>NC_141874.1:679414866-679725666 GCF_056163025.1 Triticum urartu
AGCCTACCGGTGAAGGGGAGACTCGGCTGGGGTCTGCTCTGAAGACTCCATGCCTATGGCGGAAGGAGCTTATCAACCTTCCGAACTGGACGCCTCCGCCTCCTCCTCCTCCTCCGGCGAGTCAGGGCACTCCGCCTCCTCCACCGCCTCCTCCTCCGGTGAGTGACGATCAGGGCCCTCGGCCGGCTCCTTCTCTGGCGCGTGGCGGCACTCCGCCTGCGCCGACGCGCCCGAGCAGCCAGCCTCCTCCTTCTCCGCCTCGTCAGCAAGGGCGAAAGAGACCTGCCGCCGCTCCAGCTGCTCCGGCGCGTCGTAGTCCTTCTCCTCCGCCTCGTAAGCAAGTAAAGAAGACAACCGCTCCATCTGCTCAGTCGGCGTCTAGCAGTACAACCAGAGGCGGGAGGACATACAGATTCGGTCCTTCTCTGAAGACTCCAGAGAAGTTACCATATGAGAGGACCCCGGAGGAGAACGCCGAGATCGCGCGAACCGAAGTGGATGACTGGTTTCAAGGGTTGAGAGCAAAGAGACATCCACCTCCGGAGGAGAAGGTAGATCCGGTGAAAGTGAAGCGCACTCTGGCTGCCCTGGCAAAACCAACCAAGTCTCCGCCGAAAGGCAACTATGAGCGCATTATTGCAAAGACATGGGCCGAAGTGGAGCGGTCGGGAAGTACAGTCAGTGGTCAAAGGCTGAAAGAACGACGAGCAGCTGGGAAACAAATTTCCCAGCTCGGCAAACAAGCGAAGCAATCATGCCCCCCCCTCAAGGTGCCTAGCGACATCGTCGATCCGAGGATGGTGCCCGGTTATGGCAATGTTGACGATTACCTGCCCGACGATGTACATTATGATCCCATGGAGGTGCAGATACACAGATACGAGTACGGGAAGCCTCTCGTCAAAGATGAAAAATCTTTAACAACGATGATGCGAAGATTACATGATTGGTACTTGAAAATCTGCAGAGAGTCTGGGGGGAGGAGTACTTTGTATGCGAGAGTTAAACCGGAGCATGACCTCGTTGGAATTGAACTGTTGCCTATTCCATTTGAGGAGTTCTATCAGTTTTTCAATCAATTGGCCCTCGATAAAACAACGATCACCTGCTACTGTCTGTAAGTACTACTACTTCTGTCATTAAGTCTCTTTATATAGCTCATCTCTTTCATTGCATGTATTTATAATTATCCTCACTATATTATGCAGAATGAAGATCGCCGAATTGAAGAAAAGACAAATCGGTGATATTGGGTTCGTTAACACATATCTCATAGATGCAACTGAGGTTCAACATCGTCCCGGAGATACCGAGGCCAACTTGCTACGATCATTCAAAAAAAATGAAAACAAAGATATAATACTCTTTCCTTACAACTTCAAGTGAGTGTTACTGTCTTGTGCATATTCGGTTTCCCTTATATATTAGTCCAGGTTATAGTAATGTAATTGATGAGTTATGCATGTGTGTGCAGTTTCCACTATATTCTCCTAGAGATTAGGCTTGAGCAGGGAGTAGTGACCGTCTTGGACTCTAAACAAAAAGATCCCCAGGAGTATGCGGACATGACTGAAATCCTCAAGAAGTAAGTTAAATCGATCATTATCCACCATATCAGCAACTTTGTTCATTTCCTGATATCAAGTAATTGTTTTCTTTGTCCGGCAGGGTTTGGAGAAAATTTACCAGAAAAGTTCCGGGACTGCCGAAGGAGCTGGAATTTAGACACCCGAAAGTAAGTACTATAGTAGCATGTTCCGCGCATCTCCTAGTGATTCAAGCGCTAGTTTCATCAATACCATTTAGCATTCTTGCTTATCAGTTTGATTGACCTCTATTTCTTGTAAAGTGGTTGTGGCAGGAAAAAGGGAATGGTTTCTGTGGATACTACGTCTGCGAGTCCATCCGCCACACGACCTGTGAGCGGGGCGGGTACTCTGACGAACAATATGAAGTACGTAAATAACAACATTCATAATTTTATTTTATTACCATCATTTGTATTGAGTTTCATTCATTCATATATATATGTATTGACCCCCTTCTTCAAATTAGATGTTTCGGAAGCGGGATGAACTCCTAGCATCAGCTCGCATGCGAGCAATTCAAGAGGAATTGACGGCATTCTTTCTTGACCAAGTGATCGCTGAAGACGGAGAATACTATGTGGAACATGAGTCCGTATGATTATATTTGTAAGAGATAATTATTGTATATATGTAGCCAGTAGTGTCGGATAGATATACGAGAACTTGTTGTTCGACCAATCTCTCGGAGAAGGAGAGGTAGTCGATATCACTTCTCTCTGTATGCATATATGTTCATGATGATCTTCTGTTTCCTTCGTTTGCTTACTAGCTAACTAGCATGTCTAGTCCTCTCTATACGTATGTATAGTACGTAGCGTCGACCAAGCACGGACGTAAGAGAGGACACTTCTCTCTATTAATTATAGCTAGCTAACACAATATATGAAACACCTAAATTAACCCCCCAAAACCCCTAAACCCCCCCCCCCCCTTTAAAAAAACAAAAACCTCAGCCACAGAAATGCTGACGCGTGGATGCGTATTGGTCTCCTGCCTGGGCTCTGCGCACTGCCCACGTGGAGGCCCATCAGTCCCGGTTCTGGATTGAACCGGGACTAAAGGTACAGGGCATTAGTACCGACACTTTAGTCCCGATTCAGGAATCGGGACTAAAGACCCTTACGAACCGGGACTATAGGCCCTTTTTCTACCCCATCGTTTAAGCACTTGATGAACACCCATTCGGAATGTTCCGGCGTTGTAGACACGCGGCGCACGACCATCCTTGGGCAGTAGTCGCACTTAATGAATGACAACGGTGCGCCGGCAAGCTTTTGGGCAAGCACCGAGCCCGGCCGGCCGCCATTTGTGTATCTGCCGGTATAATCCTTAGAAGATACTGAAAATCCAGTGGCCCGGACGAGCACGACCATCCTTGAAGGAATATTCATAACAGAAATTAAACTATGAAGAAGAACTAAGTATCACATTTGGGGCTCTCTGGAAGACACATCCTGTGTCGCTCTCATCGGAGACTGAAGTAGACATGACGGACTTTCCGCAACGGTATTTACTCGACCAATGCCTAAATTGAAGGCTGAATGACATGGCGGACCCTTCACAATGGCAAAGACCGGAAGGGGTCGACCGGTGCCTAAACCGAACTCTCAAGATTGAACACGCGGGCTAATGAAACTGAAACACTTGAGTGCAGAAAATACTGAAAACCGAACAATAACCAGAACACAAGGATCGAACAACACCAAGAACGGTGAACCACAGAAATAAACTGAACAACGGCAAACCATAGAACAAGGATGTCATGCACGTGCCTCAATCCCGACGAATGACCAACAACCTAGCATCAGCTCGAAACCTCCCAAACCTGTGGAAAACCCTCTTAGAACTAGCCCATCATTGACCACGAGGTAAATTTACATGTCTAGCTGCAACCCTCGACAAGAAACCAAAGTCCTAAACTCCTCCCTTAATTCTGAACCTTGAAACATGTTCTGAACAATTCTGTTTTTATGCTATAAATCTGTATGCACGTCGCCAAATAAATAAATTGAGCACACTACGACGATCAGCAGGAAATTATTTACAACTTCCATGCTGTACACATAAACTGTTTACCTTGAAATAGATGAATTTAGGCGAAACAGAAATTCTACTAAAACCGAAGATTCTGATAAAGCAGCACTGTTTTTGTGATAAAGTGACAGCCATTACTCTGAATTTCACAAACTTGTTTTGTACTTTGTAGTGAATCTCCGAAGGTTGGCTGCACAGACCAAATACGTGAAACTAGGAGCTAGTAATTCCAAGTACTAACAAAGATATGTACTACTCCCTCCTTTTCGGTTTAGACCTCTTCAATGGATAGTTACTTAGATAAGGGGGTTTTCTTTGGAAAAGGAGGAAGCACCCCCGGCCTCTGCATCTGGTAAATGCATGCGACCATTTTATTTATTATTACAAAAACCTTATAAGATAATACAACAGTAAGCCCGAGGCCACCATCTAGACGACACATGTCGCTACTCCTATCCTCTTGATGAAGGTGTGCCGAATGTCCGGGCCAAATACCAACAGACATCGCACGAAAGCCTAATATCTAACGCCGGATGCCCCATCGAAGCCACATAGGCGGGACTGGTTAACACTCCGGACCGGCACACTATCAGTGAGTACCACACGCACACGCTGCAAAGGGCCGTCACCTCCGTCTTCCATCGATCCATCCTCAAAGCATATACTGACGCATCGACCTTGTCAGGCCTCTCTGCCATCGACGCCACCACGATGCCAGACAACGTCGACCTCCGGCGCGTGTCCATCGCCACACATATGACGCCAAGCCTCCACTGCTCCATGCCGCCGAGAACCGTTGCCTTGAATATGTAGAAATAAACACCGCTCCACCGAAGAAGTTGTCTGCTGGTCTCTCGAGCCCAGGTGCATCTCCAAGAATGCCTCCCCCAAGGGGGTAACGACACATGATTGCCGCCGTCATCCGATCAACTGATCTAGGGTTTCTCCCGGAGGTATTAAGTGGGGTTGGGAGCTTCACCTCGATGATGCCTTCATGAAGGAAATGATGATTAGGGCATCATCATCACCGGCTCCGGCCAACGACCGAAGACCAAGTTTTCACCTGGATCCATCCCAAGAAATCCACCCGACAACTTGTGCACTCTCTCGACCGCCTTCAAAGCCCCAGATCTAGCCGCCTAGATCCGTTGACCAACCGCAACAGCAGTGCCACCATAGGAGCCCTGGCGCACCGACCACTGCCTGAGTGTGCCACCACTGGAGCCCGCGAGGAGGGCTCCCACCCCATCTCGCCAAACCGCGAGAGCCGTCGAGATGGATCCCGGACGCTCGCCACCGTCTCTGATCTAAACCAATCCGTAGTAAAAACCACGAGACCGCCGATGCAGATCCGCCTTGGACAGGGACTACACCACACCATGCCGCCGCGGGAAGCCCGAGCTTCACCCGCCACCACCTTCCAGGGCCACCGCCCTCGCTGCCCACCGGAGCTCGCAACCCCACCATGGAGCCACTGAGCCCCACCTCGCCGTCGCACGCCGCCCGCCGCAAACCAGCGTCTGCGACTCCACCATAGAGCCGCCGAGCACTGCCCGCCGACGCGGCGCGCACCACATCGAGGGCCAACGAGGGCGGAGGAGCTAGATCTGGCCAAGCCCGACCAGGATCCGGCCTCTCCCCGCGCTGATGCCGCTCCCGCAGCCCTGCATCTCGCCCGCGCTCATGGCGATGCAGACAGCGCGCGCGCAACACCGTGGAGAGGGGAGAAACAGCCCCGCCGCCACCTTCCTTGGGGCACGCGCGGACTTCGCCAGCGGCCCCTCCAGCGGCGGCGAAGCGAGGAAGCGGGGGCCTGGCGGCGGCGCTAGGTTTCTTGGATCAGGGGAGGAGGAGATGAGGCAGCGATGGAGTGGGGGCCTAGCGGCGGCGGCGCGATGATGTGCTAAGCACATTATATAATTTAGCTATTATAGTCTTCAATGCATAGGTGCTTAAGTTGTTGTTGCTAACACTATCCATAGTGGGAGTAATGTAGGGTTTTTTCGATAAAGGGCTTTTCGTTGAATTGAAATATCAAGTTGATACAATCGCATCAAAAATCACCCGGCCTCTGCATAACTAGATGCACACAGCCAAAAGTTCGAAGAAGTAAAGATCGAAATAAACTGGCCAAAATCCAGAAGCAAAGATAAATAAAGCCCAGCCTATAAAGGGGCTGATCCTATCCGAAGATCACACCGCCATCCATGGGGGTAGAAAATCTCCCAGGCAGAACGCTCCAGCCGAGTAGACGCCATCATAAAAAGGTCTCTGTCCTCCGGCTTCTGCAGGATAGACCACGTACGGAGCCATCGCGAGCATATATTAATAACTTGCATAGGAGATGAAACACATTTACGGTTAAAAACAATGTCATTCCTGGTGAGCCAGAGTGCCCAACATAAGGCAGCCGCCCCCACAAGAATGTGAGCAGAAAACTGTTTATCTATACCCCTCAACCAATTGCCGAATATATTCCGTGCACTATGTTGGGGATATAAATTTGAAGCTCTTTGGACGATGGCCCATACAGATCGTGCAAACTTGCATTCAAAAAATAAGTGTTTAATCGACTCATCATGGTGACAGAAAACACATTTTTTGCAACCTTGCCAATTTCGTCGTGCCAAATTGTCCCTAGTTAAGATAACCCTTTTATTGAGAAACCATAGGAAATTTTTTTACTCTTAGAGGAATCTTAAGCTTCCACAGTTTTCTATTATCAATTGGGACCTCATTATGTACCAAGGCATCATACATGGATTTGACCGAAAACTTTCCACTCTAATGCAATTTCCATCGAAAGATGTCTGGTTCCTCCGACAGCTGAATGGCTCCCAAACGGGTTAGCAAATCCTCCCATGCTGTCAAACGAGGTTCAAAGGGCGTTCTACGAAAAGAAATATCTGGGTTTTCTTGACCCAACACTTGCTTAATCGTGATAAACTTATGTCTAACTATCCGATATAAGTTTGGATATTGCACGTTTAGGGGGTTGTTCCCCAACCATGTGTCTTCCCAGAATCATATTTGGAAGTAACGTAGGTAGTAACATCACACATATCTAGATAAAATAGATGATATGACAAGCAATAAATTAAAAAAAAGGCTTATGGTAACATAGCTAGTTACCAGTAGTATGAGTAACATCACACATATCAAGGTGAGATGAGTCTATAGCCTAATAAATAAAGTGTTACATGTTACCACACATATGTTACTCCCCATTATAGAGGTAGTAACATAGAGTAGTAACATGGGCATGTTACTACTCTATATTACTACCCATTATGGCTAGTCTAAGCTCCCTTCATTTAATGAATTAAATACTAAACTCTTTCATGTATTGGTGAGCTTGCTTCATTTAAATGTTTGGCCTAAGTTTGCGCGCTTGGCATTGGTTTTTTCTGGGGTCACCAAAACCATCTCTCTCCTCTTAATTGTCTTGCCACATCAGATTTTTTGCCTACATGGCAGGCTTAACTTCAAAATCTCTTCAACTAAGGCTGGTCACAATGGGCAAGAACATAGTCTAGTAACTTACACATTTCCCTAGACTATGTTACTACCTCCACAGTGGGTAGGAACATCTATGTAGTGTCATGCAACAATGTATTTATTAGGTTATAGACTCATTGTTTCTTGGAGTGTGTGATGTTCCGGTAACTTAACTAGTTACCACAAGCACCTCTCTCTTCATTAAATATGTGACACATAAGCAAAGTTGTATTGAAGTGTGTGATGTTATTCCTAAGTTCCTCCCCATTGTGACCAGCCTAAAGTAGATGATGAATGGTGAATTAATTTCGTAATTTGCAAAAATACTTAATTAGTACTCTTATTTTTCTTAAAAAATATGTATATCGATGCATTAATTACACTACATGCATGCATGACCACTAAATGATCAAAACTTCTACATGCATTGCTGAGTTTTTTCTTCATCCTTGCATACAGTGATTTAATACACCTTAAAATCTGAACATGTAATGGTAAATAATAGAATTGCGGCTTATAAATTGAAAAAACAAATATTTTTAAGATGAGCCTTATAAACCGGAAATGAGGGAGTAGTACTCATCCAACGCAGCTAGTACAAAGCTGATCCTCACGCTACTGCTAGCAACCAATCCAGCATAGGCTAATACAAGAAACTAATCCAGCGGAGCCGCTCCTAGCCAAAAATAGTTTCATTGATTGCAACAAAGTCCTACCAAGACATAGGGGCGCTGCTCATGGCTGGAAGAACGCCCACAGAGGAAAAATAAACGGGGGATTCCTACACCCGCCCTTAGAGCATCTCTAATGGCTGTAAAAACGCGCGCACGATAAAAGTTGGTTTTAGCATGCGCGGGCCAGTTTCGCGCGCTCCAGCGGGCGCGGGAAACTCAGGCGCTCGAGAAAAGATAGCGCGTGCACGAAAATGCGGCTGGGCGTGCTAGTTTTGGCGCGTGGCGTCCAGCGCGCTTTATAAATGCAGTGCCTGCCACGCGCGCTCCCATCGCTCTCCACCTCGCCACGCGCCCTCTGCCGCTCACTCCCCGCTCTTTCTCGCCTCGTCGCCGCCGCGCCGTCGGGGGCGTCCGCGCACGCCCCTCCGGCACCTTCTCCTCCGAGACCCGGTCCGGGAAGATGCGCCTCGGCCTCGGCACTTTCGAGACCGCCCACATGGCGGCCCGCGTGTACAACGCGGCGGCATGGCGCCTCCGGCGGCCTCGCAGGAAAATGAACTTCCCGGAAGTGCCGACACGGGAGCTGGTGCAGGAGCTCGCGCCTCCCCCGCGGCTTATCACCGACGCGGATCGTCACGACAACCGGAGGTGGGAGCGCCGTCTCGGCCTCGCCGAGATGGACGAGAAAGCCATGGAGTTGTGGCGCCAACGCTTCCCGCAGGACGTCATCAATGAGCGCTAGTTCTTCGCGGAAAGGAGGAAGGAGAGGAGGGCGGAGCGAGCCGCCTATCGCGAGGACAGGCGTATGCGGAAGGCGGCCGCTCAATTCAACATCGACCTAGGAGAAGCGTCGTCCTGGAACTCCGACGACGATCGGTATCTTGACGCCTCCATTGAGACCTCGGAGGAGGACATCACCAAGGCGGAGTGGAAGTCGGAGGAGCAGGATGGGAGTAGTAGTTGAACTATCTATCTATGCTATGAACTATCTATATGTCGTTTTTGTTTATCGTTTATCTATCTATATATCTTTTTATTTATCTATCTATGCCTATCTATGAAGTATCGAGTCGGAGTCGAATGTGTATCAAGTTGAAGTAGACGGAGAAGACGACAAGTAGTAAAAAATATAACGCGTCTGCCGGAGTGGTGTGTGCGCGCAATTTTTTGCAGCGGCCGTTGGAACCAGCGCTCAGCGTGGTAAAAACTGACTATGAAAATATTGTAAATGTTTTTAGCGCGCCGCGCATTGCGCGCTTGTTGGAGATGCTCTTACCTGGCTTCAGAGGCAACTGCCTGGTAGCCGCAAGAGGCGCATCCACAAGAGGCACAACCAATCAGTGATCCAAGAACCCTTAGGCCTGATTTGGTTGCACGGAATCCCTTCGAGATCCCCGCTGATTTCCCGGGTCACAGAACCACGGGCCGAGTTGGCCCAGGGAGATCGGTCGTGCCATTTGGACACCGATGTGGGGGAGGGATCCCGAGCCTTCCTACGGACTTTCCTCGGGAGAAACATCCAAGCCTCGATAGGTCGGGAAGGAAAGCCCTCGCTCGCTCTCGCGAGCCGACGCCTCACGAGCTTCTCCCTCGGGCCACCAGGAACAGTGCCTCCACTTCCCTCCGGCGAAGGCCCCCCAAGCTCTATGCCTGCCGGTTCTTCTGCCCTCCGGCGAAGGCAACGACAATGGCCCGGCGGCCGCGCTTCTCCTTCTCCAAGATCCATCCGCTCTTTGTCGCGTCCGTGAGGACGACGACGCGGCGTTCTGTAGAGGTGCTTATCTAAAATTAGTTTTATCCAATTCTAGGCAATTCTATAGAGATGCTTAGATTCTAGATCCATCTGACTAGCACTAGCTCAAGCATCTATGATGTCCAACGCTAGCAAGTCTAGATCCATCTGACTTACAAAAACAGAGAATTCTATATTCTGGAACCTGTTTTTAAAATTTTGCATGTTCCCTTCCCTCCCCCTTGGTGTCCAAATGCTAACGGGGTACTTTCACATGGTGGGAGGAGGCTACCCTGTGAGCTGGGAAATTCCTACTTCGGGGTTTACTGCCCAGGTTTTTTCAACCCCAACAACCAAATGAGGCCTCAAGGTTGCGTATTTTCCTGCGGATTATCATTTGAAAAATAAGTTGTGAATCAAGAGTGACTCGAACCAGGAAAAAGAATGGGTCAAACAAATTTCTTTCTCTTCTCGTTTATTGCATTTTTATTTTCATCCATTTTTTCTTCTGTTTTATTATGATTTGATTTATCGAAACTTATGTCAAGTTTCTAATACATGGTAGATTTTTGTGTTCACGAACTTGTTTTTCAATACTCTTTGAACAATTTTATTTCATATATACAATTTGTTTTTGAAGAAAATCCATGGTTTACATAAAAAATACAATGCATGAGTATAATATTTGTATACATAAATATATTTAAATAAAAAACTATATTTTTTAAAATCCATTGATTTTTTTCTTAAAAATACATAATAAAAAATAGTTCAGGGATTAAATTTTCTTACACATATATTAATTTCAGCAAGTTTTATTTTCGGTTTTTTATCTCCTTTTCTATTCCAGTTTTCTTTTTTTTCTTCCATTTTCCTTTCTTTTTTTCTTCTACTTTATGAACAATATGTTTCCCTTTTCCTTTTTTCCTTTTCAACTTATTTTGTATTTTTTCTAGAATTCTGGTGGGTCATCTTGCTGTATATCTGCAACTAAGTTTATTTTAACGTGTTATGCCCAGAATATGTCTATTTCAATAAGGGGCTACGTTGGGGATAAAACTGGTTGTGACTCGCCGAATAACAAAGCAGTGGACAGTGTGGATATAATTGAGCCTTGAAATCAAAATTTTGAGAGGTACCTTGGGCCACCCATCAAATAGTTTGTACCTTCAACACTCCTGCTACCTGTATGGAACTGGCGAAGACAGAAGCGTGATACGATACGAAATTACCATTCTACACCCGAGCTCAAATGCTTCTGATGTGAATAGTAAAATGAAAAAAATTCACAAACTACTGAAATTTTTGTGTGGCACATTTTAAGAAATGTTTGTTAAAATAAAAAAATTAAAAAGTTCACAAAATACTGATTTTTTTTGTGTGGCACATTTTAAGAAATGTTTGTTGTGTCCTCGCAAAAAAAAATGCTTGTTGTGCATGCAAAATTTCATCACGAAATCATATTGGTAAAAGTCATGGAAAAACTAAAATAAAATCAGAGCTCCAAAATGCGTTTGAAAGTAACATTTTTAGAGCATCAATTTTGTTTCTTTACCACGCCTTCCATCAATGTCATTTTGTGATGAAATTTTAGGTGCACAACAAACATTTCTTGAAGTATGCCACAAAAAAGTTCAGAACTTCTTGAAATGGTTTTTTATTTTACTATTCACATAAGAAGCATTTGAGCCCAGGTGTAGAAACTCCACGTCCAACACGTTATTGCAACACCTCATGCAGTTGCAGCCTCCTCTCCTAAAAAAAAGATAAGGGTTCCTCTACTTCTCCCTGGTGCCGCTGTCGATCCACCTCTTCTCTGGTGGCCTTAGGGCCAATGGGCACGGCAGATCCAGGCCCTTGCCGTCGGGAGCGCTCCGTTTTTAGATCTTTTTTAGTTTTATTAGGATTTTTGCCCTGCTCAGGAAGGTGAGACAAGGACATGGGATAAGATTCTCCCTGCCTACCCCCCCCTTCCCGGCGGTGCGTTTACCATCGTCGGTGAGCCTATGGAGGTGTGTCTTCGATCGATTTGTCTTGGTGGATTTGCTCGGATCTGGTCGTTGTTCGTCTACGTCCGTGTGTCTTCAGGTTGGATCTTCTGATCTACGCTATCTTCATCGGTGGCGGTTGTTGTTCAGGTGCGCTGGTCCTATGGGTCGATAGCACGGCGACTTACCGACTGTCTAATACAACAAGTTTTGCCTGGCTCGACAAGGGAGGGGCTATGATGGCGGCTCGCCGTCGGTTCGCTTCGATGCTTGTAGTTATCGCCAATTGGTTTGCATGTACTTTTTTTACTATTTCTGATGTTCATTGTACTGTCATGGTTGCAGATGAATAGGTTGAAAGTTTTCCTGAGAAAAGAATTGGCCAATCGCGTACATATATGTACGGATTTAACTTTTTGGAAATTGCAAGCAACCGAGTAGATGACGCCTAGGCGTAAAAGGTCAAGGAATTGAGCAATGCTAGAAGGAAAATCCTATTCTTATGTAAAGGTTTTACAAAATTCAAGCATACTATTCTCTACTCCCTTTGTTGTTAAATCCAAGTCTTTTTTTGAGATTCTAATATAGACTATATAAAAGTGAAATGAATGAATCCACTTTAAAAGATTTATACTCCCTCCGTTCGGAAAAGCTTGTCCCTTAAATGGATGTATCTAGCATCAAGTCAGTGCTAGATACATCCATTTAAGGGACAAGCTTTGAATAAGCTTTTTTGGATGAAGGGAGTATTTAGGAATGGAGGAAGTAAATTGTAACTGCTCTCACGTTTTTAGCCAACTAATGGACTAGTGTGTACAAGTTTTTTTTGAAACATGTACGTACAAATAGCATTGCTCATGCTACAATTACGATAGATTTAAACCTACAAATTTACTATCTCTGTAAAGAAATATACGACCTCTGTAAAGAAATATATGTAAGTCATTGAGTGCACAATACCCCTTCGCTCCTACCACACAAGGAAAGGCAACGGGCGTTAGGGTTCCTCCCGCCTTCCGTCGGCGTCGCCACTGATCTACCTCGTCCTTGCCGGCGGGAGGGCTTCCCTTTTATTTTTTGAGTTTGTTTAGGGTTTGTGTCCTACTCAAAAACATGTGGCGGTGGCGGCTCCCTGAAGGTAGCATATGGTTCTCCCTATCTAGTCTCTCTCTGGCGGTGTGTCTATCATCGCCGGAGGGGGCACGTGGAGGTGCGTTTCCGATGGATCTCGCGGGGTTTGTTCGGTGTTTGGCTTCAGCGGATCTACTTGGATCCGATTTTCATTCGTCTATATTCGTGTGTCTATATGGTGGATCCTTCTGATCTACACTTCTCATCATCGACGGTGGTTGCTGTTCTGGTGTGCCGGTCATGTGGAGCATTAGCACGACGACTTTCCAATTGTCTACTACAACAAGGTTTATCCGACTCCGGCGAGGAAGAAATATGATGTTTCAAATCATTGCTAGGGATCTAAAACGTCTTATATTTCTTTAAAACGGAAGTACATGATTTCAAAGAAAAAAGAAAAGAAAAGAATTGGAAGTGCATGGTAACATTTGGTTGGAAATCATGATGCCCACACAGTAAAATTTAGGATTATCGTAAGCTTAGAATTATCGTGGCCAAATTTCCCGAAGTTTGCACCTTCGGCTCGAAACGTTCGCGCACGCTGGTTTGCCGCCTCCGTCCGCGCGCGACGACGCTGACTGCCTGACTGGACATGACCTTCGTGGCTGGACCTTACCCGCGGTGAGGCCGGCGCCGCCGGACACAGCATGACCCATGCATCCATCATGTGCTACCGGTATCAGTATCAGATTCGTTCTGCAACCATTCGTTGTGACGTTTCGCTGTAAAACACTTAAAATGATATGACTAAACAAAAGGATACCGGCATCCGCTATTTTGATGTATGTGGCAACTAATACGTGTGGGCGTATTTGATTGCCAACAATAATATAATCTTGCACTTGTCTGGCAAGCATCTCTTGCGTACAAAATTCGTTAGCGTGCCGCGCGTGGGCATCTCATCCCATGCCGCCAGATCTCCTGAACATTGACAAACATTGATGCTCGATGGATGTTCATGCATTCGCTTTGATGGCCACGATCGTCCGCAAATTGTGTGCCGTTTTCTTAGTGACTGCTATTTCACCATGATCATATATTTTTTTGAGAAACTTCACCATCATCACATATGAGGAGATCTTAGGCATCGGACAGCATCCGCGAGCCATGAGGCCAAAAATCCACTGACCTTGTTACTTACTTTCACACTCTTCATAAATAAATATAAGAGCGTTTAGATCACTACTTAGGAACAATAAAAATCCACTGAAGTTGTTTACAGAGGGAGTATAATTTATAGAACAACAAAGGAAAGTGCGGCCAAACGTGATTGCGGAGTTTATCTGGTCTAAAATTGTATTCCAGGATTATTTATATTGATCCAAATGACTAATAGACTTTGTCGCTTACAACGTGTTCGTTACAGCGAGAGCGATGGAGCACTCCTTACTGAACTTGGAGTCCTCGTCGGCCAGCGGCGAACTCACGCCCAGCTCGCGAAACCCTTCCTCGCAGGTCTGTGGCGCGTCCGCAGCGGCGCTGAGGTTCGTCAGGGCGTCCTGGAACTTCCCCGACGAGATGCCCCTCGCCGCCGCGTCGAGCTGGTCCACGGCGCTCGAGTACAGCTCGTCGCAGTCGGCGAGCGGGCCCTGGATCCTCCTGTCGTCCCCGTGCGAGGCCTTGATGGTGGCGATGCGCCTGCCGGTGTTCACGGCTGCCGCTCGGATGATCTTCGTGGCGATGACGGCCAGGCCGCGCTTGTCCGCGGTGGCGCTGTCCTTGCACGCCTTGAAGAACTTGACGCAGTAGTCGTAGCCGAGGTCCCTGTTGCTCGCGCTGACGGACTTGCATGTGTCGTCTAGAGTGGAAGCGGCGCTGGATGAGACGAGGAGGAAGAGGAGGAGGAGGACGGCGAGCTGCGAGAGAGCTTGGGAATGCCTCATCATCTTTGCGCTGGTTTTAGTGGTGGTTGTGTCAGACGTTTTGTCTTTTGGATGTGGAGGGAGCCGATATATATAGGGACGGAAGATCGTGCTAGGAAATTCAGGTGGCGTCCGCTCGATGGGAAATTCGGGTATGATTAACTGTAGACGCCGGGGGCGTGGACCTCATCGTGGAGCTCAGTGACTGCGACTCCGGCTGGACCAGTCGTGTAGGTATCTGATTAGATGGAGGAGGACGAAGCAAATCTCTGGACAAAGCTCAAATTTAAGCGCTAAGAGTAATAACAATGTAACTGTACTGTAATTATAACAGGATGGACCAAGTACTGTACCTGTTGCTTGAACGTGTAAATGTCTTCAAAATCTTAACTGCAACATTAACATCACGTGCAATATCTGGTTATTAGACGGAACTTACGGTTGTTTTATAATATAAACCACTACCTAGCTTGTTCTGAAATTGAGTTAAAACCTATATTATCTTTGTCTCTTTTGCAACTTCTGATTTTGATGATCAGGATTATCGTCTAACCCGGCCGGTATGCAGAAGACGTGGGTTGGAAGTATGCAAAAGTTGAACGATAATGCACACGTACTGATGTGCTCCCTCCGTTTCTAAATATTTGTCTTTCTAGAGACTTCAAATGGTCACTGCATACAGATGTATATAGATATATTTTAGAGTGTAGATTCACTCATTTTACTCTGTATGTAGTCACCATTTAAAACCTTTGTAAAAACAAATATTTAGGAACGGAGGGAGTATATGAAAGATGACAAGAACAAGATTAATAGATGCACGTTCATAATCATCGAAATGCGTATGTATCCGTTAAAGGAAAATGGAGTAAATTAAATGGGCTTGGTGTTCTGTTAGGGTGTATACGTGATGGTGATTTTTTGAGGGAAAACCTGATGGTGAATTCGTGACGAGATGGCGTGTCACGGTCATGCCCCAATCCCGATCGCACTCGCAGACTGACTTGCCTCATTGCCTGAGCGTTGGCGCCGCTGCCGTGCAGGTCGATCCTTACGCGTTGCGCCGCTAGCTGCCGTGCGGCCGTCTCCTGGCTGCTGGACTTGGCTGCTCGTCAGATAGCGATCGATCGGAAGCAATCAAACCAGCCGACCGATCGGAGAAGGAAACGACCAACAGCATGTGACCCGGGCTCGAAGCCCAAAACTGTATCTAGCATCACACATTGTAGTGAGAGAGCAAACCAGTAGTATTCTGCATGTACTCCCTCCGGTCCTTTTTAGTTCGCATATAAGATTTGACTGAAGTCAAACCTCATAAAATGTGACCAACTTTATAAAAAAACTACCAACATTCACAATCTGAAATCAATATTAATAAATGTGTCATGATTTAAAGTTTCATACTGTATAACTTTAGTATGGCAGACGTTGATATTTTTTCATATAAATACGGTCAAACTTTGTGAAGTTTGACTTTAGAGAATTTTAATATGCAGAGTAAAAAGGACCGGAGGGAGTACATTCTCATCCAGCAAGATCTGGACAACTACACCCCAACACAACAAGGTCTTCTCATCCAGCAAGATCTGGACAACTACACCCCAACACAACAAGGTCAGAGAGTGACCTTC
Organism: Triticum urartu; assembly: GCF_056163025.1. Taxonomy (NCBI): domain Eukaryota; kingdom Viridiplantae; phylum Streptophyta; class Magnoliopsida; order Poales; family Poaceae; genus Triticum; species Triticum urartu. The sequence continues at coordinate 679,431,006 of NC_141874.1, forward strand.
AGTTTAATGCAAACCCTTCCTGATATGCTCTGTGTCGCTAAGAGATATAGGAACTAGAGATAGAGAGATAGAAGATAGAGAAGATAGAGATAGAGATAGAAGAACCAGAGATAGATTTAGAGAAGATAGAGATAGAGATATGTACTTAATTATTTTGCATGCATCTTTTGCGAATAAAATTAGTTACCGTGCATTTCTCTCCCTTAGAGCATTTAAGGCCCGAATTGCCTAATCCAGATCCCTATACGTCTGCCGATACGCCTGCAGAAAGTGACCGAACATGCCTCATGCAAACACAAACACAAAGAAACCGGAATTTTGCCATTTGCAATCATAAACCGTATTTTTGAAACATCAAATACATGAAAACACATGCACGTCGATCATTTTGGTCAAACAATGCGCACAAATAGAAAATTTCAGGTCCGGCGGGGTTGGGGGTTTAGTGTCACCTCGCTGCACGAGGAGCGATGCGGCCGGCTTAGATAGCCGCATCATGCAAAAGCAGTAATCTTCTCTCTCAGTATGACCATCAATGCCCCCTTTGTGAGGGGTATGAACAGTCGAGTCATAGTTCATACTCTTCACAACTTCACAAAAGTGAGCGTTGATGGCCGTTCACATTTAGAAAGTTTTTAAGTTAAATCATTTTTCCACTCATAGCCATCATTCCATGACGAATTCATCGATGATCTAGAAGTAATGACCATGGGGCGGCGTCCGGTAGTGGTGACCTTGACCGATTACGGCTGTATGGACGAGGACAAACAAAGAAGAGAAGAGGGCTGGTCCGGCAAGGAGGGAGTGAATATGGGCGAAATTGCGCAGGCCCTAGCGATCAGTCTGATGTTGCACATCCGGACGTCCCCATACACCCCCCCCCTCCACCACCAAAAAAAGAATAAAAAATTGGTGCGGGCCCGGCGTTTGGGCTGGTGGAAACCTGGTTTGATACTATTTTTTTCATCCGTTCAATGACCGGGCAACCTGCTCGAGCATTTGGGGACGATATGGGAGTCTGGTTATACATAATCTTATGGCATCAGATCTCCTAAATAAGGATGAACATTAATGGGGCATATCCATTTCCTCCATCAGCGCCATCGTACATAAAACCGTGCGCCATGCATGTAAATATGGACAGATGGAGTATTTCTATTCTGTAAGCTCCAGAAAAATAAGAAATCATAAAATTAATTCTATAAGCTCCAGAAAAATAATAATTCAAGGCAATTCTATAAGAAAACAAAATTTCCGTCCAAACATATTTGCAAAGTTCACTGGTTTGAAATTGCAGGTTCCAAGAGTTTATTTGGTCGATCCAAATGATCATGGACTCGCAGCTAGAGTAGTTACCACGTTAGCTACAACATGGTGGTTATGGCGAGCGCGATGGAGCAGCCCTTGGAGAACTCAGCGTCCTCGGCGGCCAGCGGCGACACGACGCCCAGCTCGCGGAACCTTTCCTCGCAGGTGTCCGTGCCCAATATCACGGCCGTGAGGTTGGTCTTCGCGTCCTGCAAATTACCCGACTTGACGCCCTCCGCGGCGGCTTCGAGCCATTTCAGCGCCGCCGTGTAGTGCATCCGGCAGTCGGAGAGGCGCCCGCTGACCTTCTTGTCCGTCACCGAGGCCTTGAGGGCATCAATGCGCTTGCGGGAGTTCGCGGCCTCTCCTCGGGTGATCTTAGTGGCGATGACGACGAGGCCGTGCCTGTCCGCGGTGGCGCTGGCGCTGTCGCCCTGGAAGAACTTGATGCAGTAGTCGTAGCCGATGTCTTTCTTGCTTGCGCCGACGGACTTGCATGTGTCCTCTAGAGTGGAAGCCTCGGAGAAGACGAGGACGAAGAGGAGCACGAGGAGACAGGAGGGAGCTTGCCAGTGCCTCATCATGGTTTTTGGCACGACTATAACAAATCGTTTGTAGATGGTGCATATATATAGCCATGATTGATACAAAAATACCCCATGAGTATATCAATCTTCCAATTTGAACAAACCAATGAAAAAGGTATGTATTGCAAATATATTATGTTCTGCTATTAATAAATTACTCCCCCGATCCATATTAATTATCGCCGATTTAGTCCAAAGTTGTATTAAATCACCGAGAATTAATATGGAACATTACTCTCTCCGATCCATGTTAGTTGTTGCTCATTTAGTATAGAGTTGTACTGAATCACTCAGAATTAACATGGATCATTATTGTCTCCAATCCATGTTAATTGTTGCTCATTTAGTATAAAGTTGTACTTATCACTAAGAATTAATATGGATTGGAGGGAGTAATTATGTTTCCCTTTTCAGAATTTTTCAGAAATTATTTGATATTTCAAAAAAATGTTCATGCTCTCGAATATTGGTTAGAATTTTGAAAAGTGTTCTAAGTTTTAAAATTTGTTTGCAAATTCAAAAAAAGTGTTTCATAATAGTTTGGGAAATTCAAAACATGATCATGTTTTCCAAAAAAATGTTCTCCTTTTCCATAAAATCCAAATTTTGGATGAATATCCTGATTTTTTAAAAATCCAAAAATTTTGAAGAGAAAATTTGACTTTCCAAAATATGTAATCTTTTCGCTACAATTCCCGCTCCGGCGCCATTGGGCCGACCTAGTCAGGGTTGCCATGTGCATTTCGGCATCTTTTTGTGTCGCAAAAAGCGAGGACCATGTCCTCTCCAGTCCCGACGACATGAAGAGCCCAACCTCCGCTGGGCCACGATCATCATGATGTTGTTGCCGCTGCCGCCTGCTGCGGCGCCATACTAACATCCACCCTCAACAGCCCAAGACTTCCTGTCGCCAGCCCTACCTCCGCCCGGGTTGCCTCGCCCCACCACCAAGTTTTGAGAGATAACTATTTATATCTACAATATCAAATATATAAAATATGAAAGTTCATCTTATAATGAATGCAATAATTATGTAAGTTTGGCATTCTAGATGTAAATATTTTTCTTCACAAATCTGGTCAAAGTTTCCGATGCTTGAGTTTTCAAAAATATATATGCACTACATTACGGAATAGAGGGAGTACTCAATTTCATTTTTATGGTATATGTACTGATGTATCTTTGTGTTGGGGGAAATATGTACTTCATTATCTTGTAAAACATCTTTTGCATAAAAAAATTAGTCAGCGTGCGCATCTAATATCATGGCATGATATATCCAAAGTAATCACGAACATTAATGTTTGATATCCATTTAGTCAATCGCCACGATCATATGCAAATTGTGTGAGGTTAATGTATGGTTGCTATTTCCGTTCACCACAAAATCAGTTCTTACCAAAAAAACCTGCCAAAACGTACTTGCAAAGTTCATTGATCTAAAATCGTGGGTTCCAATATTTTATTGTTGCTCGATCCAAAATCATGAGCTCGTTGCTAGAACTTTTAAAACTAATCTACTTAAACTTTATAAGTGCTCATCGTACACTTAAAAAATGTCCATCAGTGTAGAATTTTTTTTGCACAATTTTTAAAACATATGTTTGTATCATTCAATAAAAAATTTAGTGACATTTAAAAAATAGTCATGTCTTTCAAAAAATGTTTGTGACATTTAGAAATAGGTTAATAAAATGTAAAAGTAATGATAGTGTAACTTTGCAGAAAATGTTTCATAAAAAGACCCGAGCCTCTGCTGGGCCACGACCATCATGATGTTGTTGCCACCGCCGCCTGCTGCGGCACCATACTAACATCACCCTCAATTGCCCAAGACTTCATGTCAGTTGGTAGCAGTGGCATGCAGACTTGTCAAGGCCAAACGAATGAGAAATCAACCGACTTGGTTAGAAATGGTATTTGTAAGGCCAAAATTTTGGCTTCGTTACAATCAAGGCCAAAAAATTGAGGTGGAAGACCCAAAAGTTTTGGTTTTGTTACAAACAAGGCCAAAATTTTGACAAGTCATGCGGATTTTCACTAGAAATTTCAGCAGCATAACACATTGGTGGAGAATCAAAATCACCGTGTCGTTCATTGCAGAATTCATTCATGCACTCTCAAGTCAAGGGCGTGTTTGGCTGCTTTCACTGTCGGGCCTGGCTCAGAGGGGAAAAACGAGCCAGGCTGAGCTGGGCCTGGATAAGTAAAAACAGGGTCAAAAAACATAGATTACCAGTTGATTGGTTGCCTACATTGGGGGTCTTGTCATCAAGATGCAATTTTCACCCGGCGTTTGGTTGCATACATGCATATGATTACCAGCGTTAACAACAAAACTTAACAGCCATCAGGTTGGGCTTGACATTTCGTCAAACACTTTGAGCGCGCCGGAGCTTCCACTGCCCATCGTGCCCACCACCAGCTCTCGGCGACCGTGGACACGCCCGACTCCCTGTTGTGGCCGTGGCGGCGCCCGGCTCGCCGCGGTCGTGGACGAGCTTGAGCTGACTCAGGCGGAATCAAACACGCCTTCCGCTTGTATCAGGATCAATCCAACCGAAACACCGAAGAGACGAAGACCAACGATGGATGTCACCCTGGTGAAGCAACTCAGGCGGATCCGTACGCTGGGCCGCAACTCGCTGTCGTGGTCGTGGTTGCAGCGCCATTCCCGTCACGGGATGCGGTCGCCGCTGAGTGAAAGTGCAACTATCCCTGGATGGTTTTGGTAATTCCTAACAACATATAGCTCATTGAGCTAATGCTATTTCAAGATAAATATTTCAGGAAAGCTCAATGTTCCGCGTGGCATGGATTAGAAAAGTGGACCCCTCAAAATGCAAAGGACAGAAGGATTGGCTCAAGCTCAAAGCACAATACTCTACATTTTTCATTTTAGTGATCCAAGATCACATTGAGTCCATAGGAAAAGCCAATACTATTAAGAGGGGATGAGGTGTTGCTTAATGGCTTGCTTGCTCAAAGTGCTTAGTGATATGCTCCAAAGCCCTCAACCACTTTCTCACATCCACATATGTACCAAACCAAAAAGTCAAACTCGGCCCCACCGAATCTTTCTATCCGGCGCCACCGAGTTCTCTTGACATAGCCACTGCCATAAACCCTAGTCTTTTCAGTCTCACCGATAGGGATCTCAGTCTCACCGAGATGGGATTGTAATCTCTCTGTTTCCCTTTGTAACGTTTCGGTCCAACCGAGATGAGCGATCGGTCCCACCAAGATTGCAATGCAAACTCTCTGTTTCCCTTTCGTAACGTTTCGGTCCAACCGAGATGAGCGAATCGGTCCCGCCGAGTTTGCCTGACCAACTCTCTGGTTAGTCTATTACCAAAATCGGTCCCACCGAGTTTGTATAATTGGTATCACCGAGATTACGTTATGCCGTAACCCTAACGAAATCGGTCCCACCGAGTTGACGTGTCGGTCCCACCGAAAATCCTAACGTTCACATTTTGAACTAAATCGGTCTGACCGAGTTCTCTGAATCGGTCCCACCGAGTTTGGTGATTTGTGTGTAACGGTTAGATTTTGTGTGGAGGCTATATATACCCCTCCACCCACTCTTCATTCGTGGAGAGAGCCATCAGAACATGCATACACTTCCAACATACATTTTCTGAGAGAGAACCACCTACACTTGTGTTGAGGTCAAGATATTCCATTCCAACCACATAAATCTTGATCTCTAGCCTTCCCCAAGTTGCTTTCCACTCAAATCTTCTTTCCACCAAATCAAATCTTGTGAAAGAGAGCTGAGTGTTGGGGAGACTATCATTTGAAGCACAAGAGCAAGGAGTTCATCATCAACACACCATTTGTTACCTCTTGGAGAATGGTGTCTCCTAGATTGGTTAGGTGTCACTTGGGAGCCTCCGTCAAGATTGTGGAGTTGAACCAAGGAGTTTGTAAGGGCAAGGAGATCGCCTACTTCGTGAAGATCTACCCGAGTGAGGCAAGTCCTTCGTGGGCGGCGGCCATGGTGGGATAGACAAGGTTGCTTCTTCGTGGACCCTTCATGGGTGGAGCCCCCCGTGGACTCGCAACCGTTACCCTTCGTGGGTTGAAGTCTCCATCAACGTGGATGTACGATAGCACCACCTATCGGAACCATGCATATTCTTGTACATAACCCGGCCTTTGGGCTATTGTGTGTATTGGCTTGCAAGATGAATTCTTTGATGGGAGAGAACCAAACCGTGAAGCTACCGCGGAAGAGTTGAAGATGCTGCAATACAACGCTCAAGCTTGTGATATTCTCTTCAACGGATTGTGCCCTGAAGAATTCAACAAAATCATCCGTCTTGAGCATGCAAAGGAAATTTGGGATACTTTGATTGATATGCACGAAGGTACCGAGTCCGTCAAGGAATCCAAATTGGATGTGCTTCAAAGTCAACTTGACAAGTTCAAAATGAAGGATGGTGAAGGTGTCGCTGAAATGTACTCTAGGCTTGCTGTCATCACAAATGAGATTTCTGGCTTAGGAAGTGAAGAGATGACCAATAGGTTCATCATCAAGAAGTTCCTAAGAGCCTTGGATGAAAACTATGATACCGTGTGCACATTGACCCAAATGATTCCCAACTACAAAGATCTCAAGCCAACAGAAGTCATTGGAAGAATTGTTGCTCATGAGATGTCACTCAAGGATAAGGAAGAGCTCCACAACAAGTCATGAAGGAAATATGCCCTAGAGGCAATAATAAAGTTATTATTTATTTCCTTATATCATGATAAATGTTTATTATTCATGCTAGAATTGTATTAACCGGAAATATAATACATGTGTGAATACATAGACAAACAGAGTCTCACTAGTATGCCTCTACTTGACTAGCTCGTTAATCAAAGATGGTTATGTTTCCTAACCATGGACAAAGAGTTGTTATTTGATTAATGGGATCACATCATTAGGTGAATGATCTGATTGACATGACCCATTCCATTAGCTTAGCACCCGATCGTTTAGTATGTTGCTATTGCTTTCTTCATGACTTATACATGTTCCTATGACTATGAGATTATGCAACTCCCGTTTGCTGGAGGAACACTTTGTGTGCTACCAAACGTCACAACGTAACTGGGTGATTATAAAGGAGCTCTACAGGTGTCTCCAAAGGTACATGTTGGGTTGGCGTATTTCGAGATTAGGATTTGTCACTCCGATTGTCGGAGAGGTATCTCTGGGCCCTCTCGGTAATGCACATCACATAAGCCTTGCAAGCATTGCAACTAATGAGTTAGTTGTGAGATGATATATTACGGAACGAGTAAAGAGACTTGCCGGTAACGAGATTGAACTAGGTATTGAGATACCGACGATCGAATCTCGGGCAAGTAACATGCCGATGACAAAGGGAACAACGTATGTTGTTATGCGGTCTGACCGATAAAGATCTTTGTAGAATATGTAGGAGCCAATATGAGCATCCAGGTTCCGCTATTGGTTATTGACCGGAGACGAGTCTCGGTCATGTCTACATTGTTCTCGAACCCGTAGGGTCCGCACGCTTAAGGTTTCGATGACAGTTATATTATGAGTTTATGAGTTTTGATGTACCGAAGCTAGTTCGGAGTCCCGGATGTGATCACGGACATGACGAGGAGTCTCAAAATGGTCGAGACATAAAGATTGATATATTGGACGGCTATATTCGGACACCGGAAGTGTTCCGGGGGATTTCGGAGAAAACCGGAGAACCGGAGGGTTACCGGAACACCCCCCCCCCCCCCCCCCCCCGGGAGAAGTAATGGGCCATATGGGCCTTAGTGGAGAGAGAGAGGGGCTTACCTTTGGTTTCTTTTGGATAATGAATGCATATAGGTTTCTTTTGGACTGCGCCTTCAAGCTCGAAGCGGGGATTACCCTGTCTCCGTTTTGATTTTACTTTAATTCGCATGGTCTAGTTATATAAAGATAATTTTTTTCTGTTAAACGCAAAGGTGCAGTTGGTCTGGTGGCTTCTATGCGGGGCGAATCATGGTCGGTCGTGGGTTCAAATCCCACTGTGTGCAACAATTTTTTTTACTTTTATTTGAGAATTTTCTGCATATAAATAAATAAAATGCAAGGGTGCTATCTGAGAAAAAAACAGTGCGTGCGGATTACCACCACCTCAGCCACTGATTGTAGGCCCCATCACGTTGGCACCCGTAATGATACAGCCGGATACGGTAGAAAGCATCGTATATGAACAAGAAGACAAGTTAGATGACTAGAAACACGTATTTTACAAGTTTACGCACTAAATTGACCGTCGTGTGCAAGTTCTGTGACTTGTGGTGTATTTACCTCTAAAAAATATACAGTATTAAGGTTTTTTCTAGTTGGACAGTCGAACCTCCGGACCTGCCTTATGTCTGTGCTGGCAGATGATGTAATCTCTTCGGTTAATTAATAAAGCTAACCATGATGGTCTCTCTAAAAAAAATTTTACTCCCCGATCCATATTAATTGTTGCCGATTTAGTCTAAAGTTGTAATTAATCACCGAGAAAATTAATATGGATCATTACTCTCTCCGACCCATGTTAATTGTTGCTCATTAATTATAATATTGAACTAAATCACCGAGAATTAATATGGATCGTAGGAAGTAATTATATTCCTTTTTGGACTCAATTTATTCCTAACAAAACTTGGGCGTGTTTATGCCAAAAATATTGGGACGTCCAACTCAAAAAGAAAAATTGGGAGGGACGGGTGATGCAACATTTCCTATTTGTCGCATTCCGAATGTCGAGCGAGCAACGGAAACAGGCCGGTCCGTTTAGCTATATACTGGTTCCCCGGTTTCGGGACTCTTATGGAAGGTTCTGGTCTAGTTTTTATTAGTTTTTTATTTATTTTTCTGTTGTTTTTCCATTTTTCTTCAGTTTCCTTTTCTTTTCCCTTTTCTTTTTTCTACCTCAAATGTTTCCATTATATGAAATTTTCAAAATTTGTTCGGAATTTCAAAAATCTTCGTGTTCTCAAATGTTGATTGGAATGTCGAAAAACGTTATACATTTTAAAATGTGTTTGCAAATTTCAAAATGTATGTGTTTCAAAAAAGTTTGGGAAATAAAAATATGATTGTGTTTTCCAGAAAATGTTCCCATTCTCCCAAAAAATTGAAATTTGGAAAAAAATAGCCTGGTTTAAATTTTTTTAAGAAAAAGTTCAACTTCTTAAAATATGTCACCTTTTGAAATATGATCAAGTTTTCAAACAATGTCATAAATTTCAAATGTTGTTTGTATTTTAAATAAATATTCAAAATTTTGAAAAAAAATCAAGTTCTCAAAAAAATTCAGTTTTTTCAAAATATGTTTGGGTTTTATTATTTTTTTAAATGTTTGTATTTTAGAAAGGTGATCATTTTTCCATAAAAATGATCAAAGATTTTAATATATATTTTTCCATGTTATCGGAAAACCGGATGAAAAAAAGAGAAAAACCCAAGTGCTACAGTAGATGAGCCATTACAATGTCATCTTTTCGCTGCTATTCCCGCTCACAGCGCCAGTGGACCGGCCTAGTCGGGGTTGCCAGGTGTATTTCGGTGAGTTTTTGCCCCAACAAGCGAGGACCCTGTCTTCTCGAGTCCCAACGAAATGAAGAGTCCAACATCTAATGGGCCATGACCATCATGATGTCATTGCCACCGCCGCTTGTAGCGGCGCCATACTAGCACCCACCCTCAACTGCCCAAGACTTCCTGTCGCCGGCCTACCTCTGCCCAGGGTGCCTCGCTCCACCATCCATTGCACAATGTTTTCTTGTATGCATTGTCGCAGTTGTTATGAAGTAATTTTTTTTTCATGCAAGTCTTTTTTGGCAGTTACATAATTTGAGGATGCTGGAATTTTTTGTTATAAATGTCAAAGTTTTCTATTATTGTAAAAACAAATTGGCACAGGGTTTGGTTAAATCCTGGCTCCGTCACTTGCAAGCGGAGGCATAGAGGAGTTCCCGGGTGTTGTGTCGGTGCAGCTCGGCCGGGAGCACATTATTCCCCAGTCAGATAGTACTTCTCGAGCTTATCAATGCTTAGGAGATGGGCCAAGTAAATGATAGACATTGTTATATGCCCAACGATTCTCCCTAGAGAAAGTTGAGAGCCATAATGATGCGGCTGTTCTAATCCCAAGCTTACGCGAGCTCGGGTGAACAGTAAAAATAAAAAAACATGGGGATTTTTAAAAAGAAATTTTAATTTTTTTTGTGTGAAACGTTGACCAAATATTTGTTTGCTTGCAAAATTGTCAAAATCATGAAAAAATTTAATGCTCCAAAATGTTATTTTCAAATGCATTTTGGAGCATTGATTCTGTTTCCTTTGCCACATTTTCCACGAATGTCATTTCATGATAAAATTTTGCAAGCTATGAAAACATTTGTCAATGTTGCACACACAAAAAATGATTTTTTTACTTTTTATTTTATTGTTACCCGAGCTCACATGAGCTCGGCCATAGAAAAACACTTTCGAAGAGGCATACATATGATTTGTTCCTAAATTCTATATACTTGAATACTTGATCCTCACTACTACTAGTTTTGTCAATATGCAACTATACCAATTCAACATGTCATTGTACATGAGAAAATACTGAATAGATATTCTACAAATATACAATAATCAACTACAAAAGATTATATTTATTTAATTTTAATTCTCGTATTATTAGTCCACTAGCAAATCTCATTAATATAACGGTGTCCAATTGCCACATCAACGCGCATGGTATCATCTCGAGTGGTTGCTATTCGCTACCTAATTTTAAGCATGCAACAATGCCACATCAAAAGGTTATGTATGTTAAGCATGCAACCATGCGCTCTGGACATGTATCAGGACGGCCCATCACAGGTTGGTTCGCATGTACTTAATTATCTTGTAAACATCTTTTGCGTACAAAATTAGTCGGCGTGCGGATGTCCAAAGTAATCACGAACATGAATGCTTGACATCCATTTAGTCAATTGCCACGATCATATGTAAATTGTGTTACATGGGCTTAGTGTCTGATTGCTATTTCCGCTCACCACAGAATCAATTCTTACAAAACAGCCAAAGGTAGTTGCAAAGTTCATTGATCTGAAACCGTGGGTTCCAAGAGTTTATTGCTCTATCCAAATGATTGTGGGTTCGCTGCTAGAACTATTAGCCTGATTCACATCCTGGGCGGCTAGCTAGCTAGCTACAACGTGCTCGCTATAGCGAGCGCGATGGAGCACCCCTTCGTGAACTCGTAGTCCTCGTCGGCCAGCGGCGACCTGACGCCCAGCTCCCGGAACCCTTCCTCGCACGCGTCGGGGTTCTCCAACGCGGCGTTGAGGTTCGCCTCCCCGTCCTGCAAATGACCCGACTTGATGGCCTTCGCCGCCGCGTTGAGCAGGTGCAGTGTGCTCGTGTACAGCGCGTGACAGTGGGAGAGGCGCCTGGCGATCTTCCTGTCCGTCTCCGAGGCCTTGAGAGCGTTGATGCGGTTGCGGGTGTTCGCCGCCTCTGCTCGGACGATCTTCGCGGCGATGACGACGAGGCCGCGCTTGTCCGCGGTGGCGCTGGCACTGAAGACCCGGAAGAACCTGATGCAGTAGTCATAGCTGATGTCCTCGTTGCTTGCGCCCAAGGACTTGCACGCGTCGTCTAGGGTGGAAGAGCTCGACGAGACGAGGAGGGAGAGGAGGACGAGGCAGGGGAGAGCCTGGCAAGCCCCCATGGTGTAAGGACGCACGATTGCCTTGACTTGATGAGTAATATATCTGATGTTTATGATGCTGATAACAAATCATATGCAGATGGTGCTCATATATCTGTCACTGTAAATAAATACAGAAATATACTTGATGAGTGTATCAATATCAATCTTGGGCAGCAACTTCGGACAAACCCATAAAAAATGTACTCCCTCCTTTGCGGTTTATAAGGCTCAATTCAAAAATCTCACCAACCAAGATAGATGATGAGTGGTGAAATATTTTTTGTAGTTTGCAAAAGCACCCAATTAATGCTTTTGTTTTCCTCAAAAAATTATGTTTACGAATGCATTAATTGCACATTGGTTAGTTTTCTCTTGATACTTGCATGCAATGATTTAATGCACCTTGAAGTCTGAACATGTGATGGGGAACAATCAAATTGAGCCTTATAAAATAGAAAAACTAAAATTTTAAAATAAGCCCTATAAACCAAAAAGGAGGGACTACTAATGATAATTAAATGAATATTGAGTTTTTGACAGTAATAAATAAACAAATTAAATCAATTTATTCCTAATGGATCTGGTGATTGCTTGCGGTGCACGGGACTCGAGCACAAAATTATCCACTGGGCTGGTACTTCTTGAAATCGCGTGGACAATGTCATTGGGTTGGTTCTATGCCCCACGTGCCAGAGAGAGAGAAAAAAGAACTCGGTTAAACAAAAATGAGAAGTGCACTTAATGGGCTCATGCCGATCATGCCCAAAAGAAAAATAAAAATAAAAATAAAAATCATGTGGACGATCAATGTTGATGTAGCTTTTCTTTTAATTATTTAAATTACTTACCACATGTAGCTGATACCGTGATTAACGTCAAATGCTTGCTTCGACCTGTGGCGCACTTGGTAGCAGTAGCATGCAGACGCATGGCCATATGCTGCATCCAAAAGAAGTCAACATGAGAAAACACCATATATATATTAAAGGAGGAAACCATTCCTCTAAGGTCTAGGGTTCCTCTGCCTCCTACCGGCGCCGTCGCCGGTCCGCCTCGTCTCCGCTGACCTTAGGGCTATGGTGATGCGGTGGATCTCGGGCCTTGCTGGCCAGAGGACTCTGTTTTTAGATGTTCCAATGAATTCTGTTAGGGTTTGTGTCCTGTTGAGGAAGACGGGACGGTGGCCGCTCCCTGAAGATGGAATAAAGTTTTTGCCTAGCCCCTGTCCCGATGGTGTGTCTAGCATTGTAGGTGGGCGTGTGAAGGTGTGTCTCCGGTGGATCCGTCCTTAGTGAATTTGCTCGCATCAGATTGTAGTTTGTCTGCGCTGCTCTTCATCGGCGACGGTTGCTAATCTGCTGTGCTGATCCGATGGGGCCTTAGCACGACGACCTTTCAACTGTCTACTATAATAAGTTTTACCCGGTCCCAGCAAGAGAGGAGCGATGACGGCGGCCCGCCTTCGGCCCACTTCAGTGATAATAGTCGTCGCTAGGTGGTCTACGAATCTAGATGTACTTTTTATTATTTTGGTGTTCGTTGTACTATCATAATTGAAGATAAATAGATCAAAAGTTTTCAAAATAATAATAATCATGAAAATGGCAAGAGGATACTCGACACTAGCTGGAGAAAGAGAATGATCGCTCCATGCTTGATTCATGTTGAGTCAAATATCTAGTCCGACCTCAATCCCCGGGCGCTAGCTCCCGCTGAAACGCACGCTGACACGTGTTAGTGCAGGAGTGCACCCTCTCCATAGCTATGGTGATAAACTCCCAATAAAGAGTATTTTGATGTTAAAAAAATACGGAGGATGCCTTTTCCCCCTTGTTGCTCCCTATGTATGTGCATGTCAAGAATTCTTTTGTGCGTACAAGTGTTTCATGCCGACCAGGTAAGTAAAAGTTGGTACGTGAAAAATGCATCCTTTTTTCAGGTTTAGCTATGTTTTTCTCTATAAAATTGGCATTTGTGTATTAATCTACCAAGGCGTAGAATACCATAATCATTTTTTTGCAGTGAATAGAATACATAATCATGTGGAGATTGTACTTTGTAATTCTACATATAATCAATAAAAAAAGATTATCTATGTGTGATTGTCTATTTTATTTTGTTTTTAACGCAAAAATTCTCAGCACAATAATGATTTTATCAATTCTTTTGTGTGAGATTAAAACAAGTTACGATGAAAGCAAACTCTCTAGTACGACGCAAACTTCTGCGGCACTCACTTAACTATTATTGCTGGATTGAGAGAAGAAGACACCATTGCTATTTCAAATCAGCACAAAATTAAAACAAATCCACGGGAAAATAAAATCTGCGCCAATACATCTTGCATAGTGCAGTGATCACATTGTGGCTTAGAAATTCGAGAGATTTGCTCATCCAAATGACCCCAGACTTCTGCACCAGTTACCCCAGTTCATATCCTTGACGGCTAGTTAATACCACGTTACAGCCTTAGGGCATCTTCAATGGTTGTAAGATAGTTGTTAATAGACTTTGCACATAGGATTTTTGATGATGTGTCATATAATAAACGAGAAAAGAGAGGAATGTTGTATGTACATGAACCAACACCCCTTGCACAAGCTTCAATGTAGAATGAGAGAGCATCTTATTTATTATCTCACATCCTATTAGGCAAACTAGATACAATCCATTGAAGTTGTTGTATGTTAAAGTATTGGTTGATGACATGACACATTTTACCAACAAGCTAACATACAAACCGTTGGAGATGTCCTTAATGGATACACACTCGTTAAAGAACACGTTGTCCTCATCGGCCAACGGAGAATTCACACCGGTCTTGCGGAACTGTTCCTCGCAGTTGTAGAAGATGTCTAGGTTTTTGTCGAGGCTCGTCAACGCGTCCTGCAACTTGTCAGACGGAATGTCCCTGGCAGCCTCGTCAATCCGGCCCACGGCACTTGAGTACTTCTGGTCGCACGTGGCAAGGGAGGTTTGGATCTTCTTATCCTTGCTCCCCGCCTTGGGGGCGGCGATGCGCTTGCGGGTGTTCACGGCGGTCGCACAGGAGATCCCCATGGCGATGAAGATGAGGCCGTGCTTGTCTGCGGTGGCGCTGTCTTTGCTGGCTGGAAGAATTTGATGCAGTAATACCATTGCGGTAGAACCTGCATGTCTCTTCTAAAACGGAAGCGCCGGATAAGGTGAAGACCAGGAGGAGGACAAGGTGCGAGAGAGCTTGTGACAGCCTCATAGTTTTGCTACCACGATTTTCTTGGGTTTATGAGATGTGTCGGGTATCAATGTTGACCTAGGAATACCCTATCAAATTGTATGGTTGGATGGTATATATAGAAGACATTGTCATCCGAATAATTACCACAGGAAATATATAATTCAATGCCAAAAAGATCTTGGCAAACCAATTGAATTTACATTTATTGGTTACTCATATATGAATAAATATTTGGATTCTAATAATAACCACGGGAATTATATCAATCAATGCCGAAAACATCTGGGCAAACCAATTGAATTAACATTTCTTGTTTGCCCATATATGAATAAATATTTGAGATTCTAATAATAACCATGGTAATTATATCAATCAATGTCGAAAAGAACTTAGCAAACCAATTGAATTAACATTTATTGGTTGCTCATATATGAATAAACCAATTGAATATTAATTTTACGACAGTAACAAATAAACAAAACCAATCTATAACAGTGTTGGGGATTGTGGGTGGTGCAGACTGGACTTTTTTTAGGCAATGCAGATAGGAAACTGGAGGCCGGGAGCTCCTATAGGGTGCATTAAGCACCATCTAACCTTCTTGACGCCCATGCACCCTCGCTTATGGGCACGCCCAATAGGAAGACAAGCGCTGGACTGGTTTTCTGGTTCGCTCGATCACGTTAACAGGTCGCGGTTGACAAGTTGACCGGTAAACTATTATCTTATAAAAAAATAAAAAATAGCAAGTTTTTTTTAAAAAATACATGCATTTTAAAAATGTTGGAGTTTGAAAAACAGTTCACAATTTTCTCAAAAGTTCATTAATTTGACAAAAAATCATTGATTTTAAAAAAAGTTCAACAATTTGTAAAACAGCTCACAAATTAGAAAAAAGTTCATCGGTTTTGAAAAAACAAATCATCGAATTTGAAAATTTTCATTAAATATGACAAAAGTTCAACGCATTTGAAAAAATGTTCATAGAATTTTAAAAATAAGTTCATCAAGTTTGAAAAGGTTTCATCAAATTTGAAAAAATAATCATAGAATTTGAAAGAAGTTCATCGAATTTTTAGAAAGCTCAGTGATTTGAGAATAAAATCAAAGAATTAAAAAAAATCATCATTGATTTAAAAAATTCATCAAATTTGAAAATTATCGTGCATTTTAAAATGAAAAAAGTAAAGAAAATAAAAAGGGAAAAAGAAAAGAAACAGAAACAGAAATGGAAGAAAAAACAAATAAGAAATCCCTGCTTTTTGTACTGTCATATTTAAGGAAGAAAAAGAAAGTAACATTGTCATAGCACGAAAGGTGGCTAGTATGTTACCTCATTTTGTGCAAATAGGCCGCCCAAGCGCGACGCGGGGTGTGTGTGCCCGTTTGAGTAAACTGAAGAAACGGGCGCCTTAAGGGAACTCCTAATCGGCGCCGGTTGTAGTTTCTGGGGCCCACGTGGCTCCTGGTGGGCCGACCCATACAAGGCAAAAAGCCTATCGCTTGCCAGCTCACACGTACGTATGCTCGTTCTCCTTCTCCAAAAAAAAGTATGCTCCTTCTCCACTTCAATCAAAACAAAAATGTATGCTTTGTTCAACAGTTGACCAATCAAACGTTGACCTCCGAAAAAGACGCAAAAAATCAGAAAAATCACAGAAAATCGAAAAAGGTTTTGAATTCAAAAATATTAACAATTGTTAAAAAAATACATCCAAATAGAGGTTCTTGAATTGTAAAAGCGTTCATCGAAATCTAAAAAATATGTTCCTAAAATTTTAAAAAGTCCATCGATTTAAAAAAAGGTTGACAAAATCGCAAACAGAGTTCGCAAAATTGAAAAGAGTTCATCAATTTGTAAACCAGTTCACAAATTTGAAAAAACAGTTCATCGATTTCTAAAAAAACTTCACAAAGTTGAGAAAAATCATATATTTTGAAGAAACAGTCATCAATTTTGTAGAAAGGATCATCAAATTTATAAAAACTGCATCCGTTTTCAAAAAAAGTTCATGAGTTGAAAATAACTTCATTGTTTCTGTAAAACACTTCATCAAAATTAAAGAAGTTCATCAGTTTTGAAAAGGAGTTCATCAATTAGAAACAAAAGTTTATTTGAACTGAAAAAGTTTGTCGGTTTTAAAAAAATCATCGAATTTGAAAAACAGTTTGTTGAATTTGAAAAAAAGTTCAAAGATTTTAACACATAGTTCATATATTTTTTTTTAAAAATTGATTTTAAAAATAACGTTCAACGAATTTGAAAATTTTCATAGAATTTAAAAAAATCACCAAATGTTTTAAAAAAATCACGGATTTTTAGAAAGAAATTTCTGATTATGAAAAAAGTTCATTGATTCGGAAAAAATGTTGGTCGAATTTGAAAAATATATCATCAAATTCGAAAAATAGTTAGTCCATGTGAAGAAAAAGTTTGTTGAATTTAAAAAGTTTGTATATTTTATAATAAGATAAAGAAAAGAAACAGAAAAGCAAGAAAAAAAAATCAAAAATACAAACAAGAAAGAGAAAAGGAACAAAAAGGGGAAAGGGGAGTAAGTGAACACACGACATGTGTTGTCCCACGTGATTATGGCAGCTCGCCATGAGGAAAGATCAGGTTCAATAACTTACCCATGCACCCCTTTTTTCTATTCTTAACAGAGAAAGGAAAAAAAGCAAGTGGTCCTACCTAGCTCGAAGGAACTTCAAGCACCTGTTTGCAAAGCGGGGGCTTGCACTGAGCCGCCAAATAGGATCCACCGCCTTAAGGGGCGCCCCTACACCTCGCCTTTAGCGAGTGTAACTTCCGACTCGCTGAATGCGGCGCGGGCGAGGTCACGGCTTGTTTTTATTTTATTTTTTTACTTTTTACTTTATTTTTCACTTTTGTATACTTTATTTTCATATACTTTATTAGAAAAACACTCTATAAAAACATTTGGAACATGTTGGACAAGTATTCGAAAAATGTTGAACAAGTATCCAAATGTTTTTAATCAGACATTCGATTATTGTTGAATAAAGTATTTGAAAATTGTTAAAGAAGTATTTCAAATATGTAAATCAAGCATTCAAAAAATGTTGAATAAGTATTTTCAAAATTTTAATGAAGGATTCGGGAAATGTTGAACAAGTATTTGAAAAATGTTGAACAAGAGTTTAAAAAGAGTTATTAAGCATTCAGAAATTGTTGAACAAGAATTTGAAAAATATTAATCAAGCAGTTGGAAAATGTTGAACATGTATAGGAAAATTGTTTATAATTATGTTTAACAAATTTATGAGTTGTTTTGGTAATGTAAAAAAATATTAATCAAGAATTTTAAAAATAATGTTGAACAAGTATTTAAAAAATGTTAAACAAGCATTTTGGAAATGTCCACCATGTATTAAAATAATGATGAATTTTTTTATCATAAATATAAAAATGAAAATGAATAAAAAAACAGAGAAGAAAAAAGAAATGAAACAGGAAAAGAAGAGGAAAAACTGAGAGAACCGGCTCTAGTTACCTTAAGAAGGACGCCCCGTAGTATTAACCACGGACGGTGGCCGGAGTGGCTTGCAGCGTCATGCATCTTTCTTGAGGTATGGGGATCAGTGCATCTTTTTCTTCTTTTATTTTAAGAAAAGTGTGGGCATGGGCCGGCCCAGTTGCTTGCGCGAGTGGTGATTTTTTTCAACAAGAGCAGCTTATGTGTCACTTGATGCGAGACATAGCTTTCGCGCCCCTTAATGGCCGTTTAGGATTTGCCCTAGAGTCATGGAGGACACAGCTCTGGACTGAGCTGGTACTTCTCAACATCAGGTGGCAAATGCATAGGAGGAACGGGGACAACCCAAGTAAGTTATTTGTAGGCAAATAACCCAAGTAAGTGGTTCTATGCCGGTATGCCCACTCTCCTAGCAAAATAAAATGAGAATTGCATTTAGTGGGTTCATGCCGATCAGCCCCAAATTTAACACAAAAAAAGACGGAATGCCTATTCCCTGTCATGGATGCCTAGGTGAAGAAAAGAAAATCCCACACAACCATGGGCCCGATGAGTTCTATGCTTTGCTGTTCTTTCATCCGCTCTGTTTTTATTTATTTTTAATTTTGTTTATATTTGAAATGCTCCAAATACATATATTTTTTAGACTAATTTACTTGAACTTTAGAAGTGCCCATCACACACTTAAAAATGCCTATCATTGTAGAAAATTGTTTGAGCAATTTTTAAAAATATGTTTGTACCATTCAATAAATATATTAGTGACATATAGAAAATGTGCATGCCTTTCAAAAAAATTTGTGACATTTAGAAAAAGGTTAATAAAATGTAAAAAATAATGATCATGTAATTTTACAAAAAAGTATTTCATACATTTCAAAAAAGTATTTGTGACATTTGAAAAAGTAGTTTGCATTGTTCAAATAATATAGTAGCGACATTTGAAAAAGTGTTTGTACAATGCCAAAAAGTATCCTTGTAATTTTATTAAAAATATTTTCTACCATTCAAAAAAATCTTGGGCAGCAAATTCAGACAGACCAAATTGAAAAAGACACTAATAATAATTAAAATAAATACTTCTCGACAGTATCAACAGGAATAAATACAAAATTAAATCAATTTATTCCTAACGGATCTGGGGATTGCGGGCGGTGCAGACAGGACAAGAGCACAAAATTATCCAATAGACTAGTACTTCTTGAAATCACGTGGGCAATGCCATTGGTTTGGTTCGATGCCGAACGCGCCTCTTGCTAGCAAAAAAAGAAAGAAAGAGAACTCAGTTTAAAAATTGAGAACTGCACTTAGCAGGCTCATGCTGATCATGCCCAAAAGAAAAATAAAAACAAAAAAACAAATACCTATTTTCTGTCAAGGATGTGTTGATAACCCATTCTGTTAGAGATGGCATCCTGCGTGTTGTTACGAGATTGGTTGCAATATATTTCAATGGTAGTTGTTTTTGCGGGAAAAATTTCAATGGTATTTGATTGTATTCCTGCCAAAAAAAATGAGATTTAGTTGTATGGAACGTGAATTTTTATATTAATAATATGATAACTAACTACTATAATTTTAAAAAAGAATTATTGAATATAACTAACATAACAGAATGGAAATAGGCAAAATCTTTTCCAATGAATGGTTGATTCGTCGGGCGTGGACGGCCTATATCGAGGTAGCTAATAGCGTGATGCACGTCAAATGTTGTCTTTGACCCGTGGCGCAGTTGGTAGCAGAGGCATAGCCAAAATGTTGCATCCACGCATTATACATTTAACTAGTAAAATGCTCGTGCGTTGTCACAAGCTTTTAAAAAATTAGGATGCTACTCACGGAGCTAAAATTATCAAGAACGATGCATGTCTTAGCTATCTCACATCTTTTTAACAATCAACTAATACACATCATATTGCCAAACACAATAATATGTTATTGACAACTCAAAAAAATGTTATTGAAACCAACCAGTAGTTGAATGAAAAACTATGCAAACCAGCCGACCGGCTGAAGCTCGCGCCCGATAGTGCCACTCTCGCTCCATGTTGGCCCACACACCACCGATGATCCCTTTCTTTTTTACCAACCTAACCCCCTATACTAAGGGTGTGAGCCACTCATTCTTATCCCCACGATGATGAATTTTTCTTCCTTCTTCCATCTCCTTCTTCCATCTCCTTTTCCTTGTTTGTCTGAGTGTTGTCGCCTCCACCTCCATGTCATGTTGCCGTCTCTTCATCTCTGACCCCGCCCTCCATGGTCTCTCCCTTCCCCTAGCCCCACGTCGGCAAGTTGGTTGTCGCTTCCTCCTGACCGTGAACAAACCCACTCTCCCTTCCTCTGACTCCATGACATCATCCGCCATCACCCATGATAAGCGAGCTGTGATCGATGACACCGTGAGTTGCAACTGGCACCATGGAAAATAGGCACGAGAGGTGCTGGAACGTGCAAGCTGGATTGCTGGAATCGACGAAGGTTTTGCTGGACCCAGTGAGCTGGTTCGCTGAAACAAGTGTTTTGGGATGCTACATCCATGGTGGCGAGCAGTCATGGGGAGGTGCTGTAACTGGCCATTTTTTCTTGGAGCGGTAGCTGGATTTGCTGGAATAAGTGACTCGGATGGTGCATCTACGGTTGCGAGCAATCGCGCGGAGGTGCTGGCACTGGCAGAAGTTTTTGTTGGAACCAACAATTGGGTTTGCTAGAACCACTTACTCAGATGCTGCATCCATGGCGGTGAGCAGTCGTGGAGGTGATGAATGAAGGAAATATGCCGTAGAGGCAATAATAAAGTTATTATTATTTCCTTATTTCATGATAAATGTTTATTATTCATGCTAGAATTGTATTAACCGGAAACATAATACATGTGTGAATACATAAACAAACAGAGTGTCACTAGTATGCCTCTACTTGACTAGCTCGTTGATCAAAGATGGTTAAGTTTCCTAACCATAGACATGAGTTGTCATTTGATTAACGGGATCACATCATTAGGAGAATGATATGATTGACTTGACCCATTCCGTTAGCTTAGCACTTGATCATTTAGTTAGTTGCTATTGCTTTCTTCATGACTTATACATGTTCCTATGACTATGAGATTATGCAACTCCCGTTTACCGGAGGAACACTTTGTGTGCCACCAAACGTCACAATGTAACTGGGTGATTATAAAGGTGCTCTATAGGTGTCTCCGAAGGTACTTGTTGGGTTGGCGTATTTCGAGATTAGGATTTGTCACTCTGATTGTCGGAGAGGTATCTCTGGGCCCACTCGGTAATGCACATCACTATAAGCCTTGCAAGCATTGCAACTAATGATTTAGTTGCGGGATGATGTATTACGGAACGAGTAAAGAGACTTGCCGGTAACGAGATTAAACTAGGTATTAAGATACCGATGATTGAATCTCGGGCAAGTAACATACCGATGAAAAAGGGAACAACGTATGTTGTTATGCGGTTCGACCGATAAAGATCTTCGTAGAATATGTAGGAACCAATATGGGCATCTAGGTTCTGCTATTGGTTATTGACCAGAGAAGTGTCTCGGTCATGTCTACATAGTTCTCGAACCCGTAGGGTCCGCACGCTTAACATTCGTTAACGATATAGTATTTATGAGTTATGTATGTTGGTAACCGAATGTTGTTCGGAGTCCCGAATGAGATCACGGACATGACGAGGAGCTCCGGAATGGTCCGGAGGTAAGGATTCATATATTGGATGATATGGTTAGGCCAAGGGGTCAGGCCCATGGGGCTATAAGTTGGTGCAAAAGGAGTTTTGCGGAGGCCAGGGGGCCAACCATGGTGTCTGGCCCTGGGCCAGACGCCAAGGATTGTGGCGTTTGGTCCTAGAGTCCGAGTGGGACTTTTGCCTTTCGGGAAAAACAGACTTTGAGGAGGCTTTTGCTCCAAGTTTCGACCCCAGGGCTCAACATATAAATAGAGGGGCAGGGCTAGCACCAAAGACACATCAAGAAACACCAAGCCGTGCGCCGGCTACCCCATCCCCTCTAGTTTATCCTCCGTCATAGTTTTCGTAGTGCTTAGGCGAAGCCCTGCGGAGATTGTTATTCACCAACACCGTCACCACGCCGTCGTGTTACCGGAACTCATCTACTACTTCGCCCCTCTTGCTGGATCGAGAAGGCGAGGACGTCATTGAGCTGAACGTGTGCTGAACGCGGAGGTGCCGTACGTTCAGTACTTGATCGGGACGGATCATGAAGGTGTACGACTACATCAACCGCGTTGATAAACGCTTCCGCTTACGGTCTATGAGGGTACGTAGACAACACTCTCCCCTCTCGTTGCTATGCATCACCATGATCCTGTGTGTGCGTAGGAACTTTTTTTGAAATTACTACGTTCCTCAACAGTGGCATCCAAGCCAGGTTTTATGCGTAGATGTTATATGCACGAGTAGAACACAAGTGAGTTGTGGGTGATACAAGTCATACTGCTTACCAGCATGTCATACTTTGGTTCGGCAGAATTATTGGATGAAGCGGCCCGGACCGACATTACGCGTACGCTTACGCGAGACTGGTTCTACCGACGTGCTTTGCACATAGGTGGCTGGTGGGTGTCAGTTTTTCCAACTTTAGTTGAACCGAGTGTGGCTACGCCCGGTCCTTGAGAAGGTTAAAACAACACTAACTTGACGAACTGTCGTTGTGGTTTTGATGCGTAGGTAAGAACGGTTCTTGCTCAGCCTGTAGCAGCCACGTAAAACTTGCAACAACAAAGTAGAGGACGTCTAACTTGTTTTTGCAGGGCACGTTGTGATGTGATATGGTCAAGACATGATGCTATATTTTATTGTATGAGATGATCATGTTTTGTAACCGAGTTATCGGCAACTGGCAGGAGCCATATGGTTGTCGCTTTATTGTATGCAATACAATCGCCCTGTAATGCTTTACTTTATCACTAAGCGGTAGCGATAGTTGTAGAAGCATAAGTTAGCAAGACGACAATGATGCTACGATGGAGATGAAGGTGTCGCGCCGGTGACGATGGTGATCATGACGGTGCTTTGGAGATGAAGATCACAAGCACAAGATGATTATGGCCATATCATATCACTTATATTGATTGCATGTGATGTTTATCTTTTATGCATCTTATCTTTCTTTGTTTGACGGTAGCATTATAAGATGATCTCTCACTAAATTTCAAGATAAAAGTGTTCTCCCTGAGTATGCACCGTTGCGAAAGTTCTTCGTGTCGAGACACCATGTGATGATCGGGTGTGATAGGCTCTACGTTCAAATACAACGGGTGCAAAACAGTTGCACACGCAGAATACTCAGGTTAAACTTGACGAGCCTAGCATATGCAGATATGGCCTCAGAACACTGAGACCGAAAGGTCGAGCGTGAATCATATAGTAGATATGATCAACATAGTGATGTTCACCATTGAAAACTACTCCATCTCATGTGATGATCGGACATGGTTTAGTTGATATGGATCACTTGATCACTTAGATGATTAGAGGGATGTCTATCTAAGTGGGAGTTCTTAAGTAATATGATTAATTGAACTTTAATTTATCATGAACTTAGTCCTGGTAGTATTAGCATATCTATGTTGTAGATCAATAGCTCGCGTTTAGCTCCTCTATTTTATTTTTGATATGTTCCTAGAGAAAAACTAAGTTGAAAGATGTTAGTAGCAATGATGCGGATTGGATCCATGATCTGAGGATTATCCTCATTGCTGCACAAAAGAATTATGTCCTTGATGCACCGCTAGGTGACAGACCTATTTCAGGAGCATATGTAGACGTTATGAACGTTTGGCTAGCTCAATATGATGACTACTTGATAGTTTAGTGCACCATGCTTAACATCTTAGAATCGGGACTTCAAAGACGTTTTGAACATCATGGATCATATGAGATGTTCCAGGAGTTGAAGTTAATATTTCAAGCAAATACCTGAGTTGAGAGATATGAAGTCTCCAACAAGTTCTATAGCTAAAAGATGGAGGAGAATAGCTCAAGCAGTGAGCATGTGCTCAGATTGTCTGGGTACTACAATCGTTTGAATCAAGTGGGAGTTAATCTTCCAGATAAAATAGTGATTGACATAATTCTCTAGTCACCATCACCAAGTTTTTTTTGACCATGAAGACTGCAGGGCTTAAACCCGACAACATTTTATTAAAATAAAGAAGAAACCATACAATGTTTCCTCAAGGAGAGGAAAAGAAACAAGAACACAAAAAAGAAGAAACAAAAGAAGGCTATACAAAGGAGGGGTGAACTAAATCTAATAATTACAAAATTACATAGAAGCAACTCTCCTCAAGGAGGAAGAAAATCAATCCACTTAAGTAAGGATTCTCTATACTTTCGTTTGATTCTGTGAGAAAGTAGAGTGAGGTCATGAATGAAGCCATTTTTCCACATCCTGAAAGATGGCTTGATGTTCCTGAAAGCTCTGTCATTCCTAACCTTCCAAATATTCCACCATGCAGTGAAAACCACCTCCCCAAAGAAAGGTTTGTTGAAGTCCTTTCTAGCATGGCAAGCAATCTCCACCATGTCATCACTGTCTTTCCATATAATTTGCAGGTAATTCCACACGCGTGCACTGAAATTGCACTGGAAAAAGAGGTGGTTTCTGTCCTCCAAAATCCCAGTAGGACAAAGAACACATTCTGGTCCCTCATTAATCCTCCAATGCCTCCTCTGGATCATGTCTTTAGTGTTAACCCTGTCCATTATTACAAGCCAAGCAAACATCTTAATCGACATTGCACAGCAGCTTTTCCATATCCACCCCAGGATGGGGTTATGTTGGGTTTCGTAGTAATTTCAAAAATTTTCCTACGCACACGCAAGATCATGGTGATGCATAGCAACGAGAGGGGGAGAGTGTGATCTACGTACCCTTGTAGATCGACAACGGAAGCGTTAACTTAGTTGATGTAGTCGTACGTCTCCACGGCCCGACCGATCAAGCACCGAAACTACGGCACCTCCGAGTTCTAGCACACGTTCAGCTCGATGACGATCCCCGGACTCCGATCCAGCAAAGTGTCGGGGAAGAGTTCCGTCAGCACGACGGCGTGGTGACGATCTTGATGTTCTACTGTCGCAGGGCTTCGCCTAAGCACCGCTACAATATTATCAAGGACTATGGTGGAAGGGGGCACCACACACGGCTAAGAATATGATCACGTGGATCAACTTGTGTGTCAAGGGGTGCCCCCTGCCCCCGTATATAAAGGATCAAGGGGAGGAGGCCGGCCGGCCTCTATGGCGCGCCAAGGAGGAGTCCTGAGGGGGAAAGAAGTGGGGAGGGAGAAGGAAAGGGGGGCGCCGCCCCCCCTCTCCTAGTCCAATTCGGACCAGGGGGGAGGAGGCGCGCGGCCCACCTTTGGCTGCCCCTCTCTCTCTCCACTAAGGCCCATATGGCCCATTACTTCTCCCGGGGGGGGGGGGTTCCGGTAACCCTCCGGCTCTCCGGTTTTCTCCGAAATCACCCGGAACACTTCCGGTGTCCGAATATAGCCGTCCAATATATCAATATTTATGTCTCGACCATTTCGAGACTCCTCGTCATGTCCGTGATCACATCCGGGACTCCGAACTAGCTTCGGTACATCAAAACTCATAAACTCATAATATAACTGTCATCGAAACCTTAAGCGTGCGGACCCTACGGGTTCGAGAACAATGTAGACATGACCGAGACACGTCTCCGGTCAATAACCAATAGCGGAACCTGGATGCTCATATTGGCTCCTACATATTCTACGAAGATCTTTACCGGTCAGACCGCATAACAACATACGTTGTTCCCTTTGTCATCGGTATGTTACTTGCCTGAGATTCGATCGTCGGTATCTCAATACCTAGTTCAATCTCATTACCGGAAAGTCTCTTTACTCGTTCCGTAATACATCATCTCGCAACCAACTCATTAGTTGCAATGCTTGCAAGGCTTATGTGATGTGCATTACCGAGAGGGCCCAGAGATACCTCTCCGACAATCGGAGTGACAAATCCTAATCTCGAAATACGCCAACCCAACATGTACCTTTGGAGACACCTGTAGAGTACCTTTATAATCACCCATTTACGTTGTGACGTTTGGCAGCACACAAAGTGTTCCTTCGGCAAACGGGAGTTGCATAATCTCATAGTCATAGGAACATGTATAAGTCATGAAGAAAGCAATAGCAACATACTAAACGATCGGGTGCTAAGCTAATGGAATGGGTCATGTCAATCAGATCATTCAACTAATGATGTGATCCCGTTAATCAAATGACAACTCTTTGTCCATGGTTAGGAAACATAACCATCTTTCATTAATGAGCTAGTCAAGTAGAGGCATACTAGTGACACTCTGTTTGTCTATGTATTCACACATGTATTATGTTTCCGGTTAATACAATTCTAGCATGAATAATAAACATTTATCATGATATAAGGAAATAAATAATAACTTTATTATTGCCTCTAGGGCATATTTCCTTCAGTCTCCCACTTGCACTAGAGTCAATAATCTAGATTACACAGTAATGATTCTAACACCCATGGAGCCTTGGTGCTGATCATGTTTTGCTCATGGAAGAGGCTTAGTCAACGGGTCTGCAACATTCAGATCTGTATGTATCTTGCAAATCTCTATGTCTCCCACCTGGACTAGACCCCGGATGGAATTGAAGCGTCTCTTGATGTGCTTGGTTCTCTTGTGAAATCTGGATTCCTTTGCCAAGGCAATTGCACCAGTATTGTCACAAAAGATTTTCATTGGACCGGATGCACTAGGTATGACACCTAGGTCGGATATGAACTCCTTCATCCAGACTCCTTCATTTGCTTCTTCCGAAGCAGCTATGTACTCCGCTTCACATGTAGATCCCGCCACAACGCTTTGTTTAGAACTGCACCAACTGACAGCTCCACCGTTTAATGTAAACACGTATCCGGTTTGCGATTTAGAATCGTCTGGATCAGTGTCAAAGCTTGCATCAACGTAACCTTTTATGATGAGCTCTTTGTCACCTCCATATATGAGAAACATATCCTTAGTCCTTTTCAGGTATTTCAGGATGTTCTTGACCGCTGTCCAGTGATCCACTCCTGGATCACTTTGGTACCTTCCTGCTAGACTTATAGCAAGGCACACATCAGGTCTGGTACACAGCATTGCATACACGATAGAGCCTATGGCTGAAGCATAGGGAACATCTTTCATTTTCTCTCTATCTTCTGCAGTGGTCGGGCATTGAGTCTTACTCAACTTCACACCTTGTAACACAGGCAAGAACCCTTTCTTTGCTTGATCCAGTTTGAACTTCTTCAAAACTTTGTCAAGGTATGTGCTTTGTGAAAGTCCAATTAAGCGTCTTGATCTATCTCTATAGATCTTAATGCCTAATATGTAAGCAGCTTCACCGAGGTCTTTCATCGAAAAACTCTTATTCAAGTATCCCTTTATGCTATCCAGAAATTCTATATCATTTCCAATTAGTAATATGTCATCCACATATAATATCAGAAATGCTACAGAGCTCCCACTCACTTTCTTGTAAATACAGGCTTCTCCAAAAGTCTGTATAAAACCAAATGCTTTGATCACACTATCAAAGCGTTTATTCCAACTCCGAGAGGCTTGCACCAGTCCATAAATGGATCGCTGGAGCTTGCACACTTTGTTAGCTCCCTTTGGATCGACAAAACCTTCTGCTTGCATCATATACAACTCTTCTTCCAGAAATCCATTCAGGAATGCAGTTTTGACATCCATCTGCCAAATTTCATAATCATAAAATGCGGCAATTGCTAACGTGATTCTGACAGACTTAAGCATCGCTACGGGTGAGAAGGTCTCATCGTAGTCAATCCCTTGAACTTGCCAAAAACCTTTTGCGACAAGTCGAGCTTTGTAGACAGTAATATTCCCGTCAGCGTCAGTCTTCTTCTTGAAGATCCATTTATTCTCAATTGCTTGCTGATCATCGGGCAAGTCAACCAAAGTCCATACTTTGTTCTCATACATGGATCCCATCTCAGATTTCATGGCTTCAAGCCATTTTGTGGAATCTGGGCTCACCATCGCTTCTTCATAGTTCGTAGGTTCATCATGATCTAGTAGCATGACTTCCAGAACAGGATTACCATACCACTCTGGCACGGATCTCACTCTGGTTGATCTACGAGGTTCAGTAGTATCTTGTTCTGAAGTTTCATGATCATCATCATTAGCTTCCTCACTAACTGGTGTAGGTGTCATAGAAACAATTTTCTGTGATGCACTACTTTCCAATAAGGGAGCAGGTACAGTTACCTCGTCAAGTTCTACTTACCTCCCACTCACTTCTTTCGAGAGAAACTCCTTCTCCAGAAAGTTTCCGAACTTAGCAACAAAAGTCTTGCCTTCGGATCTGTGATAGAAGGTGTATCCAATAGTCTCCTTTGGATATCCTATGAAGACACATTTCTCCGATTTGGGTTCGAGCTTATCAGGTTGAAGCTTTTTCACATAAGCATCGCAGCCCCAAACTTTCAGAAACGACAACTTTGGTTTCTTGCCAAACCATAGTTCATAAGGCGTCGTCTCAACGGATTTTGATGGTGCCCTATTTAACGTGAATGCAGCCGTCTCCAAAGCATAACCCCAAAACGATAGCGGTAAATCAGTAAGAGACATCATAGATCGCACCATATCTAGTAAAGTACGATTACGACGTTCGGACACACCATTACGCTGTGGTGTTCCGGGTGGCGTGAGTTGCGAAACTATTCCGTGTTGTTTCAAGTGTACACCAAACTCGTAACTCAAATATTCTCCTCCACGATCAGATCGTAGAAACTTTATTTTCTTGTTACGATGATTTTCAGCCTCACTCTGAAATTCTTTGAACTTTTCAAACGTTTCAGACTTATGTTTCATTAAGTAGATATACCCATATCTGCTTAAGTCATCTGTGAAGGTGAGAAAATAACGATATCCGCCACGAGCCTCAATATTCATCGGACCACATACATCTGTATGTATGATTTCCAACAAGTCTGTTGCTCTCTCCATAGTACCGGAGAACGGTGTTTTAGTCATCTTGCCCATGAGGCACGGTTCACAAGTACCAAGTGATTCATAATCAAGTGGTTCCAAAAGTCCATCAGTATGGAGTTTCTTCATGCGCTTTACACCGATATGACCTAAACGGCAGTGCCACAAATAAGTTGCACTATCATTATCAACTCTGCATCTTTTGGCTTCAACACTATGAATATGTGTGTCACTACTATCGAGATTCAATAAAAATAGACCACTCTTTAAGGGTGCATGACCATAAAAGATATTACTCATATAAATAGAACAACCATTATTCTCAGATTTAAATGAATAACCGTCTCGCATCAAATAAGATCCAGATATAATGTTCATGCTTAACGCTGGCACCAAATAACAATTATTTAGGTCTAATATTAATCCCGAAGGTAGATGTAGAGGTAGCGTGCCGACTGCGATCACATCGACTTTGGAACCGTTTCCCACGCGCATCGTCACCTCGTCCTTAGCCAATCTTCGCTTAATCCATAGTCCCTGTTTCGAGTTGCAAATATTAGCAACAGAACCAGTATCAAATACCCAGGTGCTACTGCGAGCATTAGTAAGGTACACATCAATAACATGTATATCACATATACCTTTGTTCACCTTGCCATCCTTCTTACCCGCCAAATACTTGGGGCAGTTCCGCTTCCAGTGACCAGTCTGCTTGCAGTAGAAGCACTCAGTTTCAGGCTTAGGTCCAGGTTTGGGTTTCTTCTCTTGAGTAGCAACTTGCTTGCTGTTCTTTTTGAATTTCCCCTTCTTCTTCCCTTTGCCCTTTTTCTTGAAACTAGTGGTCTTGTTGACCATCAACACTTGATGCTCCTTCTTGATTTCTACCTCCGCAGCTTTCAGCATTGCGAAGAGCTCGGGAATAGTCTTATTCATCCCTTGCATATTATAGTTCATCACGAAGCTCTTGTAGCTTGGTGGCAGTGATTGGAGAATTCTGTCAATGACGCAATCATCTGGAAGATTAACTCCCAATTGAATCAAGTGATTATTATATCCAGACATTTTGAGTATATGCTCACTGACAGAACTGTTCTCCTCCATCTTGCAGCTATAGAACTTATTGGAGACTTCATATCTCTCAATCCGGGCATTTGCTTGAAATATTAACTTCAACTCCTAGAACATCTCATATGCTCCATGACGTTCAAAACGTCGTTGAAGTCCCGATTCTAAGCCGTAAAGCATGGCACACTGAACTATCGAGTAGTCATCAGCTTTGCTCTGCCAGATGTTCATAACATCTAGTGTTGCTCCAGCAGCAGGCCTGGCACCCAACGGTGCTTCCAGGACGTAATTCTTCTGTGCAGCAATGAGGATAATCCTCAAGTTACGGACCCAATCCGTGTAATTGCTACCATCATCTTTCAACTTTGCTTTCTCAAGGAACGCATTAAAATTCAACGGAACAACAACACGGGCCATCTATCTACAATCAAGCATAAACAAGCAAGATACTATCAGGTACTAATTTTCATGATAAATTTAGGTTCAAATAATTTACTTAAAGAACTCCCACTTAGATAGACATCCCTCTAATCCTCTAAGTGATTACGTGATCCAAATCAACTAAACCATGTCCGATCTGTTGGAAATATGCCCTAGAGGCAATAATAAATTAGTTATTATTATATTTCCTTGTTCATGATAATCGTTTATTATCCATGCTATAATTGTATTGATAGGAAACTCAGATACATGTGTGGATACATAGACAACACCATGTCCCTAGTAAGCCTCTAGTTGACTAGCTCGTTGATCAATAGATGGTTACGGTTTCCTGACCATGGACATTGGATGTCATTGATAACGGGATCACATCATTAGGAGAATGATGTGATGGACAAGACCCAATCCTAAGCCTAGCACAAAGATCGTGTAGTTCGTATGCTAAAGCTTTTCTAATGTCAAGTATCATTTCCTTAGACCATGAGATTGTGCAACTCCCAGATACCGTAGGAATGCTTTGGGTGTACCAAATGTCACAACGTAACTGGGTGACTATAAAGGTGCACTACAGGTATCTCCGAAAGTGTCTGTTGGGTTGGCACGAATCGAGACTGGGATTTGTCACTCCGTGTAAACGGAGAGGTATCTCTGGGCCCACTCGGTAGGACATCATCATAATGTGCACAATGTGATCAAGGAGTTGATCGCGGGATGATGTGTTACGGAACGATTAAAGAGACTTGCCGGTAACGAGATTGAACAAGGTATCGGGATACCGACGATCGAATCTCAGGCAAGTGTCGTACCGATAGACAAAGGGAATTGTATATGGGATTGATTAAGTCCTTGACATCGTGGTTCATCCGATGAGATCATCGTGGAACATGTGGGAGCCAACATGGGTATCTAGATCCCGCTGTTGGTTATTGACCGGAGAGTCATCTCGGTCATGTCTTCATGTCTCCCGAACCCGTAGGGTCTACACACTTAAGGTTCGGTGACGCTAGGGTTATAGAGATATTAGTATGCGGTAACCCGAAAGTTGTTCGGAGTCCCGGATGAGATCCCGGACGTCACGAGGAGTTCCGGAATGGTCCGGAGGTAAAGAATTATATATAGGAAGTGCTATTTCGGCCATCGGGACAAGTTTCGGGGTCACCGGTATTGTACCAGGACCACCGGAAGGGTCCCGGGGGTCCACCGGGTGGGGCCACCTGCCCCGGGGGCCACATGGGCTGTAGGGGGTGCGCCTTGGCCTACATGGGCCAAGGGCACCAGCCCCAAGAGGCCCATGCGCCAAGAGAAGAGAAAAAGGGGAGAGTCCTAAAAGGGGAAGGCACGTCCGAGGTGCCTTGGGGAGGATGGACTCCTCCCCCCTTGGCCGCACCCTTCCTTGGAGGAAGGGGCAAGGGCTGCGCCTCCCCCCTCTCCCTTGGCCCTATATATAGTGGGGAAAAGGAGGAGCAATCATACCTAAGGCCTGGCGCCTCCCTCTCCCTCCCGTGACACATCTCCCTCCTCCCG
The DNA here is from genome assembly GCF_056163025.1 of Triticum urartu. NCBI lineage: Eukaryota > Viridiplantae > Streptophyta > Magnoliopsida > Poales > Poaceae > Triticum > Triticum urartu. Next base: position 679,463,407 of record NC_141874.1, read on the forward strand.
CAGCGCTTAGCGAAGCCCTGTTGGAATCCCGCTACTTCCACCACGCCGTCGTGCTGCTGGATCTCCATCAACCTCTCCCTCCTCCTTGCTGGATCAAGGCGTGGGAGACGACTCCGTTCCGTACGTGTGTTGAACGCGGAGGTGCCGTCCGTTCGGCGCTAGGATCATCGGTGATTTGGATCATGACGAGTCCGACTCCATCAACCCCGTTCTCTTGAATGCTTCCGCGCGCGATCTACAAGGGTATGTAGATCCACTCCTCCCTCGTTGCTAGATGACTCCATAGATAGATCTTGGTGACACGTAGGAAAATTTTGAATTTATGCTACGTTCCCCAACAGTGGCATCATAAGCTAGGTCTATGCGTAGTTTCTATGCACGAGTAGAACACAAAGTAGTTGTGGGCGTTGATTTTGTTCAATATGCTTGCCGTTACTAGTCTTATCTTGATTCGGCGGCATCGTGGGATGAAGCGGCCCGGACCGACCTTACACGTACTCTTACGTGAGACTGGTTCCACCGACTGACATGCACTAGTTGCATAAGGTGGCTAGCGGGTGTCTGTCTCTCCCACTTTAGTCGGATCGGATTCGATGAAAAGGGTCCTTATGAAGGGTAAATAGCAATTGGCATATCACGTTGTGGTCTTTGCGTAGGTAAGAAATGTTCTTGCTAGAAACCCATAGCAGCCACGTAAAACATGCAAACAACAATTAGAGGACGTCTAACTTGTTTTTGCAGGGTATGCTATGTGATGTGATATGGCCAAAAGGATGTGATGAATGATATATGTGATGTATGAGATTGATCATGTTCTTGTCAAGGGAATCACGACTTGCATGTCGATGACGAGACAACTTAATGGAGACACAATGATGGAGATCATGATGATGGAGATCATGGTGTCATGCCGGTGACAAGATGATCATGGAGCCCCAAGATGGAGATCAAAGGAGCTATATGATATTGGCCATATCATGTCACAATTATTTGATTGCATGTGATGTTTATCATGTTTATGCATCTTATTTACTTAGAACGACGGTAGTAAATAAGATGATCCCTCATAAAAATTTCAAGAAGTGTTCTCCCCTAGCTGTGCACCGTTGCTAAAGTTCGTCGTTTCGAAGCACCACGTGATGATCGGGTGTGATAGATCCTTACGTTCACATACAACGGGTGTAAGACAGTTTTACACATGCAAAACACTTAGGGTTAACTTGACGAGCCTAGCATGTGTATAGACATGGCCTCGGAACACAGAAGACCGAAAGGTCGAGCATGAGTCGTATGGTAGATACGATCAACATGAAGATGTTCACCGACGTTGACTAGTCCGTCTCACGTGATGATCGGACACGGCCTAGTTGACTCGGATCATGTAATCACTTAGATGACTAGAGGGATGTCTATCTGAGTGGGAGTTCATAAGATGAACTTAATTATCCTGAACATAATCAAAAGGATTTTGCAAATTATGTCGTAGCTCACGCTTCAGTTCTACTGTTTAGTTATGTTCCTAGAGAAAATTTAGTTGAAAGTTGATAGTAGCAATTATGCGGACTAGGTCCGTAAACTGAGGATTGTCCTCATTGCTTCATAGAAGGCTTATGTCCTTAATGCACCGCTCAGTGTGCTGAACCTCGAACGTTGTCTGTGGATGTTGCGAACATCTGACATACACGTTTTGATGACTACATGATAGTTCAGTGCGTAATGCTAAACGGTTTAGAGTTGAGGCACCGAAGACGGTTTTTGAAACGTCGCGAAACATATGAGATGTTTCGAGGACTGAAATTGGGATTTCAGGCTCGTGCCCACGTCAACAGGTATAAGACCTCCGATGATTTTCTTAGCCTGCAAACTAAGGGAGAAAAGCTCAATTGTTGAGCTTGTGCTCAGATTGTCTGAGTACAACAATCATTTGAATCGAGTGGGAGTTGATCTTCCAGATGAGATAGTGATGTTTCTCCGAAGTCATTACCACCAAGCTGCTAGAGCTTCATGTTGAACTATAATATATCAGGGATATATATGATGATCCTTGAGATATTCGCGATGTTTGACACCACGAAAGTAGAAATCAAGAAGGAGCATCAATTGTTGATGGTTGGTGAAACCACTAGTTTCAAGAAGGGCAAGGGAACAAAGGGATACTTCATGAAACGGCAATTCAGCTGCTGCTCTAGTGAAGAAACCCAAGGTTGAACCCAAACCCGAGACTGAGTGCTTCTGTAATAAGGGGAACAGCCACTGGAGCAGAATTACCCTAGATACTTGGTAGATGAGAAGGCTGGCAAGGTCGATAGAAGTATATTGGATATACATTGTGTTGATGTGTACTTTACTAGTACTCCTAGTAGCACTAGGGTATTAGATACCGGTTCGGTTGCTAAGGGTTAGTAACTCGAAATAAAAGCTACGGAATAAAACGGAGACTAGCTAAAGGTGAGCTGACGATATGTGTTGGAAGTGTTTCCAATGTTGATATGATCAAGCATCGCACGCTCCCTCTACCATTGAGATTGGTGTTTGCGTTGAGCATAGACATGATTGGATTATGTCTATCGCAATACGGTTATTCATTTAAGGAGAATAACGGTTACTCTGTTTATTTGAATAATACCTTCAATGGTCTTGCACCTAAAATGAATGGTTTATTGAATCTCGATCGTAGTGATACACATGTTCATGCCAAAAGATAGTAATGATAGTACCACCTACTTGTGGCACTGCCACGTAAGTCATATCGGTATAAGACGCATGAAGAAGCTCCATGTTGATAGGATCTTTGGGCTCACTCGTTTTTGAAAGGTTTGAGACATGCGAACCATGTCTATTGGTGTATATGCATGAACAAACTCCATGCAAATGGACCGTTTGGACTCACTTGATTTTGAATCACTTGAGACATGCAAATCATACCACATGGGCAAGATGACTGAAATCCTCGGTTTCAGTAAAATGGAACTAGAAAGCAACTTGTTGGAAGAAATACATTTTGATGTGTGCAGTCCAATGAGTGCTGAGGCGTGTAGTGGATATCGTTATGTTCTTACTTCACAGATGATTTGAGTAGATGTTGAGTACATTTACTTGATAAATCACGAGTCTGAATTATTGAAAGGTTCAAGTAATTTCAGGGTGAAGTTGAAAGATCATCGTGACAAGAGGATAAAATATCTATGATATGATCATAGAGATGAATATCTGAATTACGAGTTTGGCACAAAATTAAGACATTGTGGAAATTGTTTCACAACTGATACAGCCTGGAATACCATAGTGTGATGGTGTGTCCGAACATCATAACTGCACCCTATTGGATATGATGCATACCATGATGTCTCTTATCGAATTACCATGATAGTTTATGGGTTAGGCATTAGAGACAACCACATTCACTTTAATAGGGCACCACGTAATTCCGATGAGATGACACCGTATGAACTATGGTTTAGAGAAACCTAAGCTGTCATTTCTTAAAAGTTTGGGGCTGCGACGCTTATATGAAAAAGTTTCAGGCCGATAAGCTCGAACCCAAAGCGGATAAATACATCTTCATAGGACACCCAAAAACAGTTGGGTATACCTCCTGTCTCAGATCCGAAAGCAATAAGGGATTGTTTCTAGAATCGGGTCCTTTCTCGAGGAAAGGTTTCTCTCGAAAGAATTGAGTGGGAGGATGGTGGAGACTTGATGAGGTTATTGAACCGTCTCGTCAACTAGTGTGTGGCAGGGCACAGGAAGTTGTTCCTGTGGCACCTACACCAATTGAAGTGGAAGCTTATGATAGTGATCATGAAACTTCAGATCAAGTCACTACCAAACCTCGTGGGATGACAAGGATGCGTACTACTTCAGAGTGGTACGTGATCCTGTCTTGGAAGTCATGTTGCTAGACAACAATGAACCTACGAGCTATGGAGAAGCGACGGTGGGCCCGGATTCCGATAAATGGCTCGAGGCCATAAAATCCGAGAGAGGATCCATGTATGGAAACAAAGTGTAGACTTTGACAGAACAGCTCGATGGTCATAAGGCTGTTGAGTGCAGATGGATTTTAAAAGGAAGACGGACAATGATGGTAAATGTCACCATTAAGAAAGCTCGACTTGTCGTTAAGATGTTTTCCGATAAGTTCAAGGAGTTGACTACGATGAGACTTTCTCACTCGTAGCGATGCTAAGAGTCTGTTGGAATTATATTAGCGATTACTGCATTATCTATGAAATCTTGCAGATAGGATGTCAAAACATTGTTTCCTCGACGATTTTCTTGAGGAAAGGTTGTATGTGATACAACCGGAAGGTTTTGTCAATCCTGAAAGATGCTAATAAGTATGCAAAGCTCCAGCAATCCTTCTAAGGACTGGAGTAAGCATCTCGGAGTTGGAATGTATGCTTTGATGAGATGATCAAAGATTTTGGGTTTATATAAAGTTTATGAGAAACTTGTATTTCCAAAGAAGTGAGTGGGAGCACTATAGAATTTCTGATGAGTATATGTTGTTGACATATTGTAGATCAGAAATGATGTAGAATTTCTGGAAAGCATATAGGGTTATTTGGAAAGGTGTTTTTCAATGGAAAGCCTGGATTAAGCTACTTGAACATTGAGCATCAAGATCTATAAGGATAGATCAAAACGCTTAATAGTACTTTCAAATGAGCACAGTCCTTGACATGATCTTGAAGGTGTTCAAGATGGATCAGTCAAAGAAGGAGTTCTTGCCTGAGTTGAAGGTATGAAGTTAAGACTTAAAGCTCGACCACGGCAGAATAGAGAGAAAGGACGAAGGTCGTCCCCTATGCTTAAGACATAGGCTCTACAGTATGCTATGCTATGTACCGCACCTGAAGTGTGCCTTGCCACGAGTCAGTCAAGGGGTACAAGAGTGATCCAAGAATGGATCACAGGACAGTGGTCAAAGTTATCCTTAGTAACTAGTGGACTAAGGAATTTTCTCGATTATGGAGGTGGTAAAAGAGTTCGTTGTAAAGGGTTACGTCGATGCAAGCTTAACACCTATCCGGATAGCTCTGTGTAGAGATACCGGATACGTATAATGGAGCAATAATTTAGAATAGCTCCAAGTAGAACAGTTATTTGGAATAGCTCCAAATAGGACGTGGTAGCTACATCTAGGAGATGCCATAGAGATTTGTAAAGCACACACGGATCTGAAAGGTTCAGAACCGTTGACTAAAACCTCTCTCACAAGCAACATGATCAAACCCAGAACTCATTGAGTGTTAATCACATAGTGATGTGAACTAGATTATTGACTCTAGTAAACTCTTTGGATGTTGGTCACATGGCGATGTGACCTGTGAGTGTTAATCACATGGCGATGTGAACTAGATTATTGACTCTAGTGCAAGTGGGAGACTGTTGGAAATATGCCCTAGAGGCAATAATAAATTAGTTATTATTATATTTCCTTGTTCATGATAATCGTTTATTATCCATGCTATAATTGTATTGATAGGAAACTCAGATACATGTGTGGATACATAGACAACACCATGTCCCTAGTAAGCCTCTAGTTGACTAGCTCGTTGATCAATAGATGGTTACGGTTTCCTGACCATGGACATTGGATGTCATTGATAACGGGATCACATCATTAGGAGAATGATGTGATGGACAAGACCCAATCCTAAGCCTAGCACAAAGATCGTGTAGTTCGTATGCTAAAGCTTTTCTAATGTCAAGTATCATTTCCTTAGACCATGAGATTGTGCAACTCCCGGATACCGTAGGAATTCTTTGGGTGTACCAAACGTCACAACGTAACTGGGTGACTATAAAGGTGCACTACAGGTATCTCCGAAAGTGTCTGTTGGGTTGGCACGAATCGAGACTGGGATTTGTCACTCCGTGTAAACGGAGAGGTATCTCTGGGCCCACTCGGTAGGACATCATCATAATGTGCACAATGTGATCAAGGAGTTGATCGCGGGATGATGTGTTACGGAACGAGTAAAGAGACTTGCCGGTAACGAGATTGAACAAGGTATCGGGATACCGACGATCGAATCTCGGGCAAGTGTCGTACCGATAGACAAAGGGAATTGTATACGGGATTGATTAAGTCCTTGACATCGTGGTTCATCCGATGAGATCATCGTGGAACATGTGGGAGCCAACATGGGTATCCAGATCCCGCTGTTGGTTATTGACCGGAGAGTCATCTCGGTCATGTCTACATGTCTCCCGAACCCGTAGGGTCTACACACTTAAGGTTCGGTGACGCTAGGGTTATAGAGATATTAGTATGTGGTAACCCGAAAGTTGTTCGGAGTCCCGTATGAGATCCCGGACGTCACGAGGAGTTCTGGAATGGTCCGGAGGTAAAGAATTATATATAGGAAGTGCTATTTCGGCCATCGGGACAAGTTTCGGGGTCACCGGTATTGTACCGGGACCACCGGAAGTGTCCCGGGGGTCCACCGGGTGGGGCCACCTGCCCCGGGGGCCACATGGGCTGTAGGGGGTGCGCCTTGGCCTACATGGGCCAAGGGCACCAGCCCCAAGAGGCCCATGTGCCAAGAGAAGAGAAAAAGGGGAGAGTACTAAAAGGGGAAGGCACCTCCGAGGTGCCTTGGGGAGGATGGACTCCTCCCCCCTTGGCCGCACCCTTCCTTGGAGGAAGGGGCAAGGGCTGCGCCTCCCCCCTCTCCCTTGGCCCTATATATAGTGGGGAAAAGGAGGAGCAATCATACCTAAGGCCTGGCGCCTCCCTCTCCCTCCCGTGACACATCTCCCTCCTCCCGCAGCGCTTAGCGAAGCCCTGTTGGAATCCCGCTACTTCCACCACGCCGTCGTGCTGCTGGATCTCCATCAACCTCTCCCTCCTCCTTGCTGGATCAAGGCGTGGGAGACGTCTCCGTTCCGTACGTGTGTTGAACGCGGAGGTGCCATCCGTTCGGCGCTAGGATCATCGGTGATTTGGATCACGACGAGTACGACTCCATCAACCCCGTTCTCTTGAACGCTTCCGCGCGCGATCTACAAGGGTATGTAGATCCACTCCTCCCTCGTTGCTAGATGACTCCATAGATAGATCTTGGTGACACGTAGGAAAATTTTGAATTTATTCTACGTTCCCCAACACGATCATCACGTGAGATGGAGTAGTTTCATTGGTGAACATCACTATGTTGATCATATCTACTATATGATTCACGCTCGACCTTTCGGTCTCCGTGTTCCGAGGCCATATCTGTATATGCTTGGCTCGTCAAGTATAACCTGAGTATTCCGCGTGTGCAACTGTTTTGCACCCATTGTATTTGAACGTAGAGCCTATCACACCCGATCATCACGTGGTGTCTCAGCACGAAGAACTTTCGCAACGGTGCATACTCAGGGAGAACACTTCTTGATAATTAGTGAGAGATCATCTTATAATACTACCATCAATCAAAGCAAGATAAGATGCATAAAAGATAAATATCACATGCAATCAATATAAGTGATATGATATGGCCATCATCATCTTGTGCTTTTGATCTCCATCTTCGAAGCACCGTCGTGATCACCATCGTCACCGGCGCGACACCTTTGATCTCCATCGTAGCATCGTTGTCGTCTCGCCAATCTTATGCTTCCACGACTATCGCTACCGCTTAGTGATAAAGTAAAGCATTACAGCGCGATTGCATTGCATACAATAAAGCGACAACCATATGGCTCCTGCCAGTTGCCGATAACTCGGTTACAAAACATGATCATCTCATACAATAAAATTTAGCATCATGTCTTGACCATATCACATCACAACATGCCCTGCAAAAACAAGTCAGACGTCCTCTACTTTGTTGTTGCAAGTTTTACGTGGCTGCTACGGGCTTAAGCAAGAACCAATATCACCTACACATCAAAACCACAACGATAGTTTGTCAAGTTGGTGCTGTTTTAACCTTCGCAAGGACCGGGCGTAGCCACACTCGGTTCAACTAAAGTTGGAGAAACTGTCACCCACAAGCCACCTATGTGCAAAGCACGTCGGGAGAACCGGTCTCGCATAAGCGTACGCGTAATGTCGGTCCGGGCCGCTTCGTCCAACAATACCGCCGAACCAAAGTATGACATGCTGGTAAGTAGTATGACTTATATCGCCCACAACTCACTTGTGTTCTACTCGTGCATATAACATCAACATATAAAGCCTAGGCTCGGATGCCACTGTTGGGTTTCATAGTAATTTCAAAAAATTTCCTACGCACACACAAGATCACGGTGATGCATAGCAACGAGAGGGGGAGAGTGTGATCTACGTACCCTTGTAGATCGACAACGGAAGCGTTAACTTAGTTGATGTAGTCGTACGTCTCCACGGCCCGACCGATCAAGCACCGAAACTACGACACCTCCGAGTTCTAGCACACGTTCAGCTCGATGACGATCCCTGGACTCCGATCCAGCAAAGTGTCGGGGAAGAGTTCCGTCAGCATGACGGCGTGGTGACGATCTTGATGTTCTACTGTCGCAGGGCTTCGCCTAAGCACCGCTACAATATTATTGAGGACTATGGTGGAAGGGGCACCGCACACGGCTAAGAATATGATCACGTGTCCAAATATAGCCGTCCAATATATCAATCTTTATGTCTCGACCATTTCGAGACTCCTCGTCATGTCCGTGATCACATCCGGGACTCCGAACTAGCTTCGGTACATCAAAACTCATAATATAACTGTCATCGAAACCTTAAGCGTGCGGACCCTACGGGTTCGAGAACAACGTAGACATGACCGAGACACGTCTCCGGTCAATAACCAATAGCGGAACCTAGATGCTCATATTGGCTCCTACATATTCTACAAAGATCTTGTCAGACCGCATAACAACATACGTTGTTCCCTTTGTCATCGGTATGTTACTTGCCCGAGATTCGATCATCGGTATCTCAATACCTAGTTCAATCTCGTTACCGGCAAGTCTCTTTACTCGTTCCGTAATACATCATCTCGCAACCAACTCATTAGTTGCAATGCTTGCAAGGCTTATCTGATGTGCATTACCGAGAGGGCCCAGAGATACCTCTCCGACAATCGGAGTGACAAATCCTAATCTCGAAATACGCCAACCCAACATGTACCTTTGGAGACACCTGTAGAGTACCTTTATAATCACCCATTTACGTTGTGACGTTTGGCAGCACACAAAGTGTTCCTCCGGCAAACGGGAGTTGCATAATCTCATAGTCATAGGAACATGTATAAGTCATGAAGAAAGCAATAGCAACATACTAAACGATCGGGTGCTAAGCTAATGGAATGGGTCATGTCAATCAGATCATTCAACTAATGATGTGATCCCGTTAATCAAATGACAACTCTTTGTCCATGGTTAGGAAACATAACCATCTTTCATTAATGAGCTAGTCAAGTAGAGGCATACTAGTGACACTCTGTTTGTCTATGTATTCACACATGTATTATGTTTCCGGTTAATACAATTCTAGCATGAATAATAAACATTTATCATGATATAAGGAAATAAATAATAACTTTATTATTGCCTCTAGGGCATATTTCCTTCAGGTTAGCTACCATTGGCTCATAGACAAAGTCATAAAACTTTTTTGCAGTATATTCAGACTTCTTTCCATGCCTCCACCCCCAAGAGTCATGAGAGGTACTATCCAAATGGAAGGACCCCATTAAGGAGGAAAGCTGCTGTAGTTCCTGAAAGGCTTGTTCGGAAAGAGGCAAGTAAAAAAGTTCTTGGGAACTGCTAGCCTGAAAGACTTCCCGGACTGAGAGGTTTTTGTGGAGACAAAATGAATAGAGTCTAGGAAATCGATCTTCCAGAGGGACATCACTGTTTCCAAGTTGCCAATAATCAGACCAGAACAACACATTATCTCCACTATGCACCTCAACCGAAGTAACTGCTCTGAAATTCTCCATCAATTTGCAGACATCCTTCCACCAAAAAGAGCCACAAAGAATGGTATCATGTGGAATCCTTTGATAATAGTAAGAATCCCAGACTAAATGAACCCAAGGCACATCCATCTTATTATAAAATTTGTTCAGATGTTTCAGAAGGAGAGCATCATTTTGCAAACCAAGGTTTAAGATTCCAAGCCCACCCTTCGACTTAGGCCTGCAGACAAGTGGCCAAGCAGCCAGCGAATGGCCCCTTTCCTGCCCATATTTCCTCCACAAACACTGCCTCTGAATCCTTTCCAACTGGTTCAAAATACCCTGAGGAATTGACAAGCTGCAGAGGAAGAAGATAGGTAAAGAGGAAATGACAGAGTTTACTAATTGCAATCTACTCCCTTGAGGCAAAAACCAAGAGCTTGCTGTCAATCATCTCTCCATACAGTCCACAAGGGGAAGAAGATCCACAATTTTTGGCCTGGTAGTCCCCACTAGCAGACCCAGGTATGTGAAAGGCATTTTTCCTAACTTACATCCAAAATAGGCAGCCAGATCAATAGCATCCTGGTCAATCACATTAATAGGGTACATGTAGGACTTATGAAAGTTAATCTGAAGTCCAGTTGCCTCTGAGAAAGAATGTAATACTGATTTCAGTGCCCCCAATTGACCTCTTTCAGCATTTAAGAAAAGCAGTGTGTCGTCAGCATATTGGACTACAGGAAAATCAGGATCATGGGTTGGAAGAGGCCTGCTTATTAATCCTTGGTGAAGAAGATCATTGATCAATGTCTGCAAGAGATCAACCGCTATCACAAAAAGCAAGGGAGAGATTGGGTCCCCTTGCTTAACTCCACATCTGCATTTAAAATGTTTACCAGGAACTCCATTCAGTAGGACAGAAGAAGTGCCTGATGACAACAACTGCTTAATCCAAATAATCCATCTGTCATCAAAACCTTTTGCAACAAGAATACTTATGATAGCCTCATGCTGGATAGAATCAAAAGCCTTTTCAAAGTCTAACTTTAGCAAAAGGATGGGCCTTTTAGACTGATTGCAGTGATGGATATATTCAAAGGTCCAAGCAAGACAATCCTGGATTGTTCTTGATTTTATGAAGCCATATTGATTTTTATGCACACATTTGGTGATCTCCTGTTGAAATCTGTTTGCAGCAAGCTTTGTAAGAAATTTTAGGCCAACACTGGTGAGTGAAATAGGCCTAAAGTCTCCCACACTCTCAGGTGTTTGCTTCTTTGGGATCAAAGTAATATATGCATCATTGAGATTTTCTAACTGAACTATTCCAACATGGAACTCATGAACCAATTGAATAAAATCAGCAGAGATTATGCGCCAACACTTTTAAAAAAAAGGCCATTAAAACCATCAGGCTCAGGGGCTTTATCAATAGGCAAGTCTTTAAGAACCTGTTCAATTTCTTTTAGATCAAACGGTTTTGTGAGCACCTCCAAGCCCTGAACCCTAGGTATTAAAGAAAATATGTTTTCATCCAAAGATATTGGCCGTACCGTCCCCATTCTGCTTTTGAAAGATAGCAAGAACTCTTTGGCCATTTCCTCATGGTTTGATGTGACTGTGCCATCAAACAGTGAAAGGCTAGCGATGGAATTCTTTCTATATCTTTCAGTTGCCATGGCCTGAAAGAACTTGAATTTTCCTCTCCCACTTTGATATACCTGATGGTACATCTCTTCCTCCAGTAAAGATATTGCATGTGCAACAGATGCTCATGATGCAATTTAGTGATTTTCCTGAAATTAAACTCAGGTCTTGAAAGAGATCTCATGTCCTCAAGATTGTCCAACCAAAGAATTACCCAGTTACACTTCTCAATTAACTTTTTAATATGTGACAAACCCTTTTGCCATTTCTTCAAAGCAAAACTCAAAGCCTTTAGTTTATCCACAATAATTGCTGAGATATGAGTCTTACGAGAGGGACGAGTCCAGAACTCCTGCACACAATCCATAAAACCAGCTTGATGGACCCAAAATTTTTCAAACCTGAAGATATGGGCTTTTGGAATTGTTGTACTGATGGTAACCAGACAAGGTACATGATCAGACGCAGTCTTAGCCAAAGGTGTCACTTGTGTCATGGGATAAATGCTAATCCAACTAGCAGAGGTAAAAACCCAGTCCAACTGTTCCAGAAGAGGCATGTCCTGCATGTTATACCAAGTGAACTTTCTTCCTTTTAAAGGAAGTTCCAGCAGTCCCAAATGGCCAATAATTTCATTGAAAATAAACATATCATTGATACCACCACCTGGAAGATTCCTATTTTCAGTGGAACGAATAAAGTTGAAATCCCCATCAACATCCACTTCTTGTCTGGGTCAATGTCTAAATTATAGATCCAAGAAACAAACTCATCACGCAATTCACCCTGACAGGGTCCATACACATTAACCAGAAACCGCTGTTCGTTATTATGGACAGAGGTAAATTGCATAACGATGGCATAGGGTTTAACTTCTAGCAGAGTGCCATGAAACACATCGGATCTCCAGACAACTAAAAGACCCCCAGAGGCTCCCCTAGATGGAGACTCCACAAATTGATCAAAACCATAGGGACATATGCTTTTCATAGTTGTACGCGAGCATGAGGATAATTTAGTTTCTTGTAGACAAACCACCAAATACTGACTATCAGTCACTTTTTCCCTTACAGAGCGCTGCCTAGCCTCAGAATTCAGACCACGAACATTCCAACAAAAAATTTCCAACTACGCGTTGTAACACGATTCAATAATGACCGATGCGTAGAATAGCAAATAGAGCATGACACACAATGCCATGCCATCCAAAAGATAACAAAGTTCAGAACCACAAAGTGCCACATCCCAGATCGGTATCAGTTCAACCATAAAGAAAACAAACATAACAGGCACTCCCGGTGAGGGAGTCCTGGATTAGGGGGTGTTCGGGTAGCCGGACTATACCTTCAGACGGACTCCTGGACTATGAAGATACAAGATTGAAGACTTCGTCTCGTGTCCGGATGGGACTTTCCTTGGCGTGGAAGGCAAGCTTGGCGATGCGGATATTCAAGATCTCCTACCATTGTAACCGACTCTATGTAACCCTAACCCTATCCGGTGTCTATATAAACCGGAGGGTTGTAGTCCGTAGGACATCAACTCCATATACAACAATCATACCATAGGCTAGCTTCTAGGGTTTAGCCTCCTTGATCTCGTGGTAGATCTACTCTTGTACTACCCATATCATCAATATTAATCAAGCAGGACATAGGGTTTTACCTCCATCAAGAGGGCCCGAACCTGGGTAAAACATTGTGTTCCCTGCCTCCTGTTACCATCCGGCCTAGACGCACAGTTCGGGACCCCCTACCCGAGATCCGCCGGTTTTGACACCGACATTGGTGCTTTCATTGGGAGTTCCTCTGTGTCGTCGCCTTTAGGCCCGATGGCTCCTTTGATCATCAACAACGATACGGTCCAGGGTGAGACTTTTCTCCCCAGACAGATCTTCGTCTTCGGCGGCTTCGCTCTACGGGCCAATTCGCTCGGCCACCTAGAGCAGATCGAAAGCTATGCCCCTGGCCATCAAGTCAGGTTTGGAAGCTTAAACTACACGGCTGACATCCGCGGAGACTTGATCTTCGACGGGTTCGAGCCACGGCCAAGCGCGCCGCACTATCTCGAGGGGCATGATCTAGCTCTGCCTCCGGACAGTGCCCTGGAGGCCGCACACGCATCAGTTCCGACCCCTAACTCGGAGCCTATTGCGCCAATCGAGGATGAGCGGTTGGACGTCACCTCGGGGGCTTCGATCTCAAAGGCGATCGAGCCGAACGCTAGCCCCGCACTCTGCATGATCCGTGACTCCGAGGATCCGGACTCCTTTCCGAACTCCGAACCCCCCGCGCCCCTGCCGATCGAATCCGATTGGGCGCTGATAATGGAGTTCACCGCCGCAGACATCTTTCAGCACTCGCCTTTTGGCGATATCCTGAACTCTCTCAAGTATCTCTCCTTATCAGAAGAGCCCTGGCCGAACTACGGTCAGCGAAGATGGGATACGGACGATGAAGAAATTCAAAGCCCACCCACCACCACTTGGTAGCCACTGTCGACAATTTAAACGATGTGCTCAACTTCGACTCCGGAGACATCGACAGCATGGATGACGATGCAGGAGATACCGACAAACCAACGCCCATAGGGCATTGGACAGCCACCTCATCTCACGATGTGTACATGGTGGATACCCCTAAAGGAAGCGACAACGAAGAAAAAGGGGATGGGATGGGAGATCGACCCCCCGAAAAGCAATCAATGCGTCGGCGTAAACGCCGACCCAAGCCCTGCCTCGACAAAAACCCAGCCATAGAGCAGGACGAGATGGTAGACGACGAGCAGGCCTTAGAGCAACCATCCGAACAGGGCAACACGGATAGAGAAACCGAACATCCCTCCTCCGGCGAAAACGACATTCCGGACGACCTCACGCCGGATAAACCTATGGAGCAGAAGAATCTCCACGAGAGGCTCGTTGCAACTGCACGCAGCCTAAAAAAGCAGAAGCGGAAGCTAAAAACAGCGGAAGATGCACTCCGGATTAGATGGAGCAAAGTAATCAATACCGCAGATAAATACGGCGACAGTCGCAGCACTAACAGCTATCCGAAAAGAAAGCTATTGCCTGAATTCGACGAAGAGGCCCTAGAGCCCTCGCATTCAAAAAATGAGAAAGCCACACGGTCGGATAGACGACCCCATAAAGCGGCAAGCGGCGCCGCACCTAAATCGGCATGCGACCCACTTAAGGATTCGCATCATGGCCCAGTCAGGTCCATTTATGGGCCAAGAAAGCAAGCTCTCGTAAGCAACGCTATGAAGCCATCATCAGAATCCGGCACACCCAAATACAGGGGCACCGCACACCCCCTATGTTTCACCGATGAGGTCCTGGACTATGAATTTCCAGAGGGATTCAAACCCGTAAACATAGAGGCATATGATGGAACAACAGACCCTTGAGTTTGGATCAAGGATTATATCCTCCACATACATATGGCTAGAGAAGATGATCTCCACGCCATAAAATATTTACCCCTTAAGCTTAAAGGGCTAGCCCGGCATTGGCTTAAAAGCCTTCCCGAAAACACAATTGGAAGCTGGGAAGAGCTCGAGGATGCTTTCCGAGCAAACTTTCAAGGGACCTATGTCTGCCCTCCGGATGCAGACGATCTTAGTCACATAACTCAACAACCCGGAGAATCAGCTCGGCAGTTCTGGAATAGATTCCTCACTAAAAAGAATCAGATAGTCGACTGTCCGGACGCTGAAGCCTTAGCAGCTTTCAGGCATAACGTCCGAGACGAATGGCTTGCCAGACACCTCGGCAAAGAAAAGCCAAGAACAATGGCCGCACTAACAAGCCTCATGACCCGCTTTTGTGCAGGGGAGGACAGCTGGTTGGCAAGGTGCAGCCCCAGCGACCCAAGTACATCCGAAACTAGGGATGGAAACGGAAAACCGCGACGCAACAAGGACCGTCGCTGGACTAAGGACAAAAGTCCGAAGAGCACGACAGTCAATGCCGGATTCAAAGGCTCACGACAAAATCAGGCAAAATTGCCCCCCCAGGATGACAGGGACAATCCATCCAACCTAAATAAAATCCTGGACAGGATATGTCAGATACACAGTACTCCTGGGAAGCCTGCTAACCATACCCACAGAGACTGTTGGGTTTTCAAACAATCCGGCAGACTCAATGCCGAACACAAGGGGCTCGACACACCAAGCGAAGACGAGGACGAACCCCAAAAGCAGAGCACCAGGAAACAAAAGAACTTCCCACAAGAAGTAAAAACAGTGAACTCACTTCACATAACAAAACGTGCGGCGCCCGTAAAGCTACGCACCACACGGCCGATCCCCAAAGGGTCCTGCCACTGGTTGTCAAAACCGATCATCTTCGATCAGCTAGATTATTCTAGAAATATCAAGAATGTAGGCTGGACTGCCTTGATACTCGATCCAATAATTGGCGGACTCCAGTTTTCAAATGTCCTTATGGACGGCGGCAGTGGACTAAACCTGATATATCAGGATACAATCCAGCACATGGGGATAAACCCAGCAAGAATCTGCCGCAGCAAAACCTCCTTTCAAGGGGTAATACCTGGTCCGGACACCCATTGTATGGGTTTCCTCCGACTCGAAGTCATATTCGGCTCTGCCGATAACTTCCGCCACGAAAAGCTGACCTTCCATATTGTCCCGTTCTCAAGTCGCTATCAAGCACTACTGGGACGTGAAGCTTTCGCTCGCTTTAACGCAATACCGCATTATGCATCTCTTACGCTTAAGATTCCCGGTCCACGAGGCATCATCTCTTTGAAGGGGAAGCACTAAAGTGCGCCTCCACAAGCGGAGGACTGTGCGGCCGCTTTGACAGCCCCACAGCAAAATGGCCTCACCGGCCAAAAAACTTCGAAATATGTCATTCAAGACCACGAACGCGGATAGACGAGTTCGGTGCAAAATCATCATTGATGCAGGCCTAGGGGCCATATAATCCCGCACTAGGGGCTCCACGCATATACAATAAGAGACAATAAAGCTCAATCTTATATATTTTACTTTATACTTTGTTTATTTTAAACCTTTTCGGCATGACCCGTTTTCAACTCAGTTCCTCTCTTTTACAGATGAACGTCGTGCGGCGCCCGTCCAGGATACGGCACAAGGGAGACACATGCGTAGACGTGTAGTAGGGACCCGTCCTAAAGGATTCTTTTTAGATTAAGACCCTGCGTAAACCTTTTTTACTGTCTCTTGTTGCTACACATCCCCTGGTTTTTTCTGATATAACCAAGGAGGAGGCTGGCGTCTTGGCATGTGGCCACATCAGAATTTTTGCACGTACCTGGACACTAGGGGCTTTTTTAATAAAGAGTGTTGTTTCGCCCGCACTCATAAAGACCGAACACCTTAGGGAGTGTTCGGCGTCGCGAGTTTTGGCATTATATGCATCAGCTCTGAATCATGTCTTTGGTCAAATGTTGGGTTGCCCGTCTCCTGAGTTCGGCTACCTTACGTTCCGCTCTATCGGCTAAGGTAGCACCAGGAGAACTACTGCGATTGTGCCCCGGTTCGGCCGGGCGAGCACCTCAGTAGAGAAAGCCGAAAACTGACTGTCATGATGTAGCGTGAGACTGGTCAGCCACTCGATGACCTATCGGAATCTATCGGATTCCTCCGCTTTAACGAAGGGCTGCTTCCCGGTCAGGCACATACGCGCCCCGAACTTGGACGAGCGCAGTTGCCACCAAGGGGCTACCTAAATAGTCTCACTGTCAAACTCCTATGGCTAAGTGAAAGTGTTAAAGCATTATAGTCCGGTTGCCTGGCCCGCTGCGCTATCACCTCCTTTGTAGGACCAAGACGTTGGGTTAAGTGTGAAAATGCGTCTTCTGCGAGCACCCCCGCACTATGTGCGTGGGGGCTGAAGCCAATGACTGCCATCTTTCAGATTTTGTATATATATATATCTTAAAACGGCTGCACAGGAGGTGTTCCCAATACTTGGAGGCACAAGTATAAAAAAGGCCACTACAGTTTATCAAAATATTACTTTATAATTACATATGCTATTATAACATAGCATCTTTCGGGCACTGCGTCTCTATTACACGGGCGCCTTCAAGAACTTCCTGAAAATAGTGCTCGGAGGGTACTCGGCTTTTGTCCGAATCTCGGGACGCAACAACGGTGGTCTCCATCTCTGCCCAGTATGTCTTAACACGGGCAAGAGCCATCCTAGCGCCCTCTATGCATGCTGACCTCTTCATTGCATTTATACGCGGCACCGCATCAAGGAATTGCTGCACTAAGCTGAAATAACTCTTCGGCTCCGATCTCCCCGGCCACAGGTGACCCATGACGTACTTCATGGCGAGTCCAGACAACCTATTCAGTTCGGCCCATTGAGCCAAACGATCATCCACTGCCAGTGGACGCTCTGGATTGTGAAACTGCGACCAGAAAAGCTTTTCCACTTTGCGATCTTTCTGATCTCGAAAGTGTTCGGTCGCATCAGCAGCACTCGCTGCCAAGTCCAGATAGGTATCCTCCACACTCCACATCCGGTCCAACGGAGCAAACTTCGGATCGCAAAATTTCCTTCGCAGCATAAAGGGCTTTCCAGCCGCAATTTGTTCGGCCTGACGCAGCTCCTCCTTCGCAGCTCTCATCGCAGAGCGCGCGTCCTTGGCATTGGCAATGGCCTTCTCTAAGTTCGTCTGTTTCGCCTGGTCTTCTTTTTCAAGAAGTCTGCAACGGTTTGTAGCGCTTTTTAACTTTTCGGCCATCTCGGCCATCTCTTCCTTGCTTCGGCAATGAGCAGCCTATTCGGCTCTCAGCTCTTCAAGGGCTTTCCTGGTGGCCGCATCACTTTCGCTAGCTTGTTCTTTAGCTCGGGCAAGTTCTGCCCTAAGACTCTCCACGGCGGCCGCACCATCTGCGTCAAGCACACACATCGTAAGACACAGGCATAAAACTGTTCTTACCTGATGCCGCCCGAGGAATTGCATACCTTGATCCTCATCAAGCCGCTTATTGATAAGCGTGATGTCGGCATCTGCCACGTCCAGTTGCCGCTTTAGTTCGGCAAAATCGTCAGTTCGGCTCGATTCCGGACACCCTGCTGCCTACATTCAAAGGCGACATCTTAGACCTGGGATTATGATCCTTCGCGTGCCGTCATTTCTTGACGATGCGCAGAGTCTCAGGGGCTACTATCTACACAGGGCGCATCTTATTCATGCGCAACTGACAAAAGTATACATTATCTAATGTACCTCGAAACCCGTCAGTAAACTTTTGACGGCCTCATACAATCCGCTCTCTGCGGATGAAATCCTTTCAATCACCGTGCCCATCAATGCGTGGTGCTCCTCTGAGATAGAAGCTCGCCCCAGCAGAATCTTTAGCTCCTCCGGCCGAGCACCAGACGGTGCCGGGATCGTCCCATGACCTCTTTCGAAGGCCGGACGCGGAGAACCTCGGGGGCCCGCATAGCTACCTTCCGCCCCTGCCGGATTTGGAGAAACCCTCCGCGACGACACCTCAGGGTCGCCCGCCTCGCTAGGTGGCACAGCAGGGGGAGGCGTCCCGCTCTCCATCATCTCCAGAAGGAGATCCTCCAAAGACGAGCTCTGCTGAGAAGGGCTGAGGTCCGAGCTACAAGGTAAAGGTTTGGTTAATCTTCTCAGATATAAATCAAGGATTTCCCTCATCCCTCAAAAGGAAAATCTTTCTCCACTTATGGCTCGCTGGAGAGCTGATCCCCTTGAGGGCGTAGTCCGGCCGAGGGACTCCCCAGCGTCGGACCCTTTGACGAGGATTTTCTCCCCCGCTTCGAGGCCATGGTTTCCGGGTCGTCAGAGGCGGCTCTCTTCTTCCCCTTAGGAGAGGAATTGTCGGTTCCTCCCTTCGGAGTAGCCTCCTTCGAGGAGGCCGTAGCTTCCTTGTCCTCCCCCTCCAAAGGCATTATCTCCAGCATCCTGACCAGCACGGGATCCGGCCTGGTTTCAGGAAGGGGAGCCGGACACCTGATCAGCTTTGCCTTCGCTATCCACTCCTGTTTAAAAGGACGACTCTTTTAGGGGCAAGTTTATGACAATTATACGGATAGAAGGTCCGGGCACAAGGTTGCTTACTTGAGTATCCGGGCGATTGCAGCTTAGGCCTGCGTCCTCGGTTAAATCCGGACACATCTCTTGTGATCCGAAGAACAGTCTATACATCTCCGCGGGCGTTGCGCCCATAAAGTTCTGAAGAGCTCGCGGTCCCTCTGGATTAAACTCCCACAGGCGAAGGGGGCGACGTTTGCCAGGCAATATTCGGCGAATCAGCATGACCTGCGTCACCTTGACCAAGCTGAGGTCTCCTTCCAAGAGATCCTTAATTCGGCCCTGTAACAAGGGCACGTCTTTGGGCAAACCCCAATCTAACCCTCTGTTAACCCATGACGCTAGCCGTGGTGGGGGACCCAAGAGAAAGGCAAGAAGCACCACCCACTTGGTGCTTCGGGGAGTGGTGATATAAAACCACTGTCGTTGCCACAAGCCTAGCTCCTCTTGAAAAGAGCCCTCGGGCCATGGAGCATCAACGTTTTTGCTTATAACAGCGCCTCCGCACTCTGCGTGCCGTCCCTTGATCATCTTCGGCTCCACTTTGAAAGTCTTGAGCCATAATCCGAAGTGAGGGGTAACACGGAGGAACGCTTCGCATACAACGA
This sequence comes from Triticum urartu, assembly GCF_056163025.1. Lineage (NCBI taxonomy): Eukaryota > Viridiplantae > Streptophyta > Magnoliopsida > Poales > Poaceae > Triticum > Triticum urartu. Next base: position 679,483,618 of record NC_141874.1, read on the forward strand.
TAAACGAGGAGATATGGAGGATGGACTCCGGAGCTAAGTCGTGGAATTCCAGCCCGTAATAAAATAGCAGTCCCCTCACAAAAGGATCCATCGGGAAGCCTAACCCCCGAAGGAAGTGAGACACGAACACTATGTTCTCACCGGGCTAGGGACTGGGGATAGCCTGCCTTTGAGCAAGCAACCTGTGCGAAATTTCGGCGGTCAAGAACTTAGCCTCTCTCAACTTTAGCACGTCCTCCTCCGTGACGGAGGAGGGCATCCATCGGCCTTGAAGGTCGGAACCGGACATTGTCGAAGGTCTGAGGCGCCTGGAATCTGGAGCCTAGGGTGTTGGAACTCGAGGCGACGAGCGAACTTGTTTTGGGATTGGAGAAAAGGAGTAAGGCCCTGGTCTCTTTATAAGAGGTTGAATACCAGGAGCCCTCCCCGTAACCGTTTGGGACTCGCCTTTAATCGAGAAAACATGCTAACGGGCACGATTGGGTTACCCACGTCCGTATTGATGAGAATCCCGTAAAAGGGGGGTACACGATCTCTGCTTTGACAAGACGTGCCAAGGAAACCGCCTCGCAAAACACGCTGAGGTGGAAAAGTGAAAACGATTCGAGTAAAGGACTTGGCTGTAGTGTGATGACGCACTGCGGAATATGTCAGCAGATTTGATTTGTGTTAATATTATTCTCTCTATGGCAATATGTGGAAGCTTATTTTGCAGAGCCAGACACCACTCTTGGTGTTTACAATCTTCTATGAAGGACTTGGAGGAGGAACCCGCCTTGCAATGCCGAAGACAATTTGCGTGCCGGACTCGTCGTCATTGAAGCCTGGTTCAGGGGCTACTGAGGGAGTCCTGGATTAGGGGGTGTTCGGGTAGCCGGACTATACCTTCAGCCGGACTCCTGGACTATGAAGATACAAGATTGAAGACTTCGTCCCGTGTCCGGATGGGACTTTCCTTGGCGTGGAAGGCAAGCTTGGCGATGCGGATATTCAAGATCTCCTACCATTGTAACCAACTCTATGTAACCCTAACCCTATGCGGTGTCTATATAAACCGGAGGGTTGTAGTCCGTAGGACATCAACTCCATATACAACAATCATACCATAGGCTAGCTTCTAGGGTTTAGCCTCCTTGATCTCGTGGTAGATCTACTCTTGTACTACCCATAGCATCAATATTAATCAAGCAGGACGTAGGGTTTTACCTCCATCAAGAGGGCCCGAACCTGGGTAAAACATCGTGTTCCCTGCCTCCTGTTACCATCCGGCCTAGACGCACAGTTCGGGACCCCCTACCCGAGATCCGCCGGTTTTGACACCGACACCCGGCCTCGACATAAAAGATATCATAAACATTAAGTTGAAGATGCAGAAGAATCCTCCTGTGGATTAGCCATAAGCTTGTCCACTGATAGAAGAGAAGGATCAATGTCCAGCTCCACGCCCACGGCCTGAAGAACTCGAACCGGAGTATGTGGTGGTGCAGTAGTCTGTGCATCTTCATAGTTAGCTGTAGAAGTGGGCTGGGCCTTGTCCTCCATGGGCTTTGCGCGGGGGCGCTTCTTTGATGGCTGAAGTGAGAGCTGCTCGAAAACCACATTTTTGAATCCATCAAGCTTTGCCGCGCTCCGAGTGCAACGTCTTAATGACGTATCAACAACAGGAGCCTTCTTCTTCTCTCTCCTCTTTCTCGCAGTAGACTGTTCCACAGAGAAAACTAGAGGTGTTGACTGAGCAGAGACAAAAACAACAGAATTAGCAGATGCGACCTCTTGAGAAACAGAAACTGTATCAGCCGGCAGTTCCTCAAATAAAGCTCTGGCCACCGGACGCTTCACCATAACAGGCTTTCTGACAGCAGTAACCATGGGCAAAGAGGCCATCAAACAAGACATCTTTCTTGATTCATCAAAAACAATGGACCAGGACCTCTTGGAATATATGATTGTGCCCATCGGTTGGAAGAATATTGACCTTGGCACTTCCTTAACTGAAAAATTGAACATGAGATTTTGGAAAGACCTCTTCCAAATCATCTCAGGAGGGAGAGGAGGTCCAGCCACAATGCATGCCATTCCAATAAAGATCTGATGCTCCTGAATCACAGGTGGTTGGTAAGGCACAATTGCAAGCTGATTCTCCTCATAGATAGGCTGCTGAAGATCTGGGAGAGGCTGCCGAGGAGGATTTGGGAGAGGAAAATCATCAAAGCCTTGCTCTGGTTGGTCCACAGATACTGATCCCTCTGGTTGATCAAGCACAATTGAAACTTGATCCTGTTCGGGAGCAGCAGGCCGGAGGGCTTGCTCATTCGCTGCTTCCTTGCCCCACACACCATTGCCCCAACCAGGCGCTTCGTCATTCACATGTGGAGGAGGAGGAACAACAATAGGTGCATCATTCCATCCCAACATTGGGTATGGTGGCAAGACAAACATCAAATTATCCTGAACCAGATTACCGGGCAAAGGGTGATGGTTTCCATCCAGAGGCATTGGGTCCTCATCGTTCGGCATCTGATCTGCAAAGTCTGCACCTAGAACATAACATGCAGCAGTCCAAGACACTTGAGCCCCTCCATATTCTGCATAATCACCAAAAACAACATCCCTTGGGACCAACGGCGTATCTAGAAAGCTAGCCTCAACCAACGTCCGGACAAGGTAAGGATCCTCACTATCCCAAGAAATAAACTTTCCAAAAGTGCCTACAGCCTGCGAGATGTACTTTGTAGTGCGGTAATCCAGGGGAATCCCAATGAACATTAACCAACCCTTGCGAAAGCCATGTGCTCCCTTGAAATTTTCTCCCTCATCATGCTTCAAAAATCTAACAAAATGATCATTGCACAACGGAAAAGGTGCATGCTGAATCAAGGTGTATCTAACCGATGGATCTCTGACTTGAAACAAACCCACCCCATGGAACCATGGCTGAGTAGATCGGACCATAATACCTCTGTTTTGCAGAAACTGCACCCCCTATTCCTGCACCAGGCCGAGCGGCCCCTCCGGTGCTGGCATCACCTCCGCAACCATGTAGTCCTCATGACGACGGGGCGGACGAGCAGCAGGCGTGAAGAAGGTGCACGGAAGCCGACGATCGCCACTGTCGATGATGTGATGGCCAGGAGGCACAAAGCGCTGAGGATCGAGCTCATAGTTCGCCGTGGAAGAGCCAGAAGCTTGTCGGGGGTTTTCTTTGGATTGAGGAGAGGGAAGATGCAATGGGGGCGGCGTCGATGGGACTGGGCAATCTATCCCAATAACTCCGGCTCTGTTCCCATGAGAAGCAGCAGATTCTGATAAAATCATTTTTTGTTGCACCGAAATTGGCCTCCAAACCAATCCATTGGAGCGCGCGAAATCATTACAGTCGCGGCTAGAGTGACCTGTGTGAGAGCAAGCCGAACAGACCGCTCACATTGCACATGTCGCTGACAAGTGGCCCCTCTGCGAACAAATAGTGCATGTAACCACACGGTCCACCATGTCATCGACCATAGCTTCAAACTGCCTCACGGCCTCTTGAGATGAGGGGATATCCTGACAATGGCCCATAGGGTTTAGACCCTGAGGCCTGGAAGGCCCAGAAGTAGTTGGGCTAGGCAGCAAAGATGGGCTCGAGGCTTATCGGGCCTCCAAGGCAACTGAGTCGGAAACCTGACAATTGATTTGAATGGGTGGCAATCCCGCCTCAGCAAAACACGCGGGCGAGATCCCATCATGCACGGGGAAAAGTTCCTCAGAAATCAGACCAGTCACCGGCGCAGTTGAAGCCGGCCGGCTCAACTCCAGCAAAGGAGTGATTGTACCAAAGACAATGGGTGGACGAGCCACCGTCCAAAGCAGGTCCGCGGGAGGGGATTTATGTATGACTACACGCTCATGAACAGGAAGATCATACCCCGCATCCGTAATGGTGTCAATACACTCTTGTGTAGCCGGATATCTATATCCCTTGCAAGCAGAATATCGCTCAAACGTGGAAAAAGAGAGCTTTTTCTGAGCAGATGTAGCAGACTTGATAGCTGATTTAACTGGAGGTTTATGCATGGCCAAGAGACCTAATGATGATTGACGCTTAGTAGGACTAACTAGAATCCATTCAGCATCACATTCCTTCCTCCATATCCGTAGCTCTCTAATCCAATTAGGGCCCCCATTACCCCATAAATGAAAATAGCACTTGAATAGATCACAAGCAAAGGAATGAAGATCCATAATAATAAAACCAACTTGCTTGCAAGAAACATGGAAAGAATAGACCTTGTCTTTGATGTGATGAACATTAAGATCAATTGTCGAACCTCCAATTGCTGCTTCCCGAGCCACTGCCACAGAATCCTCCGAGAGACGGAAGGCATGACGGCTGAATGAAACCACTAAGATGAAAGACCTCCTGTGTCCCGACGGATGAACCATGTGCCTAGTAGATCTGAAGATCTCATCCGCTAAAACCCTACCCTCGGAGAAGTCCAAGCCAAGGGTAGATCCACCAGAAGAACCCATAAGAGATGGGTATCTCCCTAATCCAGAGAAGACGCCGGAGTAGATGATCAGAGCGAGTCCACAATTTAGTGGAGGAGTAGGGAGATCGCCGGAGATGGGGACAACACCGTGGTGGGGGGTGGGAGCGCCATCAGCTCGCCCTTCATCGTTTCACTATCACCAAGTTAGTAGAACTTCGTGATGAACTATAGTATGCAAGGGATGACTAAAACGATTCCCGAGCTTTTCATGAGGATGAAATCGACGAAGGTAGAAATCAAGAAAGAGCATCAAGTGTTGATGATTAACAAGACCACTAGTTTCAAGAAAAGGGCAAAGGGAAAGAAAGGGAACTTCAAGAAGAACGGCAAGCAAGTCGCTGCTCAAGTGAAGAAGCCCAAGTCTGGACCTAAGCATGAGACTAAGTGCTTCTACTGCAAAGGTACTGGTCATTGGAAGCGGAACTGCCCCAAGTATTTGGCGGATAAGAAGGATGGCGAGGTGAACAAATGCTATATTTGATATACATGTTATTGATGTGTACTTTACTAGTGTTTATAGCAACCCCTCGGTATTTGATACTGGTTCAGTTGCTAAGAGTAGTAACTCGAAATGGGAGTTGCAGAATGAACAGAGACTAGTTAAGGGTGAAGTGACGATGTGTGTTGGAAGTGGTTCCAAGATTGATATGATCATCATCGCACACTCCCTATACTTTTGGGATTAGTGTTAAACCTAAAAAAATGTTATTTCGTGTTTGAGCATGAATATGATTTGATCATGTTTATTGCAATATGGTTATTCATTTAAGTTAGAGAATAATTGTTGTTCTGTTTACATGAATAAAACTTTCTATGGTCATACACCCAATGAATATGGTTCGTTGGATCTCGATCATAGTGATACACATATTCATATTATTGAAGCCAAAAGATGCAAAGTTAATAATGATAGTGCAACTTATTTGTGGCACTGCCGTTTATGTCATATTGATGTAAAGCGCATGAAGAAACTCTATGCTGATGGGCTTTTGGAATCACTTGATTATGAATCATTTTGATGCTTGCGAACCATGCCTCATGGGCAAGATGACTAAGACTCCGTTCTCTGGAACAATGGAGCGAGCCACTGACTTATTGGAAATAATACATACCGATGTATGCGGTCCAATGAGTGTTGAGACTCACGACGGGTATCATTGTTTTCTGACCTTCATAGATGATTTGAGCAGATATGTGTATATCTACTTGATGAAACATAAGTCTGAAACATTTGAAAAGTTCATATAATTTCAAAGTGAAGTGGAAAATCATTGTAACAAGAAAATAATTTTTCTACGATCTGATCGTGGAGGAGAATATTTGAGTTAGGAGTTTGGTCTTCATTTGAAACAATGCGAAATAGTTTCACAACTCATGACCTGGAACACCACAGCGTAATGGTGTGTCCGAACATCATAACCGTAATTTATTTGATATAGTGCAATCTATGATGTCTCTTACCGATTTACCACTATCGTTTTGGGGTTATGCATTAGAGACAGCTACATTCACATTAAAAAGGGAACCATCTAAATCTGTTGAGACGACACCGTATGAACTGTGGTTTAGCAAGAAACCTAAGCTGTCGTTTCTTAAAGTTTGGGGTTGCGATGCTTATGTGAAAAAGTTTCATCTTGATAAGCTTGAACCCAAATTGGAGAAATGTGTCTTCATAGGATACCCAAAAGAGACTGTTGGGTACACCTTCTATCACAGATCCGAAGGCAAGACTTTTGTTGCTAAATTTGGAATCTTTCTAGAGAAGGAGTTTCTCTCGAAAGAAGTGAGTGGGAGGAAAGTAGAACTTGATGAGGTAACTGTACCTGCTCCCTTATTGGAAAGTAGTTCATCACAGAAACCGGTTCCTGTGACACCTACACCAATTAGTGAGGAAGTTAATGATGATGATCATGAAAATTCAGATCAAGTTACTACCGAACCTCGTAGGTCAACCAGAGTGAGATCCGCACCAGAGTGGTATGGTAATCCTGTTTTGGAGGTCATGTTAATTGACCTTGACGAACCTACTAACTATGAGGAAGCGATGATGAGCCCAGATTCCGCGAAATGGCTTGAGGCCATGAAAGAGAACAAAGTATGGACTTTGATTGACTTGCCCGATGATCGGTGAATCATTAAGAATAAATGGATCTTCAAGAGGAAGATGGACGCTGATAGTAGTGTTACTATCTACAAAGCTTGAATTGTCGCAAAAAGGTTTTCGACAAGTTCAAGGTGTTGACTACGATGAGAGTTTCTCACTCGTATCTATGCTTAAGTCTATCCGAATCATGTTAGAAATTGCCGCATTTTATGAAATCGGGCAAATGGATAAACAAAACTGCATTCCTTAATGGATTTATTTAAGAAGAGTTGTATATGATGTAACCAGAAGGTTTTGTCAATCCTAAATGTGCTAACAAAATATGCAAGCTCCAGCGATCCATCTATGGACTAGTGCAAGCATCTCGGAGTTGGAATATATGCTTTGATAAGTTGATCAAAGCATATAGTTTTATACAGACTTGCGGTGAAACCTGTATTTACAAGAACGTGAGTGAGAGCACTACAACATTTCTGATAAGTATATGTGAATGACATATTGTTGATCAGAGATAATGTAGAATTATTCTGCAAAGCATAAAGGAATGTTTGTGTCGGTGTCAAAACCGGCGGATCTCGGGTAGGGGGTCCCGAACTGTGCGTCTAGGCCGGATGGTAACAGGAGGTAGGGGACACAATGTTTTACCCAGGTTCGGGCCCTCTTGATGGAGGTAAAACCCTACGTCCTGCTTGATTAATATCGATGATATGGGTAGTACAAGAGTAGATCTACCACGAGATTGGAGAGGCTAAACCCTAGAAGCTAGCCTATGGTATGATTGTATGTTGTGGTTGTTGTCCTACGGACTAAAACCCTTCGGTTTATATAGACACCGGAGAGGGTTAGGGTTACACAAGGTCAGTTACAAAGGAGGAGATATCCATATCCGTATTGCCTAGCTTGCCTTCCACGCCAAGTAGAGTCCCATCCGGACACGAGACGCAGTCTTCAATCTTGTATCTTCATAGTCTAACAGTCCGACCAATGGAGATAGTCCGGCTATCCGGAGACCCCCTAATCCAGGACTCCCTCAGTAGCCCCTGAACCAAGCTTCAATGACGATGAGTCCGGCGCACAGTATTGTCTTCGGCATTGCAAGGCGGGTTCCTTCTCCGAATACATCACAGAAGAATTTAAATACGAGGATAGTGTCCGACCCTGCAAAATAAGTTCCACATTCCACCGTAGAGAGAATAATATTTTCGCAGATCTAGTTTGCTGGCTTGTTTTGGCAGCATGACGTTATGTCATGGCCCAGTGATTATTCAAACCGTTTCCTTCAACCAGCCCCGCACATGACGCGAGGCAGTTTTTCGACACGTCTTGTCAAAGCAGAGATCGTGTCCCCTTATTACGGGATTCTCATCAATACGGGCATGGGTAACCCAACCGCGCCATCAATTACGGCGCTTGGGGGATAAGCAAGTTTTATCAGGCAAGTGGGGACGCTTAGTTTCGTCCGCCCATATAAAGCGATAAGGATTCACCTTTCTATCCACGCCTTCTTCCTCCCTTGCTCATCCGTTTTCGCACACTCGAGCTCTAGCGCCCAAGTCCACACTTCCCACCTCAACCTTCTCCAACCATGTCCGGAGCGGGAGGTAGGTGGATGGTCTCCTCCGTCACGGAGGGAGACATCAAGAAGCTGCGCGGAGCCGGATACTTAGCCGCGAACATCGCGCATCGGCTGCCTGCTGCGGGGCAGATCGTCCCTACCCCGGAACGTCACGAGAGGGTAGTTTTCCTCCACCACTTCCTCCATGGACTAGGGTTTCCCCTCCATCCATTCGTCCATGGTCTCATGTTCTACTACGGGCTGGACTTTCATGATCTGGCCCCGAACTTCATCCTCAACATTTCGGCATTCATCGTCGTGTGTGAGGCTTTCCTACGCATCCGGCCCCACTTCGGCCTATGGTTAAAGACCTTCAATATCAAGCCGAAGGTGGTACGAGGCCAACAAGCAGAATGCAGCGGAGCCATGGTGGGCAAGATGCCCAACATCATATGGCTCGAAGGCTCCTTCATGGAGACAATAAAGGGATGGCAATCGGCGTGGTTCTACATCACCGAGCCGCACGACGCCAAATGGGTGGTAGCCCCCGAGTTTTGATCCGGATTCCCTACACGGCTCACCTCTTGGAAAGAGAAGGGCTTGTCGTGGGGTTCGTTGGTGGAGCTGGATGGACTCCAGAAATGTATCCGGAGTATGGCGAGCAAGAAGCTCAAGCTTGTCAACATAGTCCAAGTTATGCTCATTCGCCGGATCCTCCCGTGTCAACAACGGGATTTTACCTTGTGGGAGTTCGACCCGGCCCGGCACCAGACTCTGAGCGAGCTCTTTGATACGACACACAAGGACGTCTGGAAGGTGCTATTCAAGGGCGCGGAGGTCCCTCCTTCTCTCGCCGAGGACCGCGGACTAAGCGCAAAGCGCCTAGCGCGTTCGGTGAGTTCAATACGTCCTGTAAGACATTTATTTTCCCTAGCTTAATTATGTGCAGGGTCTAATCTCCATGCCTTTGACAGGATTGGGTGGAGATGTCGGGGCAGATCGACTATCCGGCCCCTTTGCCCGAAGATACTTCGGGGGCTCTCCTGACGGAGATGCTGACTCCCGCTCCTTACAAGGTGCCGGAGAAGACCAAGAAGCCCAAGGGAACCCGAAAGAGTTCCCGGCGCCAGGTGTTCTCATCGTCCGATAACTCTGCAGCACACTCCTCCCTCGAAGATGAGGAGAAAGAAGAAGATGCTCCCCCTCTAGGCGGGGGAGACAAGAAAAGGAAGGCCGCCCCAACTGGGGAGGCCGAAGGGTACAAGAAGGGAAGGACTCTCCTTCCGGACAGTTCCACCGCCGCCGACGAAGGCGAAGACGAGTGGTTGCCCAGGGCCAAGCCCTCGGGGAGATTGTAAGTATTCGGATACCAGAGTAACTCATAGGATTCCTTTGTCGCACTGCTTTCCCTAACGCCGAACATAATTATGCAGGCCGCCATGAGCCAATATCGAGGTATCATCGGACGGCTCCCTGGGCTCGTCGGACATGGACATCGATCCAGTCCCGACCGCCACCTCCCCTCATCCTGCCGACGACGCCGAGGTGTTGTCTCAAGAGGCACCGGATCGAGGGGAGACAGTCCCGGAGGCGCCTCAAGGCGACCTTCCGGACTCCGGGAGCCGAGGGGACGGGGCCCGTGAGAGCTCAGAGTTCGGCTCTCAGCCGAACACCGCACCGGAACCTCCAGCGGTTCCAGGCTCGGGCAGGCGGCCTCCTTCTAAGAGGGGCAAGACACCTGTGCCGGTGACCTCTGTCCATCCAGAGGCGCCGGACAATCTGCTGGAAGCGCTTCACAGCGCTTCCATCGACGAGGAGCACCGGGCTATCATGAGTGCGGTGATCCAGAAGGTTCAATCCGCCAAGAGCGGATTGACTGAAGCCTGTGCCAGCCTTCTAACAGGCTTTGAGGTAAGTGTTTTAAAATGTAGTAGGAATATTACCGCATAGATAGTAGCCCCTGATTCTTTGCTCGGTGTTCACAAGAAAAGCTGAACAGAGGATCAGATAATATCGCAGGAGTCTAATATAAGTGTGTCAATATGCATATGCAGGCTTCACTGCTAGCGTACGCCGCACTAACTGCGGAGGTCGCCGTACTGAAGCAGGACCTCGAGGGGTCCAGGAAAGAGCTCGGCCTTGCCAAGAGGTAGCTCGAGGAGAACAAGGGTAAGTAATACCTTGTCTATAGATATGTATATATAAAAGAGGACGCGATTGCAAAATGACAGGATCATCGTATGTTTGCCAGGGGCCACGACCGAGGTGGCGACCCTGAAGCAAGTACTAACCAAGGCCGAAGATAAAGCGGCTAAGGAGCAGACCGAGCGAGAGAAGCATGAGGCTCGGGTGGGCGAGGTGCATCAAGAGCTCCAGGCTCTCGTGGCGAAGCACGAGGCGTTGGAGCTTGACTCAAAGACGCGGGAGTCTGAGCTTGCCGCGGCCTTCGAGAGTGTAAAAAGTGCCAAGGCCAAAGGCAAAAAGGCCCTCCAAGAGATCGACGCGATGAAGAAGATAGTGGCGGGTAAGGCTTTCTATATGCAAAGCAAGCATGTAAAAGTAAATTACCGATTACTTACCCGGATCCGGAGCTCTTCAGGAGCATTCGCAGATTTGCCCCGCAGTGTGTCCGATGCCGCACAATTTTACCAGGCCGAGGACGGAAGCTCGACGGAGAAGCTGTTCTGGTCTTAGTATGCTGAGGCCGGACATCCGGTGCCAATGAGCGACCAGCTGAAGCAGATGGTCGAGCTACATAAGGCGGCCGATTAGGCCATGAAGAGCTTTATAGTCCGGCTGTGGCCTGGCGACGCCCTTCCGAATAGCTTCTTCAGCTTGGTGAGGCGGCTTGTGGATGCCTTCCCATGGTTGGAGGTCGTCAAGGGATCTATCTGCATTGAAGGTGCATGCCGGGCTTTCGCCCGTGTGAAATTGCAGTGGGTCAAGCTAGACGCCGTGAAGCTGATCAAGGAGGGGCCGCCGGAGGGCAAGGAGCACCGCCACCCCGAGATGTACTACGAGGGTGTTCTTCCGGGTGCCCGTCTTATCGCAGATGAGTGTTCAAAAGATGTAATATTTGAATGAGACTTGCTCGTTTTATCCTGTATTTATGAAAACTTGTTTCATATGCGCTATGCAACGCTTGTTTGAATTTAAAATATTACCTTCTCTTTGGCTGTTTATCCAATCTGAGAGATGGCTAGTCCTCGGCTTCTGCCCCCATGCCACGAGTGCTGGGGTGTTTGGGATAAACCTGAGCACTCTTGTTCCCATGTTTGGGTCCTTCAAGGGAGGTGCTCAGCACAGCGAACAAGGCAACCGGACTAATAATGCTTTATCACTCTCACTTAGCCATAGAATTCTATAATTTTAAATTTCGGCGAAGCCCCTGGTATTCGGAAGGCCGAATTTGGGGCGCGATACACGCCTTTAAGCCGGACAGGGCCGGCCCCTCGCTCTAAGCGGCATAAGTCTTTAGGGACTCGAAAACCTCGCCGAATAGCGACCAGTCTCTCACCTTATCATGACAGTCAGTTTTAGCTTTCTCTACTGAGGTGCTGAACCCAGCAGAACCGGGGCACAATCGCAGTAGTTCTCCTAGTGCTACCTTAGCCGATAGAGCGGAACGTAAGGTACCAAAACATAGGAGTCGGGCAAACCCAACATTTGTCCAAAGACATGATTCGGAGCTGATGCATATAATGCTATAAGTTCGGGGTGCCGCACTTGTGAAAGTGTTCGGACTTTTCACACCGCATTGTGGGGTACGTAAGCCCCTAGTGTATTGGCTGTACCATAGTGTATGGTTGCAAGGCGTCATTAATGAACACACACACACACACACACATATATATATATATAACAAGAATGCAATAATAGTCGTAATGTCATGCATTGTTTATTTAAAAATTGCATTAAAGCAGAGTGATACAGATAGTGCGATAAGCAAAGAGTAGGACTATGTCCCTTCCAAGGGCAAGCTGAGGAATGATATTAAATTGAATATTTCACTCGTTACTGTAATCAACCTGGGAATTTCGTGGTATAACGTAGCTGTTTGCCTCCTTGGTTGCTGCATCATGTGTTCGGCAATAGTGCTGCTGTACAGTGTTTCCAGAGATTAAGGTCCTGAAAGAAAAAGAAAAATAACCAAACGGGAAGCCCCTAGTGCGGTTTAGGCCGCATCTTGGGGCGTGCCGCAGTTGTGCCCCCTCCCCACCTGTGCCCATGGTATTTTTAATGCGTAATTATGTACGTGCGGCATGAGTTTCGCCGCTGGGCTGGGATTGGGGTGGCCGCCGTATTGCTACGCGAGCTCAGTTCGCGCCAAGCGGTCTATTTGCCGATTGCCCCAAGCGCGCTTGAAGGTGTCCGGGCTGTGAAGCGCCGAACTGGTTGATTGCCTTGAGAGGCTGCTTTGCATTTCTGCTGCGAGGGCTGCGGTATGCTCCTCTGTTCGGAGAGAGCGCTCTGTGTTTCCATTGACTGTAATAACTCCGCGAGGTCCTGGCATCTTGAGCTTGAGGTATGCATAATGCGGTACCGCATTGAATCTAGCAAATGCGATTCGCCCGAGCAGCGCGTGATAACCACTGCGGAACGGGACTATATCGAAGATTAACTCTTCGCTTCGGAAGTTATCCGGGGATCCGAAGACCACTTCCAGTGTAATTGAGCCTGTGCAATGGGCCTCTACACCTGGAATGACGCCCTTAAAGGTCGTTTTTGTGGGTTTGATCCTTGAGGGGTCTATACGCATTTTGCGCACTGTGTCCTGATAAAGCAGGTTCAGGCTGCTGCCGCCATCCATAAGGACTCGAGTGAGGTGAAATCCGTCAATGATTGGGTCTAGGACCAGTGCGGCGAATCCGCCATGACAGATACTAGTGGGGTGGTCCCTGCGATCGAAGGTGATCGGGCAGGAGGACCAATGGTTGAACTTTGGGGCGATTGGCTCCAACGCATATACGTCCCTGAGCGCACGCTTCCTCTCCCTCTTGGGGATGTGGGTTGCGTATATCATGTTCACCGTCCGCACTTGCGGGGGAAACCTCTTCTGTCCTCCAGTGTGCAGCTGCCAGGGCTCCTCCTCGTCATCGCTATGCGGCCCCTTGTCCTTGTTTTCGGTAATTAACCTGCCGGCCTGCTTGAACACCCAACAATCCCTGTTCGTGTGATTGGCTAGCTTGTCTGGGGTGCCGTGTATTTGACACGAGCGATCAAGTATACGGTCCAAGCTGGACGGACCCGGCGTACTTTGTTTGAATGGCTTTTTCCGCTGACCGGGTTTAGAGCCTTTGAATCCGGCATTGACTGCCGTATCTTCAGTATTTTCGCTGTTAAAGCGGCGCTTATGTTTGTTGCGACGTGACCTGCTATTGCCATCCTTGGTATCTGAGGTACCATGGTTCTTTGATATGTTATTACTACGAGCCAGCCAGCTGTCTTCTCCCGCACAAAAGTGGGTCATGAGCATCATGAGAGCTGCCATAGATTTTGGCTTTTCCTGACCAAGGTGCCGGGCTAGCCACTCGTCTCGGATATTGTGCTTGAAAGCCGCTAAGGCCTCCGCATCCGGACAGTCGACGATTTGATTTTTCTTTGTAAGGAACCGAGTCCAGAATTGCCATGAAAGTTGTCGAGGAATGCGGCTTCCAGATCTTCCCAACAGCTAATGCAGTCCGCTGGTAATCTGTTAAGCCAATGCCACGCTGGTCCTTTGAGATTTAGTGGGAGGTATTTGATGGCGTGTAAGCCATCACCGCGGGCCATGTGGATGTGGAGGAGGAAATCCTCAATCCATACTGCGGGATCTGTTGTGCCATCGTATGATTCAATATTTACAGGTTTGAAACCTTCTGGGAATTGATGTTCCATTACTTCATCTGTGAAGCATAAGGGGTGTGCGGCGCCTCTGTATTGGGCTATATCGCGACGCACCTCGAATGGGTCTTGCCCGCTGTGTTCGGCCCGGCCGGATTTGCTTTTACTGTATCCGGCGTGACGTTTATCGTCTCGCAGAGTGGTGCACCGTCATGATCCGTAGATCGATCTTGCATGCTTTGCTTTGTCCTCCAATATGTCTCGCAGGTCTGGCGTATCTCCCCATGCCTTTTTACTTGAATGGCGTCGGGGTGGAGGCTGAGCTTTTGGCTGGAATGCCTCTCTATCGCGGCCACGAGGTGGCCGATCAGCCGTATCATACGCTTCTTCCTCCAGTCGGGGTAGTAACCTGCACTTTGGGTAATTCTTGGAGGCGTGCTCGAGTTTATATTCCTCGGCCGCGAGGACTTCAGTCCATCTGTCAGCTAGTAGATCTTGATCAGCTTGAAGCAGCAGCTGCTTTTTCTTCAGGCTATTTGCCGTGGCCGTAAGCCGGCGCTTGAAGCGCTCTTGTTTGACGGGATCCTCTGGTACGGCGAATTCACCGTCACCGAGGCTTGCCTCATCTTCAGAGGGGGGCATGTAATTGTCATCCTCCTCCTCTCCGTCTGCCGCTCTCTCAGGAGAGCTGGCTCCTCCATCCTCTTGCTCTAAATCATGCTGGAGGGGATTGTTGTTGTCTTCGGCACTATCCGGAGTGTTATTATCTCCTGTGCCGGTATCACCACTTTTGCTTTGGCGGGACTTAGAGCGGCGCCGCTAACGTTGGCGCTTGGGTTGTTTCTTGGAGGGGTCATCCTCCGCTATCTCGTCGCCTTTGCCTTCTTTGGGTGTATCCACCATGCATATGTCATATGACGAGGTGGCTTTCCAGTGCCCTATAGGCGCTGGTTCATGTTCATCTCCTACATCGTCGTCCATACCGTCGATGTCTTCGGAGTCGAAGTCAAGCATGTCGGTTAAATCATCGACAATGGCTACGAAGTGGGTGGTGGGTGGGCGTCGAATTTCTTCGTCATCCGCATCCCAATCCTGTTGGCCATAATCTGGCCAGGGCTCTCCTGACAAAGAGAGAGACCTTAGTGAATTCAGAATGTCGCCGAAGGGCAAGTGCTGAAAGATATCCACGGTGGTGAATTCCATGATCGGCGCCCAATCAGATTCGATTGGCAGGGGCGCGGGCTGTTCGGAGTCAGAAAAAGAGTCCGGCACCTTGCAGTCACGGGCTGCGCAGAGGATTAGGCTGGTGTTCGGCTCGATCATCGTTGAGACTGCAGCCCCTGAGGTGGTGTCTAACCACCCGTCCTCGATTGGCGCAGTTGGCTCCGAGCTAAGGGTCGGAGCTGATGCGGGCGCGGCCTCTGGGGTACTGTTCGGCGGCAGAGCTAGGTCATACCCATCGTGACAGTGCGGCGCATCCGACTGTGGCTCGAATCCGTCGAAGATCAAGTCTCCGTGGATGTCGGCCGTGTAGTTCAAACTTCCAAATCTGGCCTGATGGCCAGGGGCATAGCTTTCAATCTGCTCCAGATGGCCAAGCGAATTAGCCCACAGTGCAAAGCCGCCGAATACGAAGATCTGTCCGGGGAGAAAAGTCTCACCCTGGACCGCATCGCTATTGATGATAGTAGGAGCCATCAAGCCTAACGGCGACGACAGAGAGGAACTCTCAATGAAAGCACCAATGTCGGTGTCAAAACCGGCGGATCTCGGGTAGGGGGTCCCGAACTGTGCGTCTAGGCCGGATGGTAACAGGAGGCAGGGGACACAATGTTTTACCCAGGTTCGGGCCGTCTTGATGGAGGTAAAACTCTACGTCCTGCTTTATTAATATTGATGATATGGATAGTACAAGAGTAGATCTACCATGAGATCGGAGAGGCTAAACCCTAGAAGCTAGCCTATGGTATGATTGTATGTTGTGGTTGTTGTCCTACGGACTAAAACCCTTCGGTTTATATAGACACCGGAGAGGGTTAGGGTTACACAAGGTCGGTTACAAAGGAGGAGATATCCATATCCGTATTGCCTAGCTTGCCTTCCACGCCAAGTAGAGTCCCATCCGGACACGAGACGAAGTCTTCAATCTTGTATCTTCATAGTCTAACAGTCCGGCCAATGGAGATAGTCCGGCTGTCCGGAGACCCCCTAATCTAGGACTCCCTCAGTTTGAAAGGAGTTTTTTTCAAAGAAAGACCTCGGTAAAGCTTCTTACATATTGAGCATCAAGATCTATAGAGATAGATCAAGACGCTTGATAAGTTTTTCAATGAGTACATACCTTGACAAGATTTTGAAGTAGTCCAAAATGGAACAGTCAAAGAAAGAGTTCTTGCCTGTGTTACATGGTGTGAAACTGAGTAAGACTCAAAGCCCGACCATGGCAGAAGATAGAAAGAGAATGAAAGTCATTCCCTATGCCTTGGCCATAGGTTCTATAAAATATGCCATGCTATGTACCACATCTATTGTATACCCTACACTGATTTTGGCAAGGGAGTACAATAGTGATCTAGGAGTAGATCACTGGACAACGGTCAAAATTATCCTTAGTGAAATAAGGATATGTTTCTCGATTATGGAAGTGACAAAAAGGTTCGTCGTAAAAGGTTACATCGATGCAAATTTTGACACTCATCTAGATGACTCTAAGTCTCAATCTGGATACATATTGAAAGTGGGAGCAATTAGCTAGAGTAGCTCCGTGCAGAGCATTGTTGACATAGAAATTTGCAAAATACATACGGATCTGAATGTTGCAGACCCGTTGACTAAACTTCTCTCACAAGCAAAACATGATCACACCTTAGTACTCTTTGGGTGTTAATCACATGGTGATGTGAACTAGATTATTGACCCTAGTAAACCCTTTGGGTGTTGGTCACATGACGATGTGAACTATGGGTGTTAATCACATGGTGATGTGAACTATTGATGTTAAATCACATGGCGATGTGATCTAGATTATTGACTCTAGTGCAAGTGGGAGACTGAAGGAAATATGCCCTAGAGGCAATAATAAAGTTATTATTTATTTCCTTATTTCATGATAAATGTTTATTATTCATGCTAGAATTGTATTATCTGAAAACATAATACATGTGTGAATACATAAACAAACAGAGTGTCACTAGTATGCCTCTACTTCACTAGCTCATTGATCAAAGATGGTTAAGTTTCCTAACCATTGACATGAGCTGTCATTTGATTAATGGGATCACATCATTAGGAGAATGATATGATTGACTTGACCCATTCCGTTAGCTTAGCACTTGATCGTTTAGTTTGTCGCTATTGCTTTCTTCATGACTTATACATGTTCCCATGACTATGAGATTATGCAACTCCCGTTTCCGGAGGAACACTTTGTGTGCCACCAAACGTCACAACGTAACTGGGTGATTATAAAGGTGCTCTATAGGTGTCTCCGAAGGTACTTGTTGGGTTGGCGTATTTCGAGATTAGGATTTGTCACTCTGATTGTCGGAGAGGTATCTCTAGGCCCACTCGGTAATGCACATCACTATAAGCCTTGCAAGCATTGCAACTAATGAGTTAGTTGCGGGATGATGTATTACGGAACGAGTAAAGAGACTTGCAAGTAACGAGATTAAACTAGGTATTAAGATACTGACGATCGAATCTCGGGCAAGTAACATACCGATGACAAAGGGAACAACGTATGTTGTTATGCGGTTCGACCAATAAAGATCTTCGTAGAATATGTAGGAACCAATATGGGCATCCAGGTTCCGCTATTGGATATTGACCAGAGAAGTGTCTCGGTCATGTCTACATAGTTCTCGAACCCGTAGGGTCCGCACGGTTAACGTTCATTAACGATATAATATTTATGAGTTATGTATGTTGGTAACCGAATGTTGTTCGGAGTCCCGGATGAGATCATGGACATGACGAGGATCTCCGGAATGGTCCGGAGGTAAAGATTCATATATTGGATGATATGGTTAGGCCAAGGGGTCAGGCCCACGGGGCTATAAGTCGGTGCAAAAGGAGTTTTGTGGAGGCCAGGGGGCCAAACGCCGGAGACCCTGGCATCTGGCCCTGGGCCAGACACCGAGGCCCATGGCATCTGGGCCAGACGCCAAGGATTGTGGCGTTTGGTCCTGGAGTCCGAGTGGGACTCTTGCCTTTCGGGAAAAACCGACTTTGAGGAGGCTTTTTCTCCAAGTTTGGACCCCAGGGTCAACATATAAATAGAGGGGCAGGGCTAGTACCAAAGACACATCAAGAAACACCAAGCCGTGCATCGGCTACCCTGTACCCTCTAGTTTATCCTCCATCATAGTTTTCGTAGTGCTTAGGCGAAGCCCTGCGGAGATTGTTATTCAGCAACACCGTCACCACGCCGTCGTGCTGCCGGAACTCATCTACTACTTCGCCCCTCTTGCTGGATCGAGAAGGCGAGGACGTCATTGAGCTGAACGTGTGCTGAACACGGAGGTGCCGTACGTTCGATACTTGATCGGGACGGATCGTGAAGGTGTATGACTACATCAACCGTGTTGATAAACGCTTCCGCTTACGGTCTACGAGGGTACGTAGACAACACTCTCCCCTCTCGTTGCTATGCATCACCATGATCCTGCGTGTGTGTAGGAATTTTTTTGAAATTACTACGTTCCCCAACAATGAAACTGGTGAATTGTTTTGCTAGAATTGGTGACATGGATTGCTGGAACCAGCAAATGCTTGATGCTGGGATGGGGCATGACGAGGAGCTGCGACCGCCACCAAAGAAATGTTGCAACCATCAGGCTAGAAAAGCTTCAAACGTTGGTGCATGAAGTTCAAAACCATGGTGCTACGAGCGTGACGTGCACTGCTATGAACCGGTGACACAAACAATGACAAGGATGTGTATGCGGCGACCAGAGAGGGGCATTGTGCTGCAAAATGGCAAAATGAATTGCTACAAATATGGACGTGTTAAGCCTGATGGTGAGGATGGCCAGCTGCAGGTGATAACCCACAAGTATAGGGGATCGCAACAGCTTTCGAGGGTAGAGTATTCAACCCAAATTTATTGATTCGACACAAGTGGAGCCAAAGAATATTCTCAAGTATTAGCAGCTGAGTTGTCAATTCAACCACACCTGGAAACTTAGTATCTGCAGCAAAGTGTTTAGTAGCAAAGTAATATGATAGTGATGGTAACGGTAACAAAAGAGTAATGAAAGCAAAGTAATGTTTTTGGTGTTTTGTAGTGATTGTAACAATAGCAACAGGAAAGTAAATAAGCGTAAACCAGTATATGGAAAGCTCGTAAGCATTGGATCAATGATGGATAATTATGTCGGATGCGGTTCATCATGTAACAATCATAAC
Source organism: Triticum urartu (assembly GCF_056163025.1). NCBI lineage: Eukaryota > Viridiplantae > Streptophyta > Magnoliopsida > Poales > Poaceae > Triticum > Triticum urartu. The sequence continues at coordinate 679,503,041 of NC_141874.1, forward strand.
ATAGGGTGACACAGAACTAGCTCCAATTCGTCAATGTAATGTAGGCATGTATTCCGAATATAGTCATACGTGCTTATGGAGAAGAACTTGCATGACATCTTTTGTCCTACCCTCCCGTGGCAGCGGGGTCCTAATGGAAACTAAGGGATATTAAGGCCTCCTTTTAATAGAGAACCGGAACAAAGCATTAGCACATAGTGAATACATGAACTCCTCAAACTACAGACATCACCGGTAAGTATCCCGATTATTGTCACTTCGGGGTTAACGGATCATAACACATAATAGGTGACTATAGACTTGCAAGATAGGATCTAGAACTCTCATATATTGATGAAAACATAATAGGTTCAGATATGAAATCATGGCACTCGGGCCCTAGTGACAAGCATTAAACATAGCAAAGTCATAGCAACATCAATCTCAGAACATAGTGGATACTAGGGATCAAATCCTAACAAAACTAACTCGATTACATGGTGAATCTCATCCAACCCATCACCGTCTAGCAAGACTACGATGGACTTACTCACGCACGGCGGTGAGCATCATGAAATTGGTGATGAAGGATGGTTGATGATGACGACGGCGACGAATCCCCCTCTCCGGAGCCCCGAACGGACTCTAGATCAGCCCTCCCGAGAGGTTTTAGGGCTTGGCGGCGGCTCAGTATCGTAAAACGCGATGATTTCTTCTCTCCTATTTTTTCTCCCCGAAAGCAGTTATATAGAGTTGGAGTTGGAGTCGGGGGGCTTCCAGGGGGCCCACGAGGTAGGGGGCGCGCCCTAAGGGGGGGGCCCACCCTCGTGAGAAGGGTGTGGGGCCCCTGGTCTTCATCTTTTGCGAGGATTTTTTTATTATTTATTGTAAGATATCCCGTGGAGTTTCAGGTCATTCTGAGAATTTTTGTTTTCTACACATAAAACAACATCATGGCAATTCTGCTGAAAACAGCGTCAGCCCGGGTTAGTTCCTTTCAAATCATACAAGTTAGAGTCCAAAACAAGGGCAAAAGTGTTTGGAAAAGTAGATACGTTGGAGACGTATCAACTCCCCCAAGCTTAAACCCTTGCTTGTCCTCAAGCAATTCAGTTAACAAACTGAAAGAAATAAAGAAAAACTTTTACAAACTCTGTTTGCTCTTGTTGTTGTAAATATGTCAAGCTAGCATTCAAGTTTTCAGCAAAGATTATAACTAACCATATTTGCAATAATTCTCAGGTCTCATGTTTACTCATATCAATAGCATAATCAACTAGCGGGCCCATAATAATAAATCTCGGATGACAACACTTTCTCAAAACAATCATAATATGATATAACAAGATGGTATCTCGCTAGCCCTTTCTGAGACCGCAAAACATAAATGTAGAGCACCTTTAAAGATCAAGGACTGACTAGACATTGTAATTCATGGTAAAAGAGATCCAATCATAGTCACACCCAATATAAATTAACAGTAATGAATGCAAACGACAGTTGCGCTCTCCAGCTAGTGCTTTTTAATAAGAGGGTGATGACTCAACATAAAAGTAAATAGATAGGCCCTTCGCGGAGGGAAGTAGGGATTTGTAGAGGTGCCAGAGCTCGGTTTTAAAATAGAGGTGAATAATATTTTGAGCGGTATACTTTCATTGTCAACATAACAACCAAGAGATGGCGATATCTTCCATGCTACACACATATAGGCGGTTCCCACACAGAATGGTAAAGTTTATACTCCCCCTCCACCAACAAACATCAATCCATGGCTTGCTCGAAACAACGAGTGCCTCCAACATACATCAGGTCCCAGGGGGAGTTTTGTTTGCAATTATTTTGATTTAGTTTTCATAAAGCATGGGACTGGGCATCCCGGTGACCAGCCCTTTATCTCGTGAATGAGGAGCGGAGTCCACTCCTCTTGAGAATAACCCGCCTAACATGGAAGATACAGACAACCCTAGTTGATACATGAGCTATTCGAGCATACAAAACAGGATGATTATTTGAAGGTTTAGAGTTTGGCACATACAAATTTACTTGGAACGACAGGTAGATACCGCATATAGGAAGGTATAGTGGACTCATGTGGAATAACTTTGGGGTTTAAGGAGTTTGGATGCACAAGCAGTATTCCCGCTTAGTACAGGTGAAGGCTAGCAAAAGACTGGGAAGCGACCAACTAGAGAGCGACAACAACCATGTACATGCATTAAAATTAATAAACATTGGATGCAAGCATGAGTAGGATATAATCCACCATGAACATAAATATCGTGAAGGCTATGTTGATTTGTTTCAACTACATGCGTGAACATGTGCCAAGTCAAGTCACTTAAATCATTCAGAGGAGGATACCACCCTATCATACCACATCATAACCATTTTAATAGCATGTTGGAACGCAAGGTAAACCATTATAACTCATAGCTAATCAAGCATGGCATAAGCAACTATGATCTCTAATTGTCATTGCAAACATGTTTATTCATAACAAGCTGAATCAAGAACGATGAACTCATCATATTTAGTTATTTACAAAAATAAAAGAGGTCGAGTTCATACCAGCTTTTCTCATCTCAGTCAGTCCATCATATATCATCATAATTGCCTTTCACTTGCACGACCGAACGATGTGAATAATAATAAGAGTGCACGTGCATTGGACTAAGCTGGAATCTACGAGCATTCAATAAATAGGAGAAGACAAGGCAATATGGGCTCTTTTGTCAGATAAACAATATTGCATATAAGAGCCACTTCAACAATTTAATCAACGTCTTCTCCTATTGACCCCCAAAGGAAAGAAAAGAAATAAAACTATTTACACGGGAAAGCTCCCAACAAGCAAAAGAAGAACATGAAATATTTTTGGGTTTTCTTTTTAATTACTACTACAACATGGAAAGTAAATTAATTAAAAGCTACAACTAATTTTTTGGTTTTTTTCTTAAGGTTCATCAAACACACAAAAGGAAAGCATAAAAGAAAATAAACTAGCATGGATGATACAATGAAAAAGTATGAGCACCGACATCTGGCAATGAGTGTGTGTGAACATAAATGTAATGTCGGTGAGAAATACGTACTCCCCCAAGCTTAGGCTTTTGGCCTAAGTTGGTATATGGCCATGGCTGGCCTGGCTGATATCCATAATAATAGTTGTTGGGGTCGTACTGTGATGAGGAAGAAGAAGGCTCCGATTGCCACTGGTTGGCAATCATCTCCGGATCCCACTGATAGTTAGATTGTCGTGAAGGATCAAATTGTGGTTCCAGTTCTGGCTCCTCGGTAGGTGCAGGGTTCCGGTAGGCGTGGATAGCTGTCAACGGAACAAGGTACTTGCCTACAGTCAAATCAAACAAAGCAGGAGCAAGCAAGGTAATGGTCTCAGGATGATGTTTATTAAAGAACAATTGATATTTAAGCTCTCCTGCCCTATTCTTAACAATAAAATCATGTGCCACCGTACTTTTATAATCTAAATAAACACGAGGCAGCACTTTTTCCTCCTTCTCAGCATGCCTAATAGGTATGTTAAAATGTGCAGCTAGGCGTGTGGCATAGACGCCTCCAAAGATGGGACCCTTAGTACGGTTCATACTTAACCGTCTAGCAATAATGCCGCCCATACTAAAAGTGTTATCACTGTATAAACCTTGGAGCAAAATAATAATATCAGGGATACTAAGGTTTCCAGAGTTTCCGCGACCAATTAAGCAACGACTAGCAAATAATGCAAAGTAACGTAAGACAGGAAAATGTATGCTAGTGATTCGTGCATCGGAAACCTTCCTAGTTTCCCCTACAGTGATAGTATTAATAAATCCCTCCACATCATCATGATGTGGTTCTTCTGTCTTGCCCCCAAAAGGGACTAAACAAATCCGACAAAAATCATAAAGTGACATCCCCTTATGCTCATCATATAAATGAAACTCCACCGTAGGTGGCGAGTTCCTAGAATGGAAATGAAAGTTTTGCACAAAGGTATTTGTGAGTAAGAGATACTGATCGCATTGGTCGTGGAGGAAAGCGGTGAGGCCTGCATTATGAGCCAACTCATGAAAATCTTCATAAATCCCGGCTGCTCTCAAGAAATCCTCAGAAGGCCATTCACACGCCCGAACCTCCGCGGTGCGCGGCAAATTATACTTAGGCTTCGGTGCCTTTTCCTTCGAGCTTTGGCTCGATGAGCCCCTCAATAATCTCCTCATCATTTTCTGAAAAATTCTGAAATTTTTAGTAACATCAAAATAAAAGTAAACCAAACTCAATAATATTGATAGCAACTACTCCTACAAGTGCCTAGGGCCTATATCATGCATCAAAACTACTTTTGACCATATAAATTTGACATGCAAGCTCAAGAACAGGGTCACCTAAGCAACACAAATTTGCAATGAATAAAACACTAGAACAAAAACTAATTGGACCAATGGAGGAGTCACATACCAAGGAACAATCTCCACAAGCAGTTTTGTGAGAGGTGCTTTGAGCAAGGAGATCAAAAATGGCAGCAAAACGAGCTTGGACTCGGGTTTGAGTTGGTTTTTCGTGTTTGGGGGAGGAAGATGAAGTGTGTGGCTGGAAGAATAAGTGGAGGAGGGCCACCGTGGGCCCACGAGGTAGGGGGCGTGCCCTAGGGGGGTGGGCGCGCCCTCCACCCTCGTGGCAAGGTGGTTGGCCCCCCTGGTGTGTTCTTTGTTCCATAAATCCTCAAATATTCTAGAAAAAAATCATATTTAATTTTCAGGGCATTTGGAGAACTTTTATTTTCGAGGTATTTTTATATTGTACGAATAATCAGATAACAGACAAAAAATTATTTATTTTATTTTATTTCAACTAAATAACAGAATGTATAGAAAGGGTACAGAGGGTTGTGCTTCTAGTTTCATCCATCTCATGCTCGTCAAAAGGAATCCACTAACAAGGTTGATCAAGTCTTGTTAACAAACCCATTCCGATTAACATGAAACCGGAGAAATTTCGAATAACACTAGGTTACCTCAACGGGGATATGCACATCCCCAATAATAAGTATATCATATTTCTTCTTGACAGTAGGAAGAGGAAATTCAAAATCTCCAAATATAATCGATGGAATTTTTCCGATAGAATTGATACTATGAACTTGAGGTTGTTTCCTCGGAAAGTGTACCGTATGCTCATTACCATTAACATGAAAAGTGACATTGCCTTTGTTGCAATCAATAACAGCCCCTGCAGTATTAAGAAAAGGTCTTCCAAGAATAATAGACATACTGTCGTCCTCAGGAATATCAAGAATAACAAAGTCCGTTAAAATAGTAACATTTGCAACCACAATAGGCACATCCTCACAAATACCGACAGGTATAGCAGTTGATTTATTAGCCATTTGCAAAGATATTTCAGTAGGTGTCAACTTATTCAAATCAAGTCTACTATATAAAGAGAGAGGCATAACACTAACATCGGCTCCAAGATCACATAAAGCAGTTTTAACATAGTTTGTTTTAATGGAGCATGGTATAGTAGGTACTCCTGGATCTCCAAGTTTCTTTGGTATTCCACCCTTAAAAGTATAATTAGCATGCATGGTGGAAATTTCAGCTTCCGGTATCTTTCTTTTATTTTTAATAATATCTTTCATGTACTTAGCATAAGGATTGGTTTTGAGTATATTAGTTAATCGCATACGTAAAAAGATAGGTCTAATCATTTCAGCAAAGCGCTCAAAATCCTCATCATCCTTTTTCTTGGATGGTTTGGGAGGAAAAGGCATGGGTTTCTGAACCCAAGGTTCTCTTTCTTTACCATATTTCCTAGCAACAAAGTCTTTCTTATCATAATGTTGATTCTTTGATTGTGGGTTATCAAGATTAACAACAGGTTCAATGTCTACATCATTATCATTACTAGGTTGAGCATTATTATGAACATCATCATTAACATTTTCATTAGGTTCATGTTCATTACCAGATTGTTTTTCAGCATCAGACATAGAGATATCATTTGGATTATCAGCTGATTCAGCAATAGGTTCACTAGAAGTTTGCACAGTCCTATCATTTTTCTTTTTCTTCTTTTTAGAAGAACTAGGTGCATCAATTTTATTTCTCTGAGAATCTTGCTCAATTCTCTTAGGGTGGCCTTCAGTATACAAAGGTTCCTGGGTCATTCTACCAGTTCGAGTAGCCACTTTAACAGCATAATCATTTTTCTTACTATTCATCTCATTGAGCAATTCTTTTTGAGCTTTAAGTACTTGTTCTACTTGAGTGGTAACCATAGAAGCATGTTTGCTAACAAGTTTAAGTTCACCTGTAATATTAGCCATATAATCACCCAAGTATTTAATCATATCCGCATCTTGTTTTAATTGTCTACCAAAATAAGCATTGAAGTCTTCTTGCTTAAACATAAAATTATCAAACTCATCCAAGCATTGACTAGCAATTTTAGTAGGAGGGATTTCAGCTTTATCATATCTATAGAGAGAATTTACCTTTACTACCCGTGTCGGGTTATCAAGGTCTGGAGGTTCTTCAATAAATAAAGGATTAAGATCATATATTTCTTCATCAGGCGGTAAATTGAGACCATGTATTTCTTCAATAGGAGGTAAATTCTTAACATCTTCTGCTTTAATACCTTTTTCTTTCATAGATTTCTTTGCCTCTTGCATATCTTCAGGACTGAGAAATAAACACCTCTCTTCTTCGGAGTTGGTTTAGGAATAGGATCATTTATTGGAGCAGGAGCTGGCTCAAGAGGTGCCCAATTATTTTCATTTGTCAACATATTATTCAATAAGATTTCATCTTCATCCGGTGTTCTTTCCCTGAAAAGAGAACCAACACAACTATCCAGGTAATCTCTAGAAGCATCGGTAAGTCCATTATAAAATATATCAAGTATTTCATTTTTCTTAAGAGGATGATCAAGCAAAGCATTAAGTAACTTGAGAAGCCTCCCCCAATCTTGTGGGAGACTCTCTTCTTTAATTTGCACAAAGTTGTATATTTCCTTTAAAGTAGCTTGTTTCTTATGCACAGGGAAATATTTAGCAGAGAAGTAGTAAATCATATCCTGGGGACTACGCACACAACCAGGATCAAGAGAATTAAACCATATCTTAGCATCACCCTTTAGTGAGAACGGACATATTTTAAGGATATAAAAGTAGCGAGATCTCTCATCATTAGTGAACAGGGTGGCTATATCATTTAATTTAGTAAGATGTGCTACAACAGTTTCAGATTCATAACCATGAAAAGGATCATATTCAACCAAAGTAATTATATCTGGATCAACAGAGAATTTATAATCCTTATCAGCAACACATATAGGTGAAGTAGCAAATGCAGGGTCAGGTCTCATCCTAGCATTTGGAGATTGCTTATTCCATTTAGCTAATAACCTTTTGAGTTCATATCTATGTTTGCAGGCTAAAATAGCTAAAGAAGCATCTTGATCAAATAAATAACCCTCAGGAATAACAAGTGATTCTTCATCATCACTTTCATCTTCATAAGCAGATTCAATATTTTCAATCTCTCTAGCCCTAGCAAGTCGTTCCTCGAGAAAATCACTAAGTGGCATAGTAGTATCAGGCATAGAGGTAGTTTCATCATAAGTATCATGCATAGTAGAAGTAGCATCATCAATAACATGTGAAATATCAGAACGAGTAGCAGAAGCAGGTGTAGGTGTCGCAAGCTTACTCATAACAGAAGGTGAATCAAGTGCAGAGCTAGATGGCAGTTCCTTACCTCCCCTCGTAGTTGAGGGATAGATCTTAGTTTTTGGATCTCTCAAGTTCTTCATAGTGTCCAGCAGATATAAATCCCAAGTGACTAAAAGAATAGAGCTATGCTCCCCGACAACGGCGCCAGAAATTGGTCTTGATAACCCACAAGTATAGGGGATCGCAATAGCTTTCGAGGGTAGAGTATTCAACCCAAATTTATTGATTCGACACAAGGGGAGCCAAAGAATATTCTCAAGTATTAGCAGCTGAGTTGTCAATTCAACCACACCTGGAAACTTAGTATCTGCAGCAAAGTGTTTAGTAGCAAAGTAATATGATAGTGATGGTAACGGTAACAAAAGAGTAATGAAAGCAAAGTAATGTTTTTGGTGTTTTGTAGTGATTGTAACAATAGCAACAGGAAAGTAAATAAGCATAAACCAGTATATGAAAAGCTCGTAGGCATTGGATCAATGATGGATAATTATGCCGGATGCGGTTCATCATGTAACAGTCATAACATAGGGTGACACAGAACTTGCTCCAATTCGTCAATGTAATGTAGGCATGTATTCCGAATATAGTCATACGTGCTTATGGAAAAGAACTTGCATGACATCTTTTGTCCTACCCTCCCGTGGCAGCGGGGTCCTAATGGAAACTAAGGGATATTAAGGCCTCCTTTTAATAGAGAACCGGAACAAAGCATTAGCACATAGTGAATACATGAACTCCTCAAACTACGGTCATCACCGGTAAGTATCCCGATTATTGTCACTTTGGGGTTAACGGATCATATCACATAATAGGTGACTATAGACTTGGAAGATAGGATCTAGAACTCTCATATACTGATGAAAACATAATAGGTTCAGATCTGAAATCATGGCACTCGGGCCCTAGTGACAAGCATTAAACATAGCAAAGTCATAGCAACATCAATCTCAGAACATAGTGGATACTAGGGATCAAACCCTAACAAAACTAATTCGATTACATGGTGAATCTCATCCAACCCATCACCGTCTAGCAAGCCTACGATGGAATTACTCATGCACGACAGTGAGCATCATGAAATTGGTGATGGAGGATGGTTGATGATGATGACGGCGACGAATCCCCCCTCTCCGGAGCCCCGAACGGACTCCAGATCAGCCCTCCCGAGAGGTTTTAGGGCTTGGCGGCGGCTCCGTATCGTAAAACGCGATTATTTCTTCTCTCCTATTTTTTCTCCGAGAAAGCAGTTATATAGAGTTGTAGTTGGAGTCGGGGGGCTTCCAGGGGGCCCACGAGGTAGGGGGGTGCGCCCTAGGGGGGGCGCCCCCCACCCTCGTGAGAAGGGTGTGGGCCCCCTGGTCTTCATCTTTCGCAAGGATTTTTTATTATTTATTGTAAGATATCCCGTGGAGTTTCAGGTCATTTCGAGAACTTTTGTTTTCTGCACATAAAACAACATCATGGCAATTCTATTGAAAACAGCGTTAGTCCGGTTTAGTTCCATTCAAATCATACAAGTTAGAGTCCAAAACAAGGGCAAAAGTGTTTGGAAAAGTAGATACGTTGGAGACGTATCAGCAGGCGTCAGCGAGGATGGCCGATAGCGAGAGCAACGAGCTCATACATGCGACAAATGGCGGTGGTTGAGGATGGCGGTAGGCGAGCAGCCACGCTCGCAGGCCTAGGGTGCTACTGCTTGTTCCTCTCTTTTTCCATGCTTTTTGATGGAGAGAGAGAGATGTGTGTGTGCGTGTGAGGTTCAAGAAGGAACCGATCCAGATTGAACGATCAGGATAGACCAGAATGTGCGGGTGGGAGGGGGTACGGCCGACCGAAAGTTGGGCCAGCTGAGTAGCTCCTAGCATCATGCCTAGTTGAATGGTTAGGAAGGTTGTGGTATCCATCCATGTGTGAGTGCTTCTGGGTGCCCTTTTTTGAAGGGAGAGAGATGTGTGCACGAGGTCTAAGAAGGGATCGGTCTAGATTAAATGGCCAGGGCAGACCATGTCGTGTGGTGGAGATGCAGCCGGTCAAAAGTTGGGCCAGTCGCCGACGCCTAGCGTCGCCCTAGTTAAATGGTTAGGAGGGTTGTGGTGCATGTGGGTGCGCTTTTTCGACGGGGAGAGAGATGTGTGCGCGAGGCAGAAGAAAGGATCGATCCAGATCAAGCGACCAGGAAAACCAGGGATCAATCCAGATGTGTGCACTTATTGTGTTGGTGTAGCACTTGATGTCACAATTGAATGCTGAAATCTTACTGCTGCAGAAACTTGCAGCATATACTGATTCATTACTTCATGAGTTTGTGTGAGCTCTCTCCCTCTGTCTAGTTCTATCTCATGGGTGTTTTGTGTTTCAGGACAACCTAGACAACATCTACTTACAACTGGCTGGAGTGTCTTTGTTAGTTGAAAAATATCGATTGCCGGTGATGCATTTATCTTTCTGCGGTACACTGCATTTATCTTTCTGCGGTACACAACACAATACTGCAATCTTGTCGCTTGGAGGCATTTTAATGCATTTGCACCTCTATCCTTTCTTGGTTTAATTTTGATGAATAGTAATAAGTAATCATTTGCAGAAGTGAAAATGGCAAGTTGTGGGTTGCATATGAGGCAAATAAATAATATGCCATCATCTGTCATATCAAGCCACATCATGCATCTTGGAGTCCTTGCAACAACCTCCCATGTGATATTCACTAGGACCCTCTTTTCTGTTTTTTGCAGACCTGTCACAGCCCTAGTTTAGCCTTTGCCTGTCCTTGCATGATCACCATGTCTAAATTCTGAAATTTGAATTGAGGGAATTTTAAAAGCCTCAGAAACCTTTTAAAAATAACCAACATTTAAATCTCATCAAATGAGTCCAAAGAAATGTTCCTGTTACTCTGTGAAAATATTGGTAAGAGGTAAAATTCAAACCAATATTTTTGGAATCACAGAAATATTTATTTTGGGCCTTTGACTTAAACCAATGACATATTTGAGTTGAATTTATTTCTGTTATATAAGAAATAAAGTTCAAATATTTTGTAAGTTGCCTGTGACCTTGGACTAGTTCCCGAGCTCACATAACAATTTACAAAAAGTTAAAAAAATGATTTGATGTTTTAAATCAAATCAAAACCAATTGCAGAAAATAGAAAACATTAATAAATAGAAAAAAAACCAGAGAGAGAACCTACCTGGGCCACTTACCTGGCGGCCCATCTGCACTGGCCCAGCTGACTGGTGCTGCCAGTCGTCGTCTCCACCGCGCCAGAAGGACGCCGGGCGTGTGCTCACCGTGCGCACACACGCGCCCGTGCCACCTCCTGCCTGCTAGCTTGCGTGGCGCCACGGACAGACCCGCGAGAGCCGTATGGATCGCTCTGACCGCCCCGCCATTCTCCCCCTCGTCTCCCTCTCGCCCTCTCCTCCATGGCCGAGACGCCCGCGAGCTCGCTGCCGCCATAGCCGCGGCCACCGCCTCTCCCTCTTCCCCTTGAGTAGTCCAGGAGCTCCGAATCATCACCGTAGCCCTCTACGTCGGCTCAGGCGACCGGAAGAGCCCCGATGCGTCGTCCTCGACCTCATCTTCTTCCTCGGCCACGGGATATTGCAACCGGGATTCCGACGCCGTCAAGCCTTCCTCGAGCATGCTGACCGCCTCCCTGTCCTCCCTGTGAGCTACTGCGTCTCCCCCCTCTCCTCTCTCTGCTTTTTTGCGCCCCAACTAGCTTCACCGCCATGCCCGAATCTCGCCGCCGCCGTGCCATGTCGCTACCGCAGCCAGAGCTGCCTCCGCCCGCTTTTGAGCGTGTCGCCATTCTCACCGTGCTCCCAGGAGTCGAACGCATGCACCAGCTCCTCCTGCCGTGCTCCCTAACACCGAACCCGAGCTGGCCCGTACTCCGGCCGCTGGCACGAGCTCGACTCCGGCGAGCTCGCTCCACCCCAGCTCCTCCCGCTTGCCCCACTAGATGCGCGCGAGCCCCAGCTACGCGTAGGACCAAACCGCGGTCGATTTGGTCGCTTGTGGGCGATTCCCGAAGCCCTCCGCCGTCTCTGTCGTCGCCGCCGACGAGCCGTTGACCTGGGCCGGCGGGTTCAACCCCGATTGACCAGGGTTTGACTTTCCCCCTAACTCACTGACACGCGGGCCCGGCCCTACTAATTAATCTAGGATTAGTACTAATTAAACCAGGATAGTTTAGTTAGTAACTGACACGCGGGACCCGGTGGTCAGATTTGACCTGGGCCGCTCCATTGACCGCTGACGTCAGCGTGATGTCATGATGACGCAGTAAATCATTTACTGGATTTTGTTTAATTCTAAATAACCAGAAAATCCAGAAAATTGCCTAAACTTCTAAAAATCATAGAAAATCAACCGTAACTCCAAATGCAAAGATTTATATATGAAAAATTATCAGAAAAACTCAAGGAATATGTTTATGGCATTTGCATGCATGTTTAAACAACCTAGGTTTGCTGTACATGGCAATTTGCATAATTGACAATTAAATAAGCACATATGGAGTTTGAATTTGATCCCTTGGTTCAAACCAACTTCATTTAATATGGTTGCTAGTTGCATTAGCTCAATCAATAGCATATTGCCATGATATTATCATGCATCACAATTGTTGCATTGCATTGATTGTGTTCCTCTTTGTTTGCCGGTATTTGTCCCCTCTCGATAGACGTGGTTCCGACGATGAGTTCGATGACACCGATGAAGAACTATACTATCTTCAGAAGTGCCAGGCAAGCAAAACCCCCTTTTTCATTCTGATACAATCCCACTCCCTTGCTCCTGCTCTCTTTTACTGCATTAGGACAACAACGATTCAACTGTTACATGCTGCGGTAGTTGAACCCCTTTCCTCTGCATGACCTGTCATTGCCACAGTAAATAGATGAAACCCACTAGCATGAGTAGGAGTTGTTTGAGCTCTGATGTGCCTACTCATTCATGCTTGTTGTCATGCCTGCTACTGCTTAGATTTGAGTCGGGTCTGATTCATCGGGAATGAATTGGAATGTGGTGAACATGTCCTACTGTTGAGAGCTAAGTGTGTGAACACGATTTGGTAAAGGTAGCGGTGAGAGGCCATGTAGGAGTACATGGTGGGTTGTCTCATTGAAACCGTCCTCAGGAACTGAGTTCTGTGTTTGTGTTCCATGAACAGTTACTACCACACATTGGGCTCCGGGCGCTCCAAGCTCTCTCGATTTATTAATCAACTCGATCTCTGTCTAGGAGTTGCAACTAGTTTCTGGTGTTTGTAGGTAGTGTTAGTAGTCTACCAAGTGGCACCCAGTTTAGGTGGGCTTGGGACAGACTAGGCACCGTGGCACGGTGTACCAAGTGGCACCCGGATGGTGGGCTTGGGAACCCTGCTCACATCGTTTAGGGCCGTGAGTGACACCCCGGCCGGATCTCCTTGCGGATGGAACCCGAATAGGCGATAAACATGGACTAGAGACTTGTTGGTTAGTTAGGTCGTGGCCGACTCCCTCGCCCGGCTTCCGCTTGAAGGTTGTCGAGGTACATGACTTGTATAGGGCGATAAGTGGCGAGAGCGTGTGTGAAGAAGTACACCCCTGCAGGGTTATCATAATCTATTCGAATAGCCGGATTTCTCGGATATGGAAACTTGGACCCCTTGCATAGTTCATAGACAAGTGAAAGTGGTTACTCTAAAACTCGCAAGATAAGCGTGAGTGCTATGGATGGCGTTCTCGCAGGGAGACGGGAGCGGATCCATAGTGGTGTATTGGTATGGTGAATTTTTGGACTCGTGTGCGCCACCTCAAAAGAGTTACTTGTAGTCGTAGTTCAGGTTAGCCACTGAGTCAAAGCTGGCTTGCTGCAGTTAAACTCCACCACCCTCTTTGTTGATACCGGTGCATATGTAGTTAGTTCTGTTGTAAGTCTTGCTGGGTACATTTGTACTCACGTTTGCTTATTTTATGTTTTGCAGAGAGACTTCAGTCCCGCTAGTAGTTCCGCTTGGACTTCGACGTTTAGCTCGTTACCTTAGCTACGATCTTGTACCCTTGGGAGGGTAGATAGTCAGGTTTCTGAGCCTTCTCCATTTGTAGTTGTTTGTACTCAGACAAGTTAAGCTTCCGCATGTGCTTGTTGCTTGTATGCTCTGTATGTTGGGTCATGAGACCCATGTTTGTAATATCTCGCTCCTCGGAGCCTAATGATTAATACTTTGAGTTGTAGAGTTATGTTGTGATGCCATGTTGTATCTGCACATATCGAGCATATTATGTGTATGATTGAAATGCTTGGTATGTGTGGGATCCGACAACCTAGTGGTTTATCCTTGGTAGCCTCTCTTATGGGGAAATGTAGTCTTGTGCTTCCATGAGCCATAGTAGTCCGCTACAGCCCGGTTCACCGGAGTCTTGCTAGCCCAGCACTACTGCTCAGGACACTTGACTGGCCGGCATGTGTTTCACTTTGTTCCTGTGTCTGTCCCTTCGGGGAAATGTCACGCGGTGACATCCGGAGTCCTGCCTAGCCTGCCACAGCCCGGGTTACCAGAGTCTTGTTAGCCCAGTGCTACAGCCCGGATTCACACGCTGCTGACCGACATGCTCGAAGTTGATTCATGTATGCCTGTCCCCATAGGTTGGTGCCGCTTTGGGTTCACGACTAGCCATGTCGGCCCGGGTTCTCTGTCATATGGATGCTAGCGACACTATCATATACGTGAGCCAAAAGACGCAAACGGTCCCGGGCCATAGTAAGGCGACACCCGTGGGAATACCGTGCTTGAGGCCACAAAGCGATATGAGGTGTTACATGCTAGATCGATGTGACCTAGAATCAGGGTCCCGACAGCTTTGGTATCAGAGCCTGACTGCCTGTAGGATTACCAAGCCAAACTGGTCGAAGTCGTGTCTAGAAATGCTTTAGTTATGTAAGGGAATTGATTGTGGAAGGGAATGTAAGGCTCTTTTTACTCCTTTACCCTATGGCCTTCTGATCTGAGTCATCTTATCTTTTCTACGGGGTTAAGAACTAGGCTTCTCTTCTGTCTCTCAGGATGACGTGTTACTAAACCGTAGTTTCCTAGGAATGTTGAGTTTAAGCCTCAGTTCAGTTCCTACTACTTCCGTGTGTTCATAGCTGGCCTCGGAACCTTGATATTGTGATGTTGAGTGGTTATGCCACCATTTTTGCAGGATGTCTCAAATCATTTTGAGCATTTACAGCCGTTATGCTATCCGAGTCATCCTAGGTTTCTAAATAGTCCGACGCATTTGCGAATCCCTTCATCCCATTCTCGATGTTCCTTGGGCCAGATTAAGCACACTAATCGGTCTGTTGAGGTACTCCGTTGCCTTGATATGTATGTTGGAGTTAGTATTATGACCCTAGGTGTCCTCGAGAACCACTTAGTAATTTAGCAACACTTTCGTATCCCCAGTGTGATGATTCTGGCCACCATTCTCGGAAGCATCCCGTGATGCCATTTAGTAGTAGTTATTCTACTCCTGGGTTCTCGACCCGAGATTCACTCCACTTACCTTCTGTTGATAGTGTTTGCTAGTTCCATTAGAATATTAGTAACCTTTGCGATAGTCCTCGAGCTCCGTGGTATTTTCTTCTTCCAAGTACCATGAACTGCTTATGGCAGAAGTTCTTTTGAACCAAAAGATCACAATAAGAGTGTTCTTGATGAGTTCTTTGTCCTACATTGTGAATCTGCCAGCTCTACCTTTCTGCATGGGTTATCCGGAAGAAATATGTTGAGCTTTTCTCGACATACTAATCTATGCATCCACAACTCAGAAAGATATATGTCCCTTTGAGTTGTTCCTCTGCAGTTGTATTCCGATCCTTGTCTATCAGTTGATAGTCAAGTTTATGTCGTGCATTCGTGTTCATCGATGCCTATTATTCTTGTGGTCTGTCAAGCCATTCTATTCCGGAATGACTAGGAGAAACAAACTCCAGTACCTCATCCATTTCTAGGATTGGGTCAAAGTAGTTGTATTCCGCAGATCAAATGCCAATCCAGCTTTTATTCTGCTCTACCTTGGAGTGTTACCATCTTTATGTCAGGAGTGCCATGAGAATTGCACCACCCCTTATGAATTCTTGACGCAGTAATACTTCTTGCCATCATTGTTCATTCCTTGGTTCCGTGTTTTGTAACCGGAATGCCGACAAGTGTACTGTGATGTGCGAAATCAATACTTCTAGCAACTCCATTGCTTGGTAGTTAATGGACATTAATATCATTCTTAGTGTGCTGATTATTGAATCATCACCTAAGGTTGATCGTGCTACCTAATCCTTATTTCCTGGTGCACTCTTCGATCAACGAGTTAGGATTGTATCAATCCCTCGCTCTTCCTGATCATATCGTCTTGCCCTGAAAAGCAAGGTTGTTCTCGAGCTAAGTAACATATCGGTGGTTTGTGATTTTCCGAAGATCTTCTCGGAAGTATTACCTAGTTGTCACCTGGCCGTTATGTTGAGTTCGTGATCAAGTTGGTTTGTTGCAACCACCCCTTCTCCAAGAATCTGTGTTGAATACCCTGAGCTAGTTGGTTAAGCCGAACAACAACTTGGAGAGTTGGAAGATAAAAGCTTGTCTGACTTAGTTCATGTTAAGGGATATCTTTGTGTGTGTGTGTGTGTGTGTTGAAGAAAGATGATATCTTCATCGATTGTTCCTCGTGACCGGTTGTTGGATCTATTGTCTTGTCAAAACTTTGACTTGAGTATGGGCTATCGTCAAGTCAAATCAGAACTAACGATGATCGTAATGTTGTCTTACTCGTGGTTGATCCATCGAGCATACACCATTATATCTTTTGGTCTGACCAATGCTATCACCGTGTTCACATGATGGTGGAAGTCCAGTGATATGGAAATTTCGAAGAGTTGCTGTTGAGCCCATCAGCAGCATTTTGTCTCCCCCATGATTCATGTTGAACATTACACTAATATTGGAAACTTTGTAAACAATGCCTTCATGTTCCGTTCATGAAGCATACGTTTGGATGAAAGAAGAGACTTCCTCTAATTTATGTGCATTCGATGCAAGTTGCCGCCCTGAATTCGAGAAAGCTTGTTTTGCTTCCTCCGGAACCATCCCAAGTCAGTCATGCATATGTGCAAAGTACTCTATGGTTTGGAGACTTGCAACCTTCATTCTATATGTATCCCTAGCACACCAAGCCACTGATTGATTTGTTAAAGATAAAGGAGTCTGTTCTAAGGTCATTACTTTAGACTTCCGTGCGGAGACTCGATATCATTAATGATGGTTCCCTACCAGAACTCGGTAGTATTTTGTTGTAAGACTACCATGTGATCATGCTTGTCTGGGACAACGTGTTCACAGGTTTGTAGCAGAACAAGCTCATGTTTTGGAGCTTGCTATCGTAGCTCATTCCTGAGAATCTCGCAACCTCATCTTGTCGAATTGCGTTGCAAACCTCCATTTTTCTTTCTAGACTTGATGAGTCTGGAATATCCTAACATCAACCAGATCTGAATCTCAGGCAGATATGATGGTTGGAACGTGTCCCAAGAATTATAATATTGGTCTCTCGGTAACCCGGTAACGTGGATGTCGTGGCCAACCCACCTAGCCGGAAGGCCTATTATTGTAATATCTTGGTTGAAGAAGTTGGTCACCTCCCCATAAGGATCTCGCAGGATCTGCCTCCGTATTTATTCCTTATGGATTCTTGAGCTTCCGAAGTCCGACCTTTACTTGATGTTCTAGTTATCAAACCATATCTATAAATGGGTTGCGCTAGCACATCAAGAGGAACAGTAGAAGCGGGGTGCTAAATGTCTCTCGGTCGATCATCCAGATTTTGTTCCCTTGGCCTCGCTAAGGTGAAATCTAAGAAAGGGGCGTCTTTCTATGCATCTGCATTATCCATCACTACTCGTCAAGGTAGTAAGATGTGTTGCCAGGATCCTCGACACAGATGTTGGTAGAGCTTTGATGAATATGGAAATGCTCAAGTTCTTGAGAGCACGCGCAAGCAAAATCATCCATTGTGTTGTCTTCAACAAGGTGGTCCACATCATCCATTCTAGTCTGGGCATGCCATTTCTTCGAACTCCTTCAAACGATTCTTTGTGAATTTTCCTTAGGCTGGTATGAAGAGTTTCAATGATCTATGCATCAAAAGTAATTCTTTTTTCCACTTAAGGGAATAACTCTATGAGTCACCTTCCTCGAGGTGTCCCATTATGGAATCGTGGCAATTTATCCCATCGGTACTTTGAAACTAGTTCACCATCTTCTTAAGCATGGGATTGTTGCCTACCAAATCGAACCTTTGTCATCTTTTTCTTCCATCCCTCTCGAGGTGTGTTTTCTGTCTCAACTCGAGAGATGTTACTATGTCTCATCCCGTGAGTTGATCGTGAGTTGCTCGATCTTCTAGGAGATCGTTTCTTGTAGAATCTCTTTTCGCTGTCATCGAGTTGAATGAAGATCTCGAGAGCAAGGATATCAAGATAAACATGAAACAAGGAATCAACGTTCCTATCAAGGGAAATTGGATCGTGAAGATTGTGTTGGTCTTGTGTCCCCTCTGTCTTCTTACCTCACGTCTTGAATCTCGGGACGAGATTCTTGTTTAGTAGGGGTGAGTTGTCACAGCCCTAGTTTAGCCTTTGCCTGTCCTTGCATGATCACCATGTCTAAATTCTGAAATTTTAATTGAGGGAATTTTAAAAGCCTCAGAAACCTTTTAAAAATAACCAACATTTAAATCTCATCAAATGAGTCCAAAGAAATGTTCCTGTTACTCTGTGAAAATATTGGTAAGAGGTAAAATTCAAACCAATATTTTTGGAATCACAGAAATATTTATTTTGGGCCTTTAACTTAAACCAATGACATAATTGAGTTGAATTTATTTCTGTTATATAAGAAATAAAGTTCAAATATTTTGTTAGTTGCCTGTGACCTTGGACTAGTTCCCAAGCTCACATAACAATTTACAAAAAGTTAAAAAAATGATTTGATGTTTTAAATCAAATCAAAACCAATTGCAGAAAATAGAAAACATTAATAAATAGAAAAAAACCAGAGAGAGAACCTACCTGGGCCACTTACCTGGCGGCCCATCTGCACTGGCCCAGCTGACTGGTGCTGCCAGTCGTCGTCTCCACCGCGCCAGAAGGACGCCGGGCGTGTGCTCACCGTGCGTACACACGCGCCCGTGCCACCTCCTGCCTGCTAGCTTGCATGGTGCCGCGGACAGACCCGCGAGAGCCGTCTGGATCGCTCTGACCGCCCCGCCATTCTCCCCCTCATCTCCCTCTCGCCCTCTCCTCCATGGCCGAGACGCCCACGAGCTCGCTGCCGCCATAGCCGCGGCCACCGCCTCTCCCTCTTCCCCTTGAGCAGTCCAGGAGCTCCGAATCATCACTGTAGCCCTCTACGTCGGCTCAGGCGACCGGAAGAGCCCTGACGCATCGTCCTCGACCTCATCTTCTTCCTCAGCCATGGGAGATCGCAACCGGGATTCCGACGCCGTCAAGCCTTCCTCGAGCACGCTGACCCCCTCCCCGTCCTCCCTGTGAGCTACTGCGTCTCCCCCCTCTCCTCTCTCTGCTTTTTTGCGCCCCCAACTAGCTTCACCGCCATGCCCGAATCTCGCCGCCGCCATGCCATGTCGCTGCCGCGGCCAGAGCTGCCTCCGCCCGCTTTTGAGCGTGTCGTCATTCTCACCGTGCTCACAGGAGCCGAACGCATGCACCAGCTCCTCCTGCCATGCTCCCTAACACCGAACCCGAGCTCGCCCGTACTCCGGCCGCCGCCACGAGCTCGGCTCCGGCGAGCTCGCTCCACCCCAGCTCCTCCCGCTTGCCCCACTAGATGCGCGCGAGCCCCAGCTACGCGTAGGACCAAACCGCGGTCGATTTGGTCGCATGTGGGCGATTCTCGAAGCCCTCCGCCGTCTCTGTTGTCACCGGCGACGAGCCGTTGACCTGGTCCGGCGGGTTCGACCCCGATTGACCAGGGTTTGACTTTCCCCCTGACTCACTGACACGCGGGCCCGACCCTACTAATTAATCTAGGATTAGTACTAATTAAACCAGGATAGTTTAGTTAGTAACTGACACGCGGGACCTAGTGGTCAGATTTGACCTGGGCCACTCCGTTGACCGCTGACGTCAGCGTGATGTCATGATGATGCAGTAAATCATTTACTGGATTTTGTTTAATTCTAAATAACCAGAAAATCCAGAAAATTGCCTAAACTTCTAAAAATCATAGAAAATCAACCGTAACTCCAAATGCAAAGATTTATATATGAAAAATTATCAGAAAAACTCAAGGAATCTGTTTATGGCATTTGCATGCATGTTTAAACAACCTAGGGTTGCTGTACAGGGCAATTTGCATAATTGACAATTAAATAAGCACATATGGAGTTTGAATTTGAACCCTTGGTTCAAACCAACTTCATTTAATATGGTTGCTAGTTGCATTAGCTCAATCAATAGCATATTGCCATGATATTATCATGCATCACAATTGTTGCATTGCATTGATTGTGTTCCTCTTTGTTTGCCGATATTTGTCCCCTCTCGATAAACGTGGTTCTGACGATGAGTTCGATGACAACGATGAAGAACTATACTATCTTCAGAAGTGCCAGGCAAGAAAAACCCCCTTGTTCATTCCGATACAATCCCACTCCCTTGCTCCTGCTCTCTTTTAATGCATTAGGACAACAACGATTCAACTGTTACATGCTGCGGTAGTTGAACCCCTTTCCTCTGCATGACCTGTCATTGCCACAGTAAATAGATGAAACCCACTAGCATGAGTAGGAGTTGTTTGAGCTCTGATGTGCCTACTCATTCATGCTTGTTGTCATGCCTGCTACTGCTTAGAGTTGAGTCGGGTCTGATTCATCGGGAATGAATTGGAATGTGGTGAACATGTCCTACTGTTGAGAGCTAAGTGTGTGACCGCGATTTGGTAAAGGTAGCGGTGAGAGGCCATGTAGGAGTACATGGTGGGTTGTCTCATTGAAACCGTCCTCAGGAACTGAGTTCTGTGTTTGTGTTCCATGAACAGTTACTACCACACATTGGGCTACGGGCGCTCCAAGCTTTCTCGTCTTATTAATCAACTCGATCTCTGTCCAGGAGTTGCAACTAGTTTCTGGTGTTTGTAGGTAGTGTTAGTAGTCTACCAAGTGGCACCCAGTACAGGTGGGCTTGGGACAGACTAGGCACCATGGCACGGTGTACCAAGTGGCACCCGGATGGTGGGCTTGGGAACCCTGCTCACATCGTTTGGGGCCGTGAGCGACACCCTGGCCGGATCTCCTTGCGGATGGAACCCGAATAGGCGATAAACCTGGACTAGAGACTTGTTGGTTAGTTAGGTCGTGGCCGACTCCCTCGCCCGACTTCCGCTTGAAGGTTGCCGAGGTACATGAAGTGTACAGGGCGATAAGTGGCGAGAGCGTGTGTGTAACACCCTCGATGCGACTATATCTCCCACGTGTCGAGGCACGACTTAGAGGCATAATCGCATTGAAGGCATATGTCGCAACTTAGGCAATCTTCACAACATCCCATGTAATAAGAATAATAAAGGGGAGATAACATAGTTGGCTTACACTCGCCACGTCAAACAAGTACATAAATAACATTACATCATCCAAACACTCATGGCCCGACTACGGCGCCAAAATAAAAGAGAACCCAACCTGCGACAACGGTCCCGTTCACCCCCAACTGGGCACCTCTACTGATCATCAAGAAAGGAAACATAGTAACGTTGAGAGTCTTCGTTGAACCCCCACTTGAGCTCGAGTGCGTCACCTGGAGCGGAATCATCAGGCCCTGCATCTGGTGTAATAGTAATCTGTGAGCCACAGGGACTCAGCAATCTCGCACCATCACGATCAAGACTATTTAAGCTTATAGGTAAGGCAAGGTAAAATATGTGGAGCTGCAGCAAGTGACTAGCATATATGGTGGCTAACTTATTCGCAAAAGAGAGTGAGAAGAGGAGGCAAAGCGCGAGCGAGAAACTAGAGAGCAACCTGCGCAAGCATTACTCCAACACCGTGTCCACTTCCCGGACTCCGCCGAGAAGAGGCCATCACGGTAACCCACTCAGTTGATTCATTTTAATTAAGTTAAGGTTCAAGTTATCTACAACCGGACATTAACAAATTCCCATCTGCCCATAACCGCGGGCACGGCTTTCGAAAGTTCAAATCCCTGCAGGGGAGTCCCCACTTAGCCCATGACAAGCTCTCATGGTCAACGAAGGAATAGACCTCCTCCGAAGACGTTCCAATCAGACTCGGCACCTCGGTTCTTCAAGACACTTCGACAGGTTAAAACAAGACCAGCAACACCGCCCGAATGTGCCGACAAATCCCGATAGGAGCTGCACATATCTCGTTCTCAGGGCACACTCAGATGAGCAAGACGTCGGGTAGGCCAGCCCAGAGTTGCCCCTAGTAGCCTCGGACATCGCTCGGTGGGACCAACACTCAGAGGAGCACTGGCACGGGGGGGCTAAAATAATATGACCCTTGAGTCTGCAGAACCCAAGGGAAAGAAAATGCTAGGTGGAAAATGGTAAAACCAAGGTTGGGCATTGCTGGAAAAGCTTTAATCAAGGCGAACTATCAAGGGGTTCCCATTATAACCCAACCGCGTAAGGAACACAAAATCCGGGAACATAACACCGATATGACGGAAACTAGGGCGGCAAGAGTGGAACAAAACACTAGGCGAGAGGCTGAGCCTTCCACCGTTTACCAAGTATATAGATGCATTAAGATAACATAGCAATATAATGATATCCCAACAAGTAAATGAATGTTCCAACAAGGAACGGCCTTCAATCTTCACCTGCAGCTAGCAACGCTATAAGAGGGGCTGAGCAAAGCGGTAACATAGCCAATCAACGGTTTGCTAGGACATGGTGGGTTAGAGGTTTGACATGGCAATGTGGGAGGCTTGAAAGCAATTGGTAGGCATCGTAGCATTGGCATAGCAAAAGAGCGATCAAACTAGCATAGCAAAGATAGTAGTGATTTCGAGGGTATGATCATCTTGCCTGCATAGTTGTCAGAGTTGACTGGATCGTCGAAAGCAAACTCAACGGGCTCCTCGTTAGCGAACTCGTCTCCCGGCTCTACCCAAACAAGACAAACAAGCAACAAGGACACAATCAACCACGTGCAAGGATCAAACAAGATGATGCAAAGATGATATGCTATGCGGGATGCGATGCGGGATGCAAATGCAAGATATGACAAGGAAATGCAAGAACCTGTCCTCAAATTGGAATTCCAAGTGTGCCACTGGAAAGATGAGATGAAATCGCCTGAAAACGATATAAAGATCATCGGAATCGGAGTTACGGTTTGGAAATGGCAAGCGATTCAAAAATGGCACCGGTCTGCAATTTATAGCAAGTAGCCATCTAAAAGCAATGAGTTGAACATGCTACAGCACTCAAACATGGCAACACAAAACATGGCAGGGATCCATTCAAGATGCTTAACAAAAGATGAACACTGAGCTACGGCCAATTCATCCATTAACAGGTTCAAACAAGCATGGCAAAAATGCATATGGCAAACAGATCTCAGACTTAGTGAAATTAACACTTGCCTGGAATTTCAGATCAGGTAGCACTCTTCGGAGCAACAAAACTACATGCTACAGGAACTGAACATGGCAAAGTAAAGCATGGTATGGAGCTACTCAAAGAGCTTAACAAAAGTCCCTTAGTGACCTTGAGCCAAAAGGGATCAGAAAATACAATTGCAAGCATGTGAACATAGCAAAAACATAACCAGATCACAGACTTAGTGAAAACTGGAACATGCTGAAAACACAACTCAAGTAGGCATGTTCACGAGCTCGATGCACTCACTACAGTACAAGTCATGACCAACTAAGCATACATCCATCAGGAATACACAAAATGCAAGCTAGACATGGCAAGAACAATATCATAGCATGCACGGATCAACTCAACAACATCGGCAAAATTGCAAACAAGTTGACAATCTGCCCAGATTCACAAAGTAGCAAAAGTAGAGCTCGATTGACTCAAGCTAGGGTGCTCCATAAATGCAAACAAAGACATGGATGGATAGATCACTACAAGATTAACAAAACATCCTTACCGATCATCCTCAAAAGAGGCACGGATCACTAGGAAACAACATGAACATATGGTCATGTGAGATAAACAGCTCAAGGACTTAGTGGAATTGCTAAGTCCCTGAAAACAGAATTACCGAGTGCCTCACTTTGCAAGCTTGCACTAGTCACCACACTCATCACAAAAATACATGGGTTGCACCTCTGGAAAGATGACAAAACCCTTAACAAAACATAGGTAGAGCATCAGGGTATAACATGCACACATAAATCATGGCAAAAATGACAAAAACCTAAATGGAGTAGAAGATCTGACAATTATCTCAAGTAGCCCTCTTCTAACAGCATTTCGGGCATCAAGTTTAACTCAAATGAAAATGATGCAATGGAATGAAATGATGTACTCTCTGAGATGAACATTTTGATATGCTATATGCATGAATCGGAGCTACGGATGCAAAGTTACGAGGATATGAACAGGAGCACTTGGATCTGGGATTTCGGGACTTAGAAGAAAAACAACCTCTCCGGGACAGATATAGGGTTTCGGCGGGCACGCGGATCGAGGCGGCGGCGCTCTCGCCGGGGAAGATGAGGACGGCGGCGGCCGGGCCTTGGCGTGGAGGAGGAGACGGCCAGGGTGGTCGCCGGCGCGGCTCCGGGCGCGGCCGGGTGGCGGCGTTGGATGGCGCGGCGAGCTCGGCCTGGGGCGGCGCGGCGAGCTCGGCCGACGAGGTGGCGACGACGTGCGGTGGGGCGGCGCGGATCGGCGCTGGGGCGGGGAGGCAGGCGGCGGCGGCGGTGCGCGGGCCGGGGAGGGCCTCCCGCGGGCCGCGGCGGGCTTCGGCGACGGTGTAAGGCGGCAGCCAATGGTGGCGTGCCACGTGGCGGCGGCGGGGCGGACCGGATGTGTCCGACGCCGTCGGACGTGTCCAGCGGCGGCGGATCTGAGATTTAGGGTTTCGGACGAGGGGGGATCCAGATTTCGGGGAAGGGGTCTATATATATGCATAGAGGGAGCTAGGAGAGTCCAAATGAGGTGCGGTTTGCGGCCACGCGATCGTGATCGAACGCTCTAGGTGACGGAGAAGGCTTAGGCGGGTTTTGGGCCAAAATTGAAGGGGTGTTGGGCTGCAACACACACGAGGCCTTTTTGGTCCCTTGGTTAACCGTTGGAGTATCAAACGAAGTCCAAATGATACGAAACTTGACAGGCGGTCTACGGGTAGTAAACCAAGGCCGCTTGGCAAGTCTCGGTCCAATCCAGAAATGTTTAATCCCAACACACGAAAGAAAGCTAGAAATGACCACCGAAGGAGAATGAAGCGCCGGAATGCAAAACGGACAACGGAGAAAATGCTCGAATGCATGAGATGAACACTTATGCAGATGCAATGCACATGATGAACATGATATGAGATGCATGACAACGATAACAACACACAGAGACAAAACCCGAACCCGAGAAAAATAAAATAACTTAACGCCGGAAACGGCAAGAGTTGGAGTACAAATTGGGAAAGTTACATCCGGGGTGTTACAACACTCCACCACTATGAAAGGATCTCGTCCCGAGATCTAGGACTGAAAGAACGCCGGGTACTCAGAACGGAGGTGATCCTCGCGTTGCCAAGTAGCTTCACGGTCGGAATGGTGTGACCACTTGACTTTGAGAAATTTGATTGACTTGTTGCCAGTCTTGCGTTCAGTCTCTTCAAGAATAACAACTGGGTGCTCACGATAGGAGAGATCTTCTTGGAGCTCAATGTCCTCGAAGTTGACGGTGCGGTCAGGAGTCTTGAAGCACTTTCGAAGCTGAGAGACATGGAACATGTCATGAACATTTGCAAAGTTTGAAGGAAGCTCGAGTTGATAGGCGAGGTCGCCTCTCTTGCTGACAATCTTGAAAGGTCCCACGTATCTGGGGGCAAGCTTCCCTTTGATACCGAAGCGACGAGTACCTTTCATAGGAGAGACGCGGAGGTAAACATGATCTCCGATCTCGAAAGCCAAATCACGGTGCTTACTATCATAGTATCTCTTCTGGCGGGATTGGGCTTCTTTGAGGTTATCACGAATGACTTTGCACATTTCCTATGCCTCTGTGATTAAGTCATTACCCAAAAGCTGACGTTCACCGGTTTTAGACCAGTTGAGAGGGGTACGGCACTTCCTGCCATACAGAATTTCAAATGGGGCCTTGCCCGAACTTGCTTGAAAACTTTTGTTGTAGGAGAATTCAGCATAAGGAAGACAATCCTCCCACTTCATGCCGAAGGAGATCACACAAGCCCTGAGCATATCTTCAAGAATCTGGTTGACACGCTCGACTTGACCGCTAGTTTGAGGATGGAAAGCTGTGCTGAAGCGGATGTTGGTGCCCATGGCCTTCTGAAAAGAATCCCAAAACTTCGAGGTAAAGATGCTGCCACGGTCTGAAGAGATCACTTGTGGAATACCGTGCAGAGAGACAATTTGAGATGTATAGAGTTCCGCCAATTGAGCTGCAGTGAAATTAACACTTGCCTGGAATTTCAGATCAGGTAGCACTCTTCGGAGCAACAAAACTACATGATACAGGAACTGAACATGGCAAAGTAAAGCATGGCATGGAGCTACTCAAAGAGCTTAACAAAAGTCCCTTAGTGACCTTGAGCCAAAAGGGATCAGAAAATACAATTGCAAGCATGCGAACATAGCAAAAACATAACCAGATCACAGACTTAGTGAAAACTGGAACATGCTGAAAACACAACTCAAGTAGGCATGTTCACGAGATTGATGCACTCACTACGGTGCAAGTCATGACCAACTAAGCATACATCCATCAGGAATACAAAAAATTCAAGCTAGACATGGCAAGAACAATATCATAGCATGCACGGATCAACTCAACAACATCGGCAAAATTGCAAACAAGTTGACAATCTGCCCAGATTCACAAAGTAGCAAAAGTAGAGCTCGATTGACTCAAGCTCGGTTGCTCCATAAATGCAAACAAAGACATGGATGGATAGAGAACTACAAGATTAACAAAACATCCTTACCGATCATCCTCAAAAGAGGCACGGATCACTAGGAAACAACATGAACATATGGTCATGTGAGATAAACAGCTCAAGGACTTAGTGGAATTGCTAAGTCCCTGAAAACAGAATTACCGAGTGCCTCACTTTGCAAGCTTGCACTAGTCACCACACTCATCACAAAAATACATGGGTTGCACCTCTGGAAAGATGACAAAACCCTTAACAAAACATATGTAGAGCATCAGGGCATAGCATGCACACATTAATCATGGCAAAAATGACAAAAACCTAAATGGAGTAGCAGATCTGACAATTATCTCAAGTATCCCTCTTCTAACAGCATTTCGGGCATCAAGATGAACTCAAATGAAAATGATGCAATGGAATGAAATGATGTACTCTCTCAGGTGAACATTTTGATATGCTATATGCATGAATCGGAGCTATGGATGCAAAGTTACGTGGCTATGAACAGGAGCACTTGGATCTGGGATTTCGGGACTTAGAAGAAAAACAACCTCTCCGGGACAGATATAGGGTTTCGGCGGGCACGCGGATCGAGGCGGCGGCGCTCTCGCCGGGGAAGATGAGGACGGCGGCGGCCGGGCCTTGGCGTGGAGGAGGAGACGGCCAGGGTGGTCGCCGGCGCGGCTCCGGGCGCGGCCGGGTGGCGGCGTCGGATGGCGCGGCGAGCTCGGCCTGGGGCGGCGCGGCGAGCTCGGCCGATGAGGTGGCGACGACGTGCGGTGGGGCGGCGCGGATCGGCGCTGGGGCGGGGAGGCAGGCGGCGGCGGCGGTGCGCGGGCCGGGGAGGGCCTCCCGCGGGCCGCGGCGGGCTTCGGCGACGGTGTAAGGCGGCAGCCAATGGTGGCGTGCCACGTGGCGGCGGCGGGGCGGACCGGATGTGTCCGACGCCGTCGGACGTGTCCAGCGGCGGCGGATCTGAGATTTAGGGTTTCGGACGAGGGGGGATCCAGATTTCGGGGAAGGGGTCTATATATATGCATAGAGGGAGCTAGGAGAGTCCAAATGAGGTGCGGTTTTCGGCCACGCGATCGTGATCGAACGCTCTAGGTGACGGAGAAGGCTTAGGCGGGTTTTGGGCCAAAATTGAAGGGGTGTTGGGCTGCAACACACACGAGGCCTTTTTGGTCCCTTGGTTAACCGTTGGAGTATCAAACGAAGTCCAAATGATACGAAACTTGACAGGCGGTCTACGGGTAGTAAACCAAGGCCGCTTGGCAAGTCTCGGTCCAATCCAGAAATGTTTAATCCCAACACACGAAAGAAAGCTAGAAATGACCACCGAAGGAGAATGAAGCGCCGGAATGCAAAACGGACAACGGAGAAAATGCTCGAATGCATGAGATGAACACTTATGCAGATGCAATGCACATGATGAACATGATATGAGATGCATGACAACGATAACAACACACAGAGACAAAACCCGAACCCGAGAAAAATAAAATAACTTAACGCCGGAAACGGCAAGAGTTGGAGTACAAATTGGGAAAGTTACATCCGGGGTGTTACAACACTCCACCACTATGAAAGGATCTCGTCCCGAGATCTAGGACTGAAAGAACGCCGGGTACTCAGAACGGAGGTGATCCTCGCGTTGCCAAGTAGCTTCACGGTCGGAATGGTGTGACCACTTGACTTTGAGAAATTTGATTGACTTGTTGCCAGTCTTGCGTTCAGTCTCTTCAAGAATAACAACTGGGTGCTCACGATAGGAGAGATCTTCTTGGAGCTCAATGTCCTCGAAGTTGACGGTGCGGTCAGGAGTCTTGAAGCACTTTCGAAGCTGAGAGACATGGAACATGTCATGAACATTTGCAAAGTTTGAAGGAAGCTCGAGTTGATAGGCGAGGTCGCCTCTCTTGCTGACAATCTTGAAAGGTCCCACGTATCTGGGGGCAAGCTTCCCTTTGATACCGAAGCGACGAGTACCTTTCATAGGAGAGACGCGGAGGTAAACATGATCTCCGATCTCGAAAGCCAAATCACGGTGCTTACTATCATAGTATCTCTTCTGGCGGGATTGGGCTTCTTTGAGGTTATCACGAATGACTTTGCACATTTCCTATGCCTCTGTGATTAAGTCATTACCCAAAAGCTGACGTTCACCGGTTTTAGACCAGTTGAGAGGGGTACGGCACTTCCTGCCATACAGAATTTCAAATGGGGCCTTGCCCGAACTTGCTTGAAAACTTTTGTTGTAGGAGAATTCAGCATAAGGAAGACAATCCTCCCACTTCATGCCGAAGGAGATCACACAAGCCCTGAGCATATCTTCAAGAATCTGGTTGACACGCTCGACTTGACCGCTAGTTTGAGGATGGAAAGCTGTGCTGAAGCGGATGTTGGTGCCCATGGCCTTCTGAAAAGAATCCCAAAACTTCGAGGTAAAGATGCTGCCACGGTCTGAAGAGATCACTTGTGGAATACCGTGCAGAGAGACAATTTGAGATGTATAGAGTTCCGCCAATTGAGCTGCAGTGAAATTAACACTTGCCTGGAATTTCAGATCAGGTAGCACTCTTCGGAGCAACAAAACTACATGATACAGGAACTGAACATGGCAAAGTAAAGCATGGCATGGAGCTACTCAAAGAGCTTAACAAAAGTCCCTTAGTGACCTTGAGCCAAAAGGGATCAGAAAATACAATTGCAAGCATGCGAACATAGCAAAAACATAACCAGATCACAGACTTAGTGAAAACTGGAACATGCTGAAAACACAACTCAAGTAGGCATGTTCACGAGATTGATGCACTCACTACGGTGCAAGTCATGACCAACTAAGCATACATCCATCAGGAATACAAAAAATTCAAGCTAGACATGGCAAGAACAATATCATAGCATGCACGGATCAACTCAACAACATCGGCAAAATTGCAAACAAGTTGACAATCTGCCCAGATTCACAAAGTAGCAAAAGTAGAGCTCGATTGACTCAAGCTCGGTTGCTCCATAAATGCAAACAAAGACATGGATGGATAGAGAACTACAAGATTAACAAAACATCCTTACCGATCATCCTCAAAAGAGGCACGGATCACTAGGAAACAACATGAACATATGGTCATGTGAGATAAACAGCTCAAGGACTTAGTGGAATTGCTAAGTCCCTGAAAACAGAATTACCGAGTGCCTCACTTTGCAAGCTTGCACTAGTCACCACACTCATCACAAAAATACATGGGTTGCACCTCTGGAAAGATGACAAAACCCTTAACAAAACATATGTAGAGCATCAGGGCATAGCATGCACACATTAATCATGGCAAAAATGACAAAAACCTAAATGGAGTAGCAGATCTGACAATTATCTCAAGTATCCCTCTTCTAACAGCATTTCGGGCATCAAGATGAACTCAAATGAAAATGATGCAATGGAATGAAATGATGTACTCTCTCAGGTGAACATTTTGATATGCTATATGCATGAATCGGAGCTATGGATGCAAAGTTACGTGGCTATGAACAGGAGCACTTGGATCTGGGATTTCGGGACTTAGAAGAAAAACAACCTCTCCGGGACAGATATAGGGTTTCGGCGGGCACGCGGATCGAGGCGGCGGCGCTCTCGCCGGGGAAGATGAGGACGGCGGCGGCCGGGCCTTGGCGTGGAGGAGGAGACGGCCAGGGTGGTCGCCGGCGCGGCTCCGGGCGTCGGACGGCGCGGCGAGCTCGGCCTGGGGTGGCGCGGCGAGCTCGGCCGGCGAGGTGGCGACAGCGTGCGGCGGGGCGGCGCGGATCGGCACTGGGGCGGGGAGGCACGCGGCGGCGGCGGCGCGCGGGCCGGGGAGGGCCTCCCGCGGGCCGCGGCGGGCTTCGGCGGTGGTGTAAGGCGGCAGCCAATGGTGGGGTGCCACGTGGCGGCGGCGGGGCAGACCGGACATGTCCGGCACCGTCGGACGTGTCCAGCGGCGGCGGATCTGAGATTTAGGGTTTCGGACGAGGGGGGATCCGGATTTCGGGGAAGGGGTCCATATATAGGCATAGAGGGAGCTAGGAGAGTCCAAATGAGGTGCGGTTTTAGGCCACGCGATCGTGATCGAACGCTCTAGATGATGGAGAAGGCTTAGGTGGGTTTTGGGCCAAAATTGAAGGGGTGTTGGGCTCCAACACACACGAGGACTTTTCGGTCCCTCGTTTAACCGTTGGAGTATCAAACGAAGTCCAAATGATACGAAACATGACAGGCGGTCTACCGGTAGTAAACCAAGGTCGCTTGGCAAGTCTCGGTCCAATCCGGAAATGTTTAATCCCCACACACGAAAGAAAGCTAGAAATGACCACCGGAGGAGAACGAAGCGCCGGAATGCAAAACGGACAACGGGGAAAATGCTCGAATGCATGAGATGAACACGTATGCAAATGCAATGCACATGATGAACATGATATGAGATGCATGACAACGATAACAACACACGGAGACAAAACCCGAACCCGAGAAAAATAAAATAACTTAACGCCAGAAACGGCAAGAGTTGGAGTACAAATTGGGAAAGTTACATCCGGGGTGTTATAGTGTGTGAAGAAGTACACCCCTGCAGGGTTATCATAATCTATTCGAATAGCCGGATTTCTCGGATATGGAAACTTGGACCCCTTGCATAGTTCATAGACAAGTGAAAGTGGATACTCTAAAACTCGCAAGATAAGCGTGAGTGCTATGGATGTCATTCTCGCAGGGAGACGGGAGCGGATCCATAGTGGTGTATTGGTATGGTGAATTTGTGGACTCGTGTGCGCCACCTCAAAAGAGTTACTTGTAGTCGTAGTTCAGGTTAGCCACTGAGTCAAAGCTGGCTTGCTGCAGTTAAACTCCACCACCCTCTTTGTTGATACCGGTGCATATGTAGTTAGTTCTGATGTAAGTCTTGCTGGGTACATTTGTACTCACGTTTGCTTATTTTATGTTTTGCAGAGAGACTTCAGTCCCGCTAGTAGTTCCGCTTGGACTTCGACGTTTAGCTCGTTACCTCAGCTACGATCTTGTACCCTTGGGAGGGTCTTGTAGATAGTCAGGCTTCTGAGCCTTCTTCATTTGTAGTTGTCTGTACTCAGACAAGTTAAGCTTCCGCATGTGCTTGTTGCTTGTATGCTCTGTATGTTGGGTCATGAGACCCATGTTTGTAATATCTCGCTCCTCGGAGCCTAATGATTAATACTTTGAGTCGTAGAGTTATGTTGTGATGCCATGTTGTATCTGCACATATCGAGCATATTGTGTGTATGATTGAAATGCTTGGTATGTGTGGGATCCGACAACCTAGTGGTTTATCCTTGGTAGCCTCTCTTATGGGGAAATGTAGTCTTGTGCTTCCATGAGCCATAGTAGTCCGCTACAGCCCGGTTCACCGGAGTCCTGCTAGCCCAACACTACTGCTCAGGACACTTGACTGGCCGGCATGTGTTTCACTTCATTCCTGTGCCTGTCCCTTCGGGGAAATGTCACGCGGTGACATCCGGAGTCCTGCCTAGCCTGCCACAGCCCGGGTTACCGGAGTCCTGTTAGCCCAGTGCTACAGCTCGGATTCACACGCTGCTGACCGACATGCTCGAAGTTGATTCATCTATGCCTGTTGTTGGAAATATGCCCTAGAGGCAATAATAAATTAGTTATTATTATATTTCCTTGTTCATGGTAATCGTTTATTATCCATGCTAGAATTGTATTGATAGGAAACTCAGATACATGTATGGATACATAGACAACACCATGTCCCTAGTAAGCCTCTAGTTGACTAGCTCGTTGATCAATAGATGGTTACGGTTTCCTGACCATGGACATTGGATGTCATTGATAACGGGATCACATCATTAGGATAATGATGTGATGGACAAAGACCCAATCCTAAGCCTAGCACAAGATCATGTAGTTCGTATGCTAAAGCTTTTCTAATGTCAAGTATCATTTCCTTAGACCATGAGATTGTGCAACTCCCGGATACCGTAGGAGTGCCTTGGGTGTGCCAAACGTCACAACGTAACTGGGTGGCTATAAAGGTACACTACAGGTATCTCTGAAAGTGTCTGTTGGGTTGGCACGAATCGAGACTGGGATTTGTCACTCCGTGTAAACGGGGAGGTATCTCTGGGCCCACTCGGTAGGACATCATCATAGTGTGCACAATGTGATCAAGGAGTTGATCACGGGATGATGTGTTACGAAACGAGTAAAGAGACTTGCCGGTAACGAGATTGAACAAGGTATCGGGATACCGACGATCGAATCTCGGGCAAGTATCGTACCGCTAGACAAAGGGAATTGTATACGGGATTGATTAAGTCCTTGACATCGTGGTTCATCCGATGAGATCATCGTGGAACATGTGGGAGCCAACATGGGTATCCAGATCCCGTTGTTGGTTATTGACCGGAGAGTCATCTCGGTCATGTCTGCATGTCTCCCGAACCCGTAGGGTCTACACACTTAAGGTTCGGTGACGCTAGGGTTATAGAGATATTAGTATGCGGTAACCCGAAAGTTGTTCGGAGTCCCGGATGAGATCCCGGACGTCACGAGGAGTTCCGGAATGGTCCGGAGGTAAAGAATTATATATAGGAAGTGCTATTTCGGCCATCGGGACAAGTTTCGGGGTCACCGGTATTGTACCGGGACCACCGGAAGGGTCCCGGGGGTCCACCGGGTGGGGCCACCTACCCCGGGGGGCCACATGGGCTGTAGGGGGTGCTCCTTGGCCTATATGGGCCAAGGGCACCAACCCCAATAGGCCCATGCGCCAAGAGAAGAGGGAAAGGAAGAGTCCTAAAAGGGGAAGGAACCTCCGAGGTGCCTTGGGGAGGAGGGACTCCTCCCTGGCCGCACCCTTCCTTGGAGGAAGGGCCAAAGGCTGTGCCCCCCCTCTCCCTTGGCCCTATATATAGTGGGGGAAGGGAGGGCAGCAATACCTAAGCCCTGGCGCCTCCCTCTCCCTCCCATGACACATCTCCCTCCTCCCGCAGCGCTTGGCGAAGCCCTGTTGGAATCCCGCTACTTCCACCACCACGCCGTCGTGCTGCTGGATCTCCATCAACCTCTCCTTCCCCCTTGCTGGATCAAGAAGGAGGAGACGTCGCTGCTCCGTACGTGTGTTGAACGCGGAGGTGCCGTCCATTCGGCGCTAGGATCATCGGTGATTTGGATCACGATGAGTACGACTCCATCAACCCCTTTCTCTTGGACGCTTCCGCGCGCGATCTACAAGGGTATGTAGATCCACTCCTCCCTCGTTGCTAGATGACTCCATAGATAGATCTTGGTGACACGTAGGAAAATTTTGAATTTATGCTACGTTCCCCAACAGTGGCATCATGAGCTAGGTCTATGCGTAGTTTCTATGCACGAGTAGAACACAAAGTAGTTGTGGGCGTTGATTTTGTTCAATATGCTTGCCGTTACTATTCCAATCTTGATTCGGCGGCATTGTGGGATGAAGCGGCCCGGACCAACCTTACACGTACTCTTACGTGAGACTGGTTCCATCGACTGACATGCACTAGTTGCATAAGGTGGCTAGCGGGTGTCTGTCTCTCCCACTTTAGTCGGATCGGATTCGATGAAAAGGGTCCTTATGAAGGGTAAATAGCAATTGGCATATCACGTTGTGGTTTTTGCGTAGGTAAGAAACGTTCTTGCTAGAAACCCATAGCAGCCACGTAAAACATGCAAACAACAATTAGAGGACGTCTAACTTGTTTTTGCAGGGTATGCTATGTGATGTGATATGGCCAAAAGGATGTGATGAATGATATATGTGATGTATGAGATTGATCATGTTCTTGTAATAGGAATCACGACTTGCATGTCGATGAGTATGACAACCGGCAGGAGCCATAGGAGTTGTCTTAATTTATTTATGACCTGCGTGTCAACATAAACGTCATGTAATTACTTTACTTTATTGCTAACCGTTAGCTGTAGTAGTAGAAGTAATAGTTGGCGAGGCAACTTCATGGAGACACGATGATGGAGATCATGGTGTCATGCCGGTGACGATGATGATCATGGAGCCCCCAAGATGGAGATCAAAGGAGCTATATGATATTGGCCATATCATGTCACTATTTGATTGCATGTGATGTTTATCATGTCTATACATCTTATTTGCTTAGGATGACGGTAGTAAATAATATGATCCCTCACTAAAATTTCAAGAAGGTGTTCCCCATAACTGTGCACCGTTGCGAAAGTTCGTCGTTTCGAAGCACCACGTGATGATCGGGTGTGATAGATTCTTACGTTCGAATACAACGGGTGTTGACGAGCCTAGCATGTACAGACATGGCCTCGGAACACATGCGAAACACTTAGGTTAACTTGACGAGCCTAGCATGTACAGACATGGCCTCGGAACACAAGAGACCGAAAGGTCGAGCATGAGTCGTATAGAAGATACGATCAACATGAAGATGTTCACCGATGATGACTAGTCCGTCTCACATGATGATCGGACACAGCCTAGTTGACTCGGATCATGTAATCACTTAGATGACTAGAGGGATGTCTATCTGAGTGGGAGTTCATAAGATGAACTTAATTATCCTGAACATAGTCAAAAGGTCTTCGCAAATTATGTCGTAGCTCGCGCTTCAGTTCTACTGTTTAGTTATGTTCCTAGAGAAAATTTAGTTGAAAGTTGATAGTAGCAATTATGCGGACTAGGTCCGTAAACTGAGGATTGTCCTCATTGCTTCATAGAAGGATTATGTCCTTAATGCACCACTCAGTGTGCTGAACCTCGAATGTTGTCTATGGATGTTGCGAACATCTGACATACACATTTTGATAACTACGTGATAGTTCAGTTAAACAGGCTTAGAGTTGAGGCACCAAAGACGTTTTGAAACATCGCGAAACATATGAGATGTTTCGAGGGCTGAAATTGGGATTTCAGGCTCGTGCCCACGTCAAGAGGTATGAGACCTCCGACGATTTTCTTAGCCTGCAAACTAAGGGAGAAAAGCTCAATTGTTGAGCTCGTGCTCAGATTGTCTGAGTACAACAATCATTTGAATCGAGTGGGAGTCTATCTTCCAGATGAGAAAGTGATGTTTCTCCGAAGTCATTACCACCAGGCTGCTAGAGCTTCGTGATGAACTATAATATATCAGGGACATATATGATGATCCTTGAGATATTCGCGATGTTTGACACCACAAAAGTAGAAATCAAGAAGGAGCATCAATTGTTGATGGTTGGTGAAACCACTAGTTTCAAGAAGGGCAAGGGCACGAAGGGGTACTTCATGAAACGGCAATTCAGCTGCTGCTCTAGTGAAGAAACCCAAGGTTGAACCCAAACCCGAGACTAAGTGCTTCTGTAATAAGAGAAACAGCCACTGGAGCAGAATTACCCTAGATACTTGGTAGATGAGAAGGCTGGCAAAGTCGATAGAAGTATATTGGATATACATTGTGTTAATGTGTACTTTACTAGTACTCCTAGTAGCACCATGGTATTAGATACTGGTTCGGTTGCTAAATGTTAGTAAACTCGAAATAAAAGCTACGGAATAAACAGAGACTAGCTAAAGGTGAGCTGACGATATGTGTTGGAAGTGTTTCCAATGTTGATATGATCAAGCATCGCACGCTCCCTCTACCATCGAGATTGGTATTAAAACCTAAATAATTGTTATTTGGTGTTTGCGTTGAGCATAGACATGATTGGATTATGTCTATCGCGATACGGTTATTCATTTAAGGAGAATAATGGTTACTCTGTTTATTTGAATAATACCTTCAATGGTCTTACGCCTAAAATGAATGGTTTATTGAATCTCGATCGTAGTGATACACATGTTCATGCCAAAAGATATAG
The DNA here is from genome assembly GCF_056163025.1 of Triticum urartu. Taxonomy (NCBI): domain Eukaryota; kingdom Viridiplantae; phylum Streptophyta; class Magnoliopsida; order Poales; family Poaceae; genus Triticum; species Triticum urartu. Next base: position 679,539,783 of record NC_141874.1, read on the forward strand.
GATAGTAATGATAGTACCACCTACTTGTGGCACTGCCACTTAAGTCATATCGGTATAAAATGCATGAAGAAGCTCCATGTTGATGGATCTTTGGACTCACTCATTTTTGAAAAGTATGAGACATGCGAACCATGTCTATTGGTGTATATGCATGAAGAAACTCCATGCAAATGGACCGTTTGGACTCACTTGATTTTGAATCACTTGAGACATGCAAATCATACCACATGGGCAAGATGACTGAAAGCCTCGTTTTCAGTAAAATGGAACTAGAAAGAAACTTGTTGGAAGTAATACATTTTGATGTGTGCAATCCAATGAGTGCTGAGGCATGTAGTGGATATCGTTATGTTCTTACTTCACAGATGATTTGAGTAGATGTTGAGTATATTTACTTGATGAATCACGAGTCTGAATTATTGAAAGGTTCAAGTAATTTCAGGGTGAAGTTGAAAGATCGTCGTGACGAGAGGATAAAATATCTATGATATGATCATAGAGATGAATATCTGAATTACGAGTTTGGCACAGAATTAAGACATTGTGGAAATTGTTTCACAACTAATACAGCCTGGAACACCATAGTGTGATGGTGTGTCCGAACATCATAACTGCACCCTATTGGATATGATGCATACCATGATGTCTCTTATCGAATTACCACGATAGTTTATGGGTTAGGCATTAAAGACAACCACATTCACTTTAAATAGGGCACCACGTAATTCCGATGAGATGACACCATATGAACTATGGTTTAGAGAAACCTAAGCTGTCATTTCTTAAAAGTTTGGGGCTGCGACGCTTATGTGAAAAGTTTCAGGCTGATAAGCTCGAACCCAAACTGGATAAATGCATCTGCATAGGACACACAAAACAGTTGGGTATACCTCCTGTCTCAGATCCGAAAGCAATAAGGGATTGTTTCTAGAATCGGGTCCTTTCTCAAGGAAAAGTTTCTCTCGAAAGAATTGAGTGGGAGGATGGTGGAGACTTGATGAGGTTATTGAACCGTCTCTTCAACTAGTGTGTGGCAGGGCACAGGAGTTGTTCCTGTGGCACCTACACCAATTGAAGTGGAAGCTTATGATAGTGATCATGAAACTTCAGATCAAGTCACTACCAAACCTCGTGGGATGATAAGGATGCATACTACTTCAGAGTGGTACGTAATCATGTCTTGGAAGTCATGTTGCTAGACAACAATGAACCTACGAGCTATGGAGAAGCGATGGTGGGCCCGGATTCTGATAAATGGCTCGAGGCCATATAATCCGAGAGAGGATCCATATATGAAAACAAAGTGTAGACTTTCGAAGAACTACTTGATGGTCGTAAGGCTGTTGAGTACAGATGGATTTTAAAAGGGAAGACGGTAAGTATCACCATCAAGAAAGCTCGACTTGTCGTTAAGATGTTTTCCGACAAGTTCAAGGAGTTGAATACGATGAGACTTTCTCACTTGTAGCGATGCTAAGAGTCTGTTGGAATTATATTAGCGATTACTGCATTGTTTATGAAATCTTGCAGATAGGATGTCAAAAACATTGTTTTCTCAATGATTTTCTTGAGGAAAGGTTGTATGTGATACAACCGGAAGGTTTTGTCAATCCTGAAAGATGCTAACAAGTATGCAAAGCTCCAGCAATCCTTCTAAGGACTGGAGTAAGCATCTCAGAGTTGGAATGTATGCTTTGATGAGATGATCAAAGATTTTGGTGTATACAAAGTTTATGAGAAACTTGTATTTCCAAAGAAGTGAATGGGAACACTATAGAATTTCTGATGAGTATATGTTGTTGACATATTGTGGATCAGAAATGACGTAGAATTTCTGGAAAGCATATAGGGTTATTTGGAAAGTGTTTTTCAATGGAAAGCCTGGATTAAGCCACTTGAACATTGAGCATCAAGATCTATAAGGATAGATCAAAACGCTTAATGGTACTTTCAAATGAGCACATACCTTGACATGATCTTGAAGGTGTTCAAGATGGATCAGTCAAAGAAGGAGTTCTTGCCTGAGTTGTAAGGTATGAAGTTAAGACTTAAAGCTCGACCACGGCAGAATAGAGAGAAAGGACGAAGGTCGTCCCCTATCCTTTAGACGTAGGCTCTAAAGTATGCTATGCTGTGTACCGCACCTGAAATGTGCCTTGCCATGAGTCAGTCAAGGGGTACAAGAGTGATCCAAGAATGGATCACAAGACAGCGGTCAAAGTTATCCTTAGTAACTAGTGGACTAAGGAATTTTCTCGATTATGGAGGTGGTAAAAGAGTTCGTCATAAAGGGTTATGCCGATGCAAACTTTGACACTAATCCAGATTATTCTGAGTAGTAAACTGGATTCGTATAGTAGAACAGTTATTTGGAATAGCTCCAAATGTAGCGTAGTAGTTGCATCTACAAGATGACATAGAAATTTGCGAAGCACATACGGATCTGAAAGATTCAGACCCGTTGGCTATAACATCTCTCACAAGCATAACATGTTCAAACCCAGAACTCATCGAGTGTTAATCACATGGTAATGTGAACTAGATTATTGACTCTAGTAAACTCTTTGGGTGTTAGTCACATGGGAATGTGACCTTGAGTGTTAATCACATATCGATGTGAACTGGATTATTGACACTAGTGCAAGTGGGAAACTGTTGGAAATATGCCCTAGAGGCAATAATAAATTAGTTATTATTATATTTCCTTGTTCATGGTAATCGTTTATTATCCATGCTAGAATTGTATTGATAGGAAACTCAGATACATGTGTGGATACATAGACAACACCATGTCCCTAGTAAGCCTCTAGTTGACTAGCTCGTTGATCAATAGATGGTTACGGTTTCCTGACCATGGACATTGGATGTCATTGATAACGGGATCACATCATTAGGAGAATGATGTGATGGACAAAGACCCAATCCTAAGCCTAGCACAAGATCATGTAGTTCGTATGCTAAAGCTTTTCTAATGTCAAGTATCATTTCCTTAGACCATGAGATTTTGCAACTCCCGGATACCGTAGGAGTGCTTTGGGCGTGCCAAACGTCACAACGTAACTGGGTGGCTATAAAGGTACACTACAGGTATCTCCGAAAGTGTCTGTTGGGTTGGCACGAATCGAGGCTGGGATTTGTCACTCCGTGTAAACGGAGAGGTATCTCTGGGCCCACTCGGTAGGACATCATCATAATGTGCACAATGTGATCAAGGAGTTGATCACGGGATGATGTGTTACGAAACGAGTAAAGAGACTTGCCGGTAACGAGATTGAACAAGGTATCGGGATACCAACGATCGAATCTCGGGCAAGTATCGTACTGCTAGACAAAGGGAATTGTATACGGGATTGATTAAGTCCTTGACATCGTGGTTCATCCGATGAGATCATCGTGGAACATGTGGGAGCCAACATGGGTATCCAGATCCCGCTGTTGGTTATTGACCGGAGAGTCATCTCGGTCATGTCTGCATGTCTCCCGAACCCATAGGGTCTACACACTTAAGGTTCGGTGACGCTAGGGTTATAGAGATATTAGTATGCGGTAACCCGAAAGTTGTTCGGAGTCCCGGATGAGATCCCGGACATCACGAGGAGTTCCGGCATGGTCCGGAGGTAAAGAATTATATATAGGAAGTGCTATTTCGGCCATCAGGACAAGTTTCGGGGTCACCGGTATTGTACCGGGACCACTGGAAGGGTCCCGGGGGTCCACCGGGTGGGGCCACCTACCCCGGGGGGCCACATGGGCTGTAGGGGGTGTGCCTTTGCCTATATGGGCCAAGGGCACCAGCCCCAAGAGGCCCATGCGCCAAGAGAAGAGGGAAAGGAAGAGTCCTAAAAGGGGAAGGCACCTCCGAGGTGCCTTGGGGAGGAGGGACTCCTCCCTGGCCGCACCCTTCCTTGGAGGAAGGGCTAAAGGCTGCGCCCCCTCTCCCTTGGCCCTATATATAGTGGGGGAAGGGAGGGCAGCAATACCTAAGCCCTGGCGCCTCCCTCTCCCTCCCATGACACATCTCCCTCCTCCCGCAGCGCTTGGCGAAGCCCTGTTGGAATCCCGCTACTTCCACCACCACGCCGTCGTGCTGCTGGATTCTCCATCAACCTCTCCTTCCCCCTTGCTGGATCAAGAAGGAGGAGACGTCGCTGCTCCGTACGTCTGTTGAACGCGGAGGTGCCGTCCGTTCGGCGCTAGGATCATCGGTGATTTGGATCACGACGAGTACGACTCCATCAACCCCGTTCTCTTGAACGCTTCCGCGCGCGATCTACAAGGGTATGTAGATCCACTCCTCCCTCGTTGCTAGATGACTCCATAGATAGATCTTGGTGACACGTAGGAAAATTTTGAATTTATGCTATGTTCCCCAACACCTGTTCCCATAGGTTTGTGCCGCTTTGGGTTCACGACTAGCCATGTCGGCCCGGGTTCTCTGTCATATGGACGCTAGCGACACTATCATATACGTGAGCCAAAAGACGCAAACGGTCCCGGGCCATAGTAAGGCGACACCCGTGGAAATACCGTGCGTGAGGCCACAAAGCGATATGAGGTGTTACATGCTAGATCGATGTGACCTGGAACCGGGGTCCCGACAAGACCAAGGAAAGGTTCAACCATTTTCATCTTTTTGTTATGCCCTTTGCTGCATAGTGATGGATATTTCTGGCAGCCAAGCAATAATGATATAAAGTTGTGGCAGAGATCCTCGCTAGCCCAAGCGTCCTTTGCAAGAACCAGGCGGTGCTTGCATTCGCATAGAGCCACTGCTCCATCTTCAATGACACGCAACGGGAGTGGCTCTTCGAGGAGATTGAGGCTGAGGATGACAAGGCGCCAAAGCAGCACGATGACAATGCATAAAAAATCACAGGGCCTCAGGTTGCCATTGGCGGCCAACAACGACGAAGCTGGCGGCTCCGACGTGGGGCTCGTTGACCTTACCTACAACGAGAAGTAGTATTTTTCCTGTAGTTTTAGTTCATATTGTCAGAATAAAACGCTAATGCAAGATTATAGACGACACACCGAGGCACGATATTTGTTAACGAGGTTCACTGATATGGCTGCATCTCCGGGGCATAATGACTACGGGAGCTCCTCCCCAAGATACCGCAACACCGGCCGCGCAGGCGCCGGCACAAGCCGTCGGCTCCCCCGCGCACCTGTTGATATCAAGTCGTCATAGGTTGCAACGTATGGTGCCTCTCTATATATAAGAGGCCTAGGATACAAGTGTCTGACTCCTACACAACTCGTACCTAACCACACCAATTACAACTCCAAGTCCATGTGACCCCTTGCATACATAATATTCGACACAAATATAACAAACTCAACCTTGGCGAATATTCTCCACCACTTAGAAGTCGTCCACGCTCGAACCTCCATATACTCCGGACTTGGGTTGTCTTGTTTGTAGCTTACTGAGAGCTACACGACAGGCCAGACCCGCCGCCATCGTGGGACTCCACTACTACTCCTGCAGCTCCACTCTCCATGGCTCCACCTGCAATAGTGCTCCCTTGCAACTTGTAAAGATGCGAAGCCGTCCTCTCTCCTATCATCACAGTCACCCCATCTTCCATGATTTTCATGGTCTTCTTATTCCGGTCAGAACAGAATTCCATACCACCATCATGAAGAACACCAAGCAAAATTAGATTCCTCCTTAGCCCTGGCACATGCCTGACTCCCCGAAGCATCTGCTCAACTCCGTCAAACATTTTGATTTTGATGTCACCTACTCCAGCAACACGATAACCTGTGTCATCGCCCACATAGGCTAAACCAAACTCACTAGACTTGTACGAAGAGAACCACTCCATGTTGGGTGTCGCATGAAAAGAGCAAGCTGAATCCAACATCCACTCTTCAGTTTTTGTTGACTGCCTATTTGATACTATGAGAACATCACTACTGTTGTCTGAGTCATCACCAAAAGTAGCCGCATTAGCACTTGCCCCGAACTTCAGTTTGTTGGAAATATGCCCTAGAGGCAATAATAAAATGGTTATTATTATATTTCATTGTTCATGATAATTATCTATTGTTCATGCTATAATTGTATTAACCAGAAACCATAATACATGTGTGAATACATAGATCGTAATATGTCCCTAGTAAGCCTCTAGTTGACTAGCTCATTGATCAATAGATGGTCATGGTTTCCTAAGCATGGACATTGGATGTCATTGATAACGGGATCACATCATTAGGAGAATGATGTGATGGACAAGACCCAATCTTAAGCGTAGCACAAGATCATGTAGTTCGTTTGCTAAAGCTTTTTTAATGTCAAGTATCATTTCCTTAGACCATGAGATTGTGCAACTCCCGGATACTGTAGGAATGCTTTGGGTGTACCAAATGTCACAACGTAATTGGGTGGCTATAAAGTTGCACTGCAGGTATCTCCGAAAGTGTCTGTTGGGTTGGCATGAATCGAGACTGGGATTTGTCACTCCGTATGACAGAGAGGTATCTCTGGGCCCACTTGGTAATGCATCATCATAATGAGCTCAATGTGACTAAGGAGTTGGTCGTGGGATCATGCATTATGGAACGATTAAAGAGACTTGCCGGTAATGAGATTGAACGAGGTATGGGGATACCGGCGATCGAATCTCGGGCAAGTAACATACCGATAGGCTAAGGGAATTGCATACGGGATTGATTGAATCCTTGACATCATGGTTCATCCGATGAGATCATCATGGAACATGTAGGAGCCAACATGGGTATCCAGATCCCGCTATTTTGGTTATTGGCCGGAGAGATGTCTCGGTCATGTCTACATGGTTCTCGAACCCGTAGGGTCTACACACTTAAGGTTCGGTGATGCTAGAGTTGTTATGGGAAATAGTATGTGGTTACCGAAGGTTGTTCGGAGTCCCGGATGAGATCCCGGACGTCACGAGGACTTCCGGAATGGTCCGGAGGTGAAGATTTATATACGGGAAGTCCTCATACAGTCACCGGAAGTGTTCGGGGGTTTTCCGGTATTGTACCGGGACCACCGAAAGGGTTTCGGGGGTCCATCGGGAGGGTCCACCTGCCCCGGAGGTCCCTATGGGCTGTATGTGGAGGGGGGAACCAGCCCCTAAGTGGGCTGGGCGCCGTCCCCCCTAGGGCCCATGCGCCTAGGGTTGAGGGGAAACCCTAAAGGGGTGCCCCCCTTGGCATGGGGGGCAAGTTTCCCCTCCCTGGCCGCCGCCCCTCCCCTAGATGGGATCTGAGGGGGCCGCCCCCTATCCCTTGCCTCTATATATAGTGGGGGTGGGAGGGCAGCCGCACCCTTCCCCTGGCACAGCCCCTCCCCTTTCCTACACCTCCTCCTCCATTGCGCTTGGCGAAGCCCTGCCGGAGAACCACGAGCTCCATCACCACCATGCCGTCGTGCTGTCGGAGTTCTCCCTCAACTTCTCCTCTCCCCTTGATGGATCAAGAAGGAGGAGACGTCCTCGGGCTGTACCTGTGTTGAACGCGGAGGCGCCGTTGTTCGGCGCTTAGATTGGAATCGACCGCGATCTGAATCGCTGCGTGTATGACTCCACCAACTGTATTCTTGTAACGCTTCCGCTTAGCGATCTTCAAGGGTATGAAGATGCACTCCCTCTCTCTCGTTGCTAGTATCTCCTAGATTGATCTTGGTGACACGTAGAATTTTTTTGAATTATTGCTACGTTCCCCAACACAGTTCTGGGCATTCCCTCTCTATATGTCCCCAGTCCTTGCACCTGTAGCACTGCACCTTTTTCTTCTTTTTCTTCTCCGCCTCTTGTCCCTTCCTGAGTTGATAACCTTTAACTGCCAACCCCAAACCTTCAGTACTCTCCCTTTCTGCAGCATTCTTTTGCTTCATCAACTCATGTCCAAGCAACGCTGCAGTGAGTTCCTCATTATTGATGGTTGTCTTTCCATGTGTCAATGTAATGACCAAATACTCATAGGACGGTGGCAAAGAAACAAGAATAAGTAAGGCCTTATCCTCGTCCTCAATCTTCACATCCAGATGCGCTAGATCCGTGACCAATTGATTGAAGGCATTCACATGCTCCACAAGATCCGACCCCTCCCGCATCTTCATCCCATAGAACATTTGCTTCAAATACAGCTTATTGGTCACTGGTTTGGACATATAACGATTTGCCAACTTGTCCCAAATTCCCTTAGGAGTATCTTTGTCCATGACATGATACATGATCTGATCCGCAAGACAAAGCCATATGGTAGCGGCCGCCTGCACTTGCATATTCTCCCACGCATCGCTGTCAACCTTGGCCGGCTTCGTCTCCTACAAACCCTTCAAGATTCCCTGCTGCGCTAGAATATCCTTGACTCTTGTCTGCCATAGACCGAAGTTACCCGTGCCATCGAATTTATCCACATCAAACTTGGTGAACCACGGCGCCATGCCGAGCCGCGATCCAACCAACCTATTGCCGCCGGTCTTACCACCCTTTTCCTCTGCGACCTCCTCACGAAAAAGATCACTGATCCCGTATTCCTCGTCTGAAGCCACGCCGCAGTCCGTGATCTACCAAGAACCTTGACCCGCACCGTTCCTGTCTGCCCTTTGGAAAATCACTTGAAGCCTCTTGCCGCAACGTGTAGATTAATTCCGCCCACAACAACTCGTCCGCTCCACCATTTCCCTTAACTCGCAGACAATTTCTGTCGTGCCTGCTAGCCTCGTCGACCCTAGCCTCTTATTTCCTGTTGGACGCCTGGCCCTGTATTTTCCTTGTCTTTCACGGAAATCGAGTCCATAATAGTCATAGTTTCTTCGGAATCAAACCAAGTCCGATGCCATTTCACAGACAAACATGGACGTGCATATCCCTTCCTTATTTTAATCATAACCGCTCGGTGTATGCAAGCTCTTGTCCTCTGGACCCAATACGCATGCACACGTTCCTCTGAAACTGCTCATGCATGTATGCGTCCCCTGGACTCCTGCACTAACACATCAGATCGCTTCTGATTTTTCTTTCTTTGCACGCACAGTAAACATCATCCGTGGAAACCTGTTGCCGTACGCAACCCAGCGCCTGCTGTCTCTCGTATGCAGCAGCCGTAACTTTCCTTTTCACGATTGCATGTTTATCAGAAAATATCCGCCGCTAGTTCCGTCGAACAGCTCATGTCGTCACCTCTAACCTTGGTTCTCGCCAGCAATCTGTACTGCCCCGTCGCGCGTACTCACCGACGCCAACCTTGCCGTAACAGTCGCCACCTCGCGCATCTCTCGTGCACGAGCCGTGCCGTACCATGGCCATCCACGTCGCCGACACAATTCGTCCGCAGTGCCGCGCCGCTGCCCTTGTACAACACCGAGCGCATCATCTCGATGCTCTCACACTCCGATCTATCCGACTGTCCCCCACGTCTGGTCGCCGGCCTGATCGCGAGCCAAATCCGTCGCCTCCACAACGTCTTCAACAGCCACTACGTCGGTCCGATCGCCACGTCTAGCCGATCCTTACCGACCGCAGCCCATCGAATGGTTCAAGCCTCCTGCCTGAAGTGTCCGACACCACCGACCGCATCCGCGATCGCCTCCATGCTCCACCTTGCACCAATCGGACGTTCCATGGCACCCGTTGAGCATGATTCTCGTACCACCGGATGATCTTCCGCATAGCCTTCTTGCAACCTTGCTCATGACACCACTTGTTAGAATACAAATCTAATGCAAGATCATAGACGACACACCGAGGCACGATATTTGTTAACGAGGTTCACCGATATGGCTACATCCCCGGGGCATGACTACGGGCGCTCCTCCCCAAGATATCGCAACACCGGCCGTCCAGACACCGGCGCAAGCCGCCGGCTCCCCCGCGTACCTGTTGCTATCAAGTCATCATAGGTTACAACGTGTGGTGCCCCTCCGTATATAAGAGTGAAGGAAATATGCCCTAGAGGCAATAATAAAGTTGTTATTCATATTTCCTTATATCATGATAAATGTTTATTATTCATGCTAGAATTGTATTAACCGGAAACTTAGTACATGTGTGAATACATAGACAAACAAAGTGTCACTAGTATGCCTCTACTTGACTAGCTCGTTGAATCAAAGTTTCCTAGCCACAGACATGAGTTGTCATTTGATTAACCGGATCACATCATTAGGGAATGATGTGATTGACTTGACCCATCCGTTAGCTTAGCACGATGATCGTTTAGTTTGTTGCTATTGCTTTCTTCATGACTTATACATGTTCCTATGACTATGAGATTATGCAACTCCCAAATACTGGAGGAACACTTTGTATGCTACCAAATGTCACAACGTAACTGGGTGATCATAAAGGTGCTCTACAGGTGTCTCTGATGGTACTTGTTGAGTTGGCATAGATCAAGATTAGGATTTGTCACTCCAATTGTCGGAGAGGTATCTCTGGGCCCTCTCGGTAATGCACATCACTATAAGCCTTGCAAGCAATGTAACTAATGAGTTAGTTGTGGGATGATGCATTACAGAACGAGTAAAAAGACTTGCCGGTAACGAGATTGAACTTGGTATTGAGATATCGACGATCGAATCTCTGGCAAGTAACATACCGATGACAAAGGGAACAACGTATGTTGTTATGCGGTTTAACCGATAAAGATCTTTATAGAATATGTAGGAACCAACATGAGCATCCAGGTTCCCCTATTGGTTATTGACCGGAGATGAGTCTCGGTCATGTATACATAGTTCTCGAACCCGTAGGGTCCGCACGCTTAATGTTCGGTGACGATCAGTATTATGAGTTTATGTGTTTTGATGTACCGAAGGTAGTTTGGAGTCCCGGATGAGATCGGGGACATGACGAGGAGTCTCAAAATGGTCGAGACATAAATATCGATATATTGGACAACTATATTCGGACATCGGAAAGGTTCCGAGTGATTCGGGTATTTTTCGGAGTACCGGAGAGTTACAGGAATTCACCGGGGAGTATATGGGCCTTATTGGGCTTTAGGGGAAAGAGAGAGAGGAGGCTGCGCGCCCCCCAAGGCCTAGTCCTAATTTGACTACGGGGAGGGGCGGCACCCCCTCCTTCTTTCTCTTCTCTTTTCCCTTTCCTTCTCTCCTACTCCTACTACATGGAAGGGGAGATCCTACTCAGGGTGGGAGTAGGACTCCTCAGGGCGCGCCATAGGAGGGCCGGCCCTCCCCTGTAACGCCCCGGATACAACTTTCCATATTTGTAACTCCGACTCTTGCCTTTTCTGGAGATGCGATATGATATTCCCTTCGTGGTTGGGTTTTTGTCTTTCGTTTTGCATTTTGTTCATGTCATGCATTTCATATGATATCATCATGTGCATCGCATTTGCATTTGTGTTTGTCTCATGCATCCGAGCATTTTCCCCATTGTCCGTTTTGCAATCCAACACTCCCTCATGCACCAGACGCACCCTTTTTGTCTCTTTTCGTGAGCGGGAGTTAAACATTCTCGGAATGGACCAAGATTTTCCAAGTGGCCTTGGTACACCACCGGTAGACCGCCTGCCAAATTTCGTTCCATTTGGAGCCCGTTTGATGCCCCAACGGTTAACCAGGTAACCGCAAAAGCCTCTTTGTGTTGCAGCCCAACACCCCTCCAAAACAGCCCAATAACCCATCTAAACCACCTCCACGTTCTCCGCCGTCGGATCACGATCGTGTGGGCGAAAACCGTACCTTATTTGGACACTCCTACCTCCATCTACCTATATATATGTGTCCCTCCCCGAAATCTCGCGCTACAAATCCTAACTTCTTCATCCTCGCACCAACGGACACATCCACCGCGTGCCGGACATGTCCGCCACCGCCCCCTCGCCCAATCGGACGCCACCATGTGGCCTCCCGCGCCTTCTCTCTCCTTCCGCGCCGCCGCAGCCCACCGGAGCCCGAGGCCGGCCCGCCCCGGGCGCAACCGGGGCCGACGAGCCGCGCGCGCCTCCTCCGAGCTCCGCCGCCTAGCGCCGCACCCCGCCGCCCGCCCGCGTCAGCTGCCTCACCGCGCCTCCACATTGCGGGAGCAACCGCGCGCCTCGCCGCCACCCACGCTCCGCCGGTCACCGCCGGCCATCTCCACCGAGCGCCGCCGCCAACCGCCTACATGCCCCGCCGCCGCGCTGCGCCGCCTCATCGTCGCCGGCCGTCGCCGGAGTCGCCGCCTCGTCGCCGGATCTGGGGAGTGGGACGAGATCCACCACTCCCCCGAACCAAACAGCACCTGCGCCCCGGATCTCTCCGTCCGGGATATCCTTGTCCCGTTGACTTTCGGAGGGTAAAATTCCACCAAGTCTCGAATCCTTGATATTTTGTGCACTTCTTCAACATGTCATATCTCGGTGCTCATTGCTCCGAATCATGCATATGATATATCAAATTGTTCGTCTTGTTGAGCTCTTCATGTTAGAAGCATTCCCATGCATGTTACTGTAAATTATGATGCCATTTTCATTGATGCAAGTGTGCTATAAAATTTTAGGAGCTGGCACTTATCAGATCATGGTGATTTGTCATTTTTGTTGCATTTGATGTGTGCATCATTTGAGCATGTGGTCTACATGTGTTTTGATCTACAACATGCTATCTTTACAGAGGTACTTGTCTTGTATTTTTTTTATCTATGTGGTGACTAGCACAAGCATGCAAAGTAGGCTCCACAATGTTGCTGTTTCAGGGACTTAGGATTTTGGTACGTCATTTTCCTGCTGTTATTTTGATGCCATGTAAACTTGATGCTACAGTGAGATGCATGCTTATTTTGGGATACTTCAGTAAGGATGTTTTGAACATGTGGTTATGCTCTATCCATCCGTGCCCCTGTTTGCAATTATGGAGTGCTCTAGCATGTCTTGTTCTTGCTCTACTTTTGCTATAAAATGTTTCTGGCAGATTGTTAACATGTTAATCCATATTGCCATGGTTGTTGCTAGTGATCCTTGCATCCTATGAACTTGATCTTGCCATGGTTAGCTTCATGTACATGTCTTCTCGCTATTGGTATGTTTATGTTGTCATGTAATGCTTTGTGGTGAGTTGCATGAGCTCGCAAAGTTGCTTTCATAAATCTGTTTATGCCATGCTCTGTTTTTGTGCTAAGTCTGAAACTGTTAATAAATCGTGCTATGTTTACATGGGTGTCATCATATCTTCTGTGCCTTTTGGCTCATGTTCAGTAAGGTACTTTTGTTCTATGCTTTTAGTAGAATCATGCCATGCTTTTGTTTGCTATGATATGTTCCTGTAGCAGGTTGTTTTCTAGCTCTAAACATTGCTTCGTGATGCTGTTTATGCCATGTTAGTATTTTCACTAAGTCTGTGAAGCTGATATCTTTTGCACTTTTTCCATGCTTGTTTGAACCTGTTCTAGTGTGATTTAGCCGTAGCTCAGTGTTCATGTTTTGTCAAGCATCTCTTGTACATCACTTCCATATGCTTTGTTGTTATGTTGGAGTGCAGTAGCTTAGTTTCTTGTTGCATGCTAAGTGGCATCATGCTGTTAATAACGGTTTTGCACCATACTTGTTTTGCTTGTCATTTGCAAACCGTGCATCTGTTTCCGATGATCTTTATATCAATTTCAACCGAAATCATCTCATCTTTCCAGCGGCATACTTGGTTTGCCAAGTTGATGCCTTGTTCATTATTTCCCTTCCGGAGTATGCATATGCATTGCATATCACATCTCGCATATCATGCCATGTATTGCATCATGTTGCTTGTGCATTGCACCATGATTGATTGTTGTTCTATTGCTTGTGTTCTTGCTTTGGGTAGAGCCGGGAGATGAGTTCGTGTACGAGTAACCTGTTGAGTACGCTTATGAGGATCAAGCTTTCGACAACTCTGAGTGCATTGCAGGCAAGATGACCATACCCTCGAAATCACTTCTATCTTTGCTTGCTAGTTGTTTGCTCTATTGCTATGTCGCGCTACCTACCACTTGCTATATCATGCCTCCCATATTGCCATGTCAAGCCCATAACCCACCTTTCCTAGCAAACCGTTGTTTGGCTATGTTACCGCTTTTGCTCAGCTCCTCTTATAGCGTTGCTAGTTGCAGGTGAAGATGAAGTTTGTTCCTTGTTGGAACATGGATATGTTTGGGATATCACAATATATCTTATTTACTTTAATGCATCTATATACTTGGAAAAGGGTGGAAGGATTGGCCTTATGTCTGGTGTTTTGTTCCACTCTTGCCGCCCTAGTTTCCGTCATACCAGTGTTATGTTCCTTGATTTTACGTTCCTTACGCAATTGGGTGTTATGGGAACCCCTTAACAGTTCGCTTTGAATAAAACTCCTACAGCAAGGCCCAACCTTGGTTTTACATTTGCCTAACAACCTAAGCCTTTTTCCCTTGGGTTTCTGGAGCCCAAGGGTCATCTTTATTTTAACCCCCGGGCCAGTGCCCCTCTAAGTGTTGGTCCAACCTGTCAGCTGCCGGTGGCCACCAGGGGCAACTCTGGGCTGGCCTACCAGAAGCTTGGATAATCCGGTGTGCCCTGAGAACGAGATATGTGCAGCTCCTATCGGGATTTGTCAGCACATCTGGGCGGCTTTGCTAGTTTTGTTTTACCATTGTCGAAATGTCTTGTAACCGGGATTCCGAGTCTGATCGGGCCTTCCTAGGAGAAGGAATATCCTTCGTTGACCATGAGAGCTTGTGATGGGCTAAGTTGGGACACCCCTGCAGGGTATAAACTTTCGAAAGTCGTGCCCACGGTTATGTGGCAGATGGAAATTTGTTAATATCCGGTTGTAGAGAACTTGACACTTGACTTAAGTTAAAATGCATCAACCGCGTGTGTAGCCGTGATGGTCTCGTTTCGGCAGGGTCCGGGAAGTGAACGCGGTCTTGTGTTATGCTTGAACGTAAGTAGTTTCAGGATCACTTCTTGATCACTTCTAACTTCTCGACCGTTGTGTTTCTTCTCTTCTCGCTCTCATTTGCGTATGTTAGCCACCATATTTGCCTAGTGCTTGCTGCAGCTCCACCTCATTACCTCATCCTACCCATAAGCTTAAATAGTCTTGATCTCGTGGGTGTGAGATTGTTGAGTCCTCGTGACTCATAGATACTTCCAAACAGTTGCTGGTGCTGATGAAACCAGTGCAGGTGACGCAACCGAGCTCAAGTGGGAGCTCGATGAAGATCTTGATCGTTGTCTTGTTTCGTTTCCTATTGAGCAGTAGTTGAGCCCAGTTGGGACGATCGGGGATCTAGCATTTGGGGTTGTCTCACTTTAATTTGGTTCCGTAGTTGGACCTTTGTTTGTACTCTGGATGATGTATGTTTAACTTGTTATTTGTGTGAAGTGGCGATTGTAAGCCAACTCTTTATCCCTTTCTTATTCAGTACATGGGATTGTGTGAAGATTACCCCACCTGCGACTAAACGACCATGCAGCTATGCCTCTAAGTCGTGCCTCGACACGTGGGAGATATAGCCACATTGTGGGTGTTACAAGTTGGTATCAGAGCCATCCCCGACTTAGTAGCCCCCTGCTTAATCGAATCGCTGACGTTGCTGAGTCTAGAACAAAATGTTTTGAGTCTTAGGATTATATATATATATATATATATCAGAGAGTAGGATTATTTTTACTCCCCTGTCCCTTCGCCGCTCTGGTGAGGCCTCCTGACATAGAAGTTTTGAATCTCCTCTCCTCAAATTTCACGATTTTTTTAAGGATCACGCGGGTATCTTGGAATCGTTCTGATATTCTTGTGACGAGAACATTGTTCTTGGTGCTTCCTGACATTTAGGGGTTGTGGCAGTGTCCCGGGGAGTTGAGCTCCGAGGTGTTGTCATCACAATTTTATTGTTGCAATTTTGGAATACCCGAGTTTCGCCGACATCGAAAATCTCTTTTATGCAGTTGTTGGTGAGATAACCTCGACGCCACCCAATACTGGGGCGGGAGTTCGGGAGTATTGCCATAACTCGTATAATGGATGCTTTTCGAAGGTTGAAGTACACGATTTCCGAAGGTTTCTCGGTTATGTGTTGAAGGATGGATACAGCTGGATGTAGGGATTGTTAGTTTGGGTGAGATATTATGCTTCCCCCGTATCCTCAACACCTGATTGCATAACCAGAAAGTTTCGGGAGTTCATAAGTGGGAATTCTAGTATCACGTAGGAATTTTTTCCAACAGACATATGATACAATATGGGATCTATCATATGTTTGTTCCGGCTTATTTTGCAAGCCAATCCTTTGTTTTGTTTTCAGTTGTGGTATTCGAGTTGCTTCAATGTCAAGTGTTGATTCCATACCTTTCCTAAGCGGTGTTTTCATATTTCTATATGAATGCCAATCCGTCTTGATCATCGAGGTTTTCATGTCAATTCTTTCCAACCGGTGTGATTCTCTTCAAGATGATCCTATCATTGTTCCCATCCGCAAGATCAACTCAAAGTCTTCTCAACGTTATTTGTTTCATCCGTCTCCAAGTTGCCTTTGTTTTCCCGCCCTCCCACCCTTTTTCTTCAAGGACTCAGATTTCTTAATCAAGTATCCTTTTATTGATGGGAAGTCTCTCCATTCTTTTCTGTCAATGTTCTTACCCGATGGTTCTCATGAAGATGTTCTTCAAGTTTATCATTATTCATTCTTTTTCTTCTTCGGTTGACTAAATTCAAGACTTCAATGTTGATCACATTCTTTTCCTTGTTTCAAATGTTTTCTTATGCCGGTGCACCTCTTAATCATCCACTTCTCGCTATTCAATTGTTCTGGAGTGCCGAAGATATCTCAGAAGATTCGTGTTTCCATTCTTAATCCGTTCAAGTTCTTTGGAGAATGTTATCTCATTCAAGCCATTTAAATCAACTGGTGCAATTCCCCTTTCAAGTAATCGTAATCGTTTCGAAGGAGTTTATTGTGAGTGGGCCCTAACCCACAGGTCTTTTCCCCATGATCTTACCTAACTCTTCTTTTTCTGGAGTTATTCTCAAATTCATTTCAAAGTTTGACGTAATAATGAATTGTCATCAGTCAAATGTCATTCTCTTAGGTCTTTCAAATCCTTTTCATTGTTGGTTCAACCTTTCTATTCTTCATTATTCCGGAGTGTCTCAACAATTTGGTAAGGTTTTCTTCTCGTCATTCTCAACATTTGAAGACCGAAGAAGTGTTTCCTCTAAATCTTGTGCTTTCTCTCGAAGATTCTCAGTTCAAGCTTGATGCCATCCTCTCATAATTGTTTTTAATTGTTTGATTCTTTTCACACAAGTTGACCATTTATCCCTTAGCCGTGTGCGGTGCCCCCCTCCACCATAATCCACCTCGATCATATCGTAGCGGTGCTTAGGCGAAGCCCTGCGTCGGTAGCAACATAATCACCGTCATCACGCCGTCGTGCTGACATAACTCTCCTGTGAAGCTCTGCTGGATCGGAGTTCGTGGGACATCATCAAGCTGAACGTGTGCTGAACTCGGAGGTGCCGTACGTTCGGTACTTGGGTCGGTCGGATCATGAAGACGTACGACTACATCAACTGCATTCTCATAACGCTTCCGCTTACGGTCTACGAGGGTATGTGGACGATACTCTCCTCTCTCATTGCTATGCATCACCATGATTGCATGTGCGGAAATTTTTGAAATTACTATGTTCCCCAACAGTGGCATCCGAGCCAGGTTTATGCGTAGATGTTATATGCACGAGTAGAACACAAAGGAGTTGTGGGCGTGGGTATATACATATTGCTTGCCGTCACTAGTTGATTCTTGATTCATCGACATTGTTGGATGAAGCGGCCCAGACCGACATTAGGCGTACGCTTACGCGAGACTGGTTCTACCGACGTGCTTCGCACACAGGTGGCTAGTGGGTGTCTGTTTCTCTAGCTTTAGTTGAATCGGATTCAATGAACAAGGTTCTTTCTAAAGATCAAAAAGAAATCACTATATCGTGTTGTGGTTTTTGATGCGTAGGTAAGAACGGTTCTTGCTCAGCCCGTAGCAGCCACGTAAAACTTGCAACAACAAAGTGGAGGACGTCTAACTTGTTTTTGCAGGGCATGTTGTGATGTGATATGGTCAAGACATGATGCTAAATTTTATTGTTTGAGATGATCATGTTTTGAAACAAAGTTATCGGCAACTGGCAGAAGCCTTATGGTTGTCTCTTTATTGTATAAGATGCAAGCGCCAAATAATTGCTTTACTTTATCGCTATGCGATAGCAATAGTTGCAAGAGCAATAGTTGGTGAGACGACCATGTGATGACACATTGATAGAGATCAAGATGATGGAGATCATGGTGTCATGCTGGTGACGATAGAGATCATGACGGTACTTTGGAGATGGAGATCAAAAGCGCAAGATGATCATGGCCATATCATGTCATATATTTTGATTGCATGTCATGTTTATCCTTTATGAATCTTATTTTGCTTAGTTCGACGATAGCATTATAAGATGATCTCTTACTAAATTTCAAGGTACCAGTGTTCTCCCTGAGTATGCACCGTTGCCAAAGTTCGTCGTGCCGAGACACCACGTCATGATCGGGTGTGATAAGCTCTACGTTCACATACAACGGATGTAAGCCAGTTTTGCACACGCAGAAATACTCGGGTTAAACTTGACGAGCCTAGCATATGCAGATATGGCCTCGGAACACTGAGACCGAAAGGTTGAGCGTGAATCATATAGTAGATATGATCAACATAGTGATGTTCACCAATGAAAACTACTCCATTTCACGTGATGATCGGTCATGGTTTAGTTGATTTGGATCACGTGATCACTTAGATGATTAGAGGGATGTCTATCTAAGTGGGAATTCTTAAGTAATATGATTGATTGAACTTTAATTTATCATGAACTTAGTACCTGATAGTATTTGCATATCTATGTTGTAGATCAATTGCTCGCGTATAGCTTCCTTGTTTTATTTATGATATGTTCCTAGAGAAAACTAAGTTGAAAGATGTTAGTAGCAATGAAGCGGATTGGATCCGTGATCTGAGGATTATCCTCATTGCTGCACAGAAGAATTATGTCCTTAATGCACCGCTAGGTGATAGACCAATTGCAGGAGCAGATGCAGACGTTATGAACGTTTGGCAAGCTCGATATGATGACTACTTGATAGTTTAGTGCACCATGCTTTATGGCTTAGAATCGGGGCTTCAAAGATGTTTTTGAATGCCACGGAGCATATGAGATGTTCCAAGAGTTGAAATTAGTATTTCAGACTCATGCCCATGTCGAAAGGTATGAGACCTTTGAGAAGCACTTTGCCTACAAGATGGAGGAGAATAGCTCAGCTAGTGAGCATGTGCTCAGAATGTCTGAGTACTACAATCACTTGAATCAAGTGGGAGTTAATCTTCGAGATAAGATAGTGATTGACAGAGTTCTCTAGTCACCATCACCAAGTTACTGGAACTTCGTGATGAACTATAATATGCAAGGGATAATGGAAACAATTCCCAAGCTCTTCGTGATGCTGAAATCAATGAAGGTAGAAATCAAGAAAAGCATCAAGTGTTGCTGGTTGACAAAACCACTAGTTTCAAGAAAAGGGCAAAGGGAAGAAGGGGAACTTCAAGAAGAACGGCAAGCAAGTTGCTTCTCAAGTGAAGAAGCCCAAGTCTAGACCTAAGTCTGAGACTAAGTGCTTCTACTGCAAAGGGACTGGTCACTGGAAGCAGAACTGCCCCAAGTATTTGATATACATGTTATTTATGTGTACTTTACTAGTGTTTATAGCAACCCCTCAGTATTTGATACTAGTTTAGTTGCTGAGATTAGTAACTCGAAATGGGAGTTGCAGAATGAACAAAGACTAGTTAAGGGTGAAGTGAAGATGTGTGTTGGAAGTGGTTCCAAGATTGATATGATCATCATCGCACACTCCCTATAATTTCGGGATTAGTGTTAAACCTAAATAAATGTTATTTGGTGTTTGCGTTAAGCATGAATATGATTTGGTCATGTTTATTGCAATACGATTATTCATTTAAAATCAGAGAATAATTGTTGTTCTGTTTACATGAATAAAACCTTCAATGGTCATACACCCAAGGTGAATGGTTTATTGAATATCGATCGTAGTGATACACATATTCATAATATTGAAGCCAAAAGATGCATAGTTAATAATGATAGTGCAACTTAGGCATGAGAAAGTATTAGAAATACGGAAAAGAATATGATTACACCGAAATCTTGAATTGAATCCACCAGAGAAGAAAAGAATGAAGAATGCCGAACTAGTAGAACATCTTCTTGAGAACCACCGGGTAAGAATATTGACGGAAAAGAATGGAGAGACTTCACATGAATAAAAGGATACTTGATTAAGACATCTGAGTCCTTGAAGAAAAAGGGTGGGTGGGCGGGAAAACAAAGGCAACTTGGGGACGGATGAAACAAACACCGTTGAGAAGAACTGATAATTGATCTTGTGAATGTTGACAAGATTGGATCCATTTGAAGGGAAGCACACCGGTTGAGAAAGGTTGTCAGGACAATCTCGATTATCCTAAAGGATTAGTATTCGCATCGGAGTATGAGCACAACATTAGTGAAGGTATGGAATCAACATTTGACTTCGAAGCAACTCGAATACCACAACTCAAAACAAAACAAAGGATTGTCTTGCAGAATAAGCCGGAACAAACATATGATAGAGATTTCGTCCGAAGTTTTCATGGTGGGGCCTACACAGGCTCGATCGTACAACACCATCATGTACAAGGTAGTGCACATGACATACGAAGCATCCCCGAGTCGGCATAGCCAACGACTCTTTAAGACACAACGAGACCACTGTAAAATCGACCGTGAATAGGCGGACCACTAGACGTCGAACCCCAATTTCATATCATACATCTGTCGGAAAGATATCCTAAGAGCTACTTGAATTCCCACTTATAAACTCCTAAAACATTCCGGTTATGCAATCAGGTGTTGGGGATACAGGGGAAGCATAATATCTCACCCAATTCTAGCAAATCCTACATCCAGCTGTATCCATCATTCAACACATAACCAAGAAACCTTCGGAAATCATCTACCTCAACCTTCGAAAAGCATCCGTTATACAAGTTATGGCAATACTCCCAAACTCCCGCCCTAGTACTGGGTGGCGTCGAGGTTATCTCACCAACAACTGCATAAAAGAGATTTTCGATGTCAGCAAAACTACTCTCAGGTATTTCAGAACTGCAAGGATAAAATTATGACGACAACACCTCGGAGCTCAACTCCCCGGGACACTGCCACAACCCCTAAATGACAGGAGGCACCAAGAACAATGTTCTCGTCACAAAACCATCGGAACAATTCCAAGATACCCGCGTGATCCTAAAAAAAATTAGTGAAATTTGAGAAGAGAAGAGTCAAAACTCTACGTCAGGATGCCTCACCAGAGCGACGAAGGGACTGAGGAGTAAAAAGAAGTCCTAACTCTCCGATATATATAATTCCTAAATGACTCAAAACATTTCTAGACTCAATAACGCCAGCGATTGGATCAAGCAGGGGGCTCCTAAGGTCGGGGAAGGCTCTGATACCAACTTGTAACGCCCTCGATGCGGCTATATCTCCCACATGTCGAAGCACGACTTAGAGGCATAACCACATTGAAAGCAATGTCGCAAGTGAGGTCATCTTCACACAACCCATGTAATACATAAGGGAAAGAGATACATAGTTGGCTTACACTCACCACTTCACACAATTAGATGAATAAAGCATTACATCATCCAAATACAATCAGGGCCCGACTACAGAGCCAAAATAAAAGAAGACTACCCCAAATGCTACACAGATCCCCGATCGACCCCAACTGGGCTCCACTACTGATCAACTGGAAACGGAAACGACATAACGAACACGATCTTCATTGAGCTCCTCCTTGAGCTTGGTTGCGTCACCTGCTCGGTAACATCGACACCTGCAAACTGGTTTTGGAAGTATCTATGAGTCACGGGGACTCAGCAATCTCACACCCTTGCGATCAAGACTATTTAAGCTTATAGGTAGGGTAAAAGGTAAGAGGTAGAGCTGCAGCAAGCGACTAGCATATATGGTGGCTAAACATACGCAAATGAGAGCGAGAAGAGAAGGCAAAGCACGATCGTGAAACTATGATCAAGAAGTGATCCTAGAACAACCTACGTCAAGCATAACTCCAACACCGTGTTCACTTCTCGGACTTCGCCGGAAAGAGACCATCACAGCTACACACGCGGTTGATGTATTTTAATTAAGGTCAACTTCAGGTTTTCTACAACCGGACGTTAACAAATTACCATCTGCCCATAACCACGGGCACGGCTTTCGAAAGTTCAAATCCCTGTAGGGGTGTCCCAACTTAGCCCATCACAAGCTCTCACGGTCAACGAAGGATATTCCTTCTAGCGGGAAGACCCGATCAGACTCGGAATCCCGGTTACAAGACATTTCGACAATGGTAAAACAAGCCCAGCAACACCGCCCGAATGTGCCGACAAATCCCGATAGCAGCTGCACATATCTCGTTCTCAGGGCACACTCAGATTGTCCAAACTTCCGGTAGGCCAGCCCAGAGTTGCCCCTGGTAGCCACCGGCGGATGACAGTTTGGACCAACACTCAGAGGAGCACTGGCCCGGGGGGGGGGGGTTAAAATAAAGATGACCCTTGAGTCTGCAGAACCCAAGGGAAAAGAAAAAGGCTAGGTGGCGAATGGTAAAACCAATGTTGGGCATTGCTGGAAGAGTTTTGTTCAACGCGAACTGTCAAGGGGTTCCCAATTTTACCCAACCGCGTAAGGAACGCAAAATCCGGGAACATAACACCGATATGACGGAAACTAGGGCGGCAAGAGTGGAACAAAACACTAGGCATAAGGCCGAGCCTTCCACCATTTACCAAGTATATAGATGCATTAATTAAATAAGAGATAATGTGATATCCCAACAAGTAAACATGTTCCAACAAGGAACAACATCTCCATGTTCCAACAAGGAACAAACTTCAATCTTCACCTGCAACTAACAATGCTATAAGAGGGGCTGAGCAAAGCGGTAACATAGCCAAACAACGGTTTGCTAGGACAAGGTGGGTTAGAGGCTTGGTTCAACGATATGGGAGGCATGATAAGCAAGTGGTAGGTATCGCAGCATAGGCATAGCAAAATAGCGAGCATCTAGCAAAGCAAAGATAGAAGTGATTTTGAGGGTATGATCATCTTGCCTGAAATCCCGCAAGGAAGAAGACCGAGTCCATGAAGAAGACAAATGGACGTAGACGAACGGGTCCTCACAAACGCGACGTTATCGGAACCAACCCGAAGAAGCAAACACCGGAAAGAAGCACACAACATAGTAAACAACCAACACACGAACATGGTATGATATGCGAGATGCGGTATGCGATGCATATGCATGATTTGACAAGGAATGATTGAACCTGGCATCAACTTGGAAATCCAAGTGTGCCACTGGAAAGGTGAGGTGATTTCGGTTGAAATCGATATAAAGAACACCGGAATCGGATGCACGGTTTGGAAATGGCAAGCAAAACAAATATGGCACTGGTCTGCGATAAACAGGAAGTAGCCATCTAAATGCAACAAGATAAATATGCTACAGAACTCAAACATGGCAACAAAATACATGGCAGGGATCCATTCATGAAGCTTAACAAAAGATGAACACTGAGCTACGGCCAATTCATCCATTAACAGGTTCAAACAAGCATGGCAAAAGTGCAATTGGTAAACAGATTTCAGACTTAGTGAAATTAACACTTGTCTGGAATTTCAGATCAGGTGGCACACTTTGGAGCATGAAAACTATATGCTACAGGAACTTAACATGGCAAAGTAAGGCATGGAATGGAGCTACTCAAAGAGCTTAACAAAAGTCCCTTAGTGACCTTGAGCCAAAAGGGATCAGAAAATACAGTTGCAAGCATGTGAACATGGCAAAAACATAATCAGATCTCATACCTAGTGAAAAACTGGAGCATGCAAATCAGCTATCAAGTAGGCATGTTTATGAGCTTGATGCACTCACTACAGAGCAAGGCATGACAATCTAAGCATACACCCATCATGAATACACATTATACAATCTAGAAATGGCAAGAACAATAACATAGCATGCACGGCTCAACAACAACATCCTCGGCAAAATCGCTAACAAGTAGACAATCTGCCCAGATTCACGAAATAACAAAAGTAGAGCTCGATTTACTCAAGCTAGGGTGCTCCATAATTGCAAACAAAGACATGGATGGATAGAGCACTACAAGATTAACAAAACATCCTTACTGATCATCCTCAAAAGAGGCACGGATCACTAGGAAACAACATGAACATATGGCATATTGATAAAAACAGATCAAGGACTTAGTGGAATTGCTAAGTCCCTGAAATCAGCATTAACGAATGCACCACTTCGCAAGCTTGTGCTAGACACCACACATATCACAAAAATACATGGATAGCACCTCTGTAAAGATGGCAAAGCATATAACAAAACTCATGTAGAGCTCAGGGGCATATCATGCACACATTAATCATGGCAAAAAATGACAAATAACTATTTGGTGCAGCAGATCTGACAATTAGCTCAAATAGCACTCTTCCAACAGCATTTCGGGCATCAAGATGAGCTCGAATGAAAATGATGCAATGAGATGAAATGATGTTCTCTTTGAGGCGAACATTTTGATATGCTATACATGCAAATCGGAGTTACGGGTGATGAGTTATGGCATGATGAACAAGGGCATTTGAATCTGGAAAGCTGGGACTTAGTAGAAATTACCACTCTGAGAACCAGATCTAGGGTTCCGAGGCACGAACTTCGAGGATGGTCGGAAGCTCGCCGGAGTACACTGTTCGCCGGAGAACGAGGTGGCCGGAGACGTCGGGAACTTGGGCCGGCCGGAGCGTCGAGGGAGAGGGAGGAGCTCTCCGGGCGTCGGGCGGCGGGCGGCACCGGAGTTGAGGGCGCGGGCGCCTCGGTCGTCGGCGGCGGTCGGCGCCGGCGGAGGGCGGCAGCGCACCGGCGTCGAGGAGGTACAGGGCGGCGGCCGGCACACGAAGGCGGCAGAGCGAGGGCGCGGGCGGCGCGCGCGGTGAGGGAGGCGGCGACCCGGTTGGCGGCGGGGAGAGCCCGCCCTGGGCCGGGACGGGCCTCGCACGGTGGAGGGCGCCGGTGTGGTGACGTGGCGCGCCGTGAGTGGTCACCGGGAGGCGGCGCGCTGACGTGGCGGTGCTCCATTGGCTGGAGTGATGTGGCGGCGGCGACGGACACATCCAGCGGCGGGACGGACATGTCCGGGGAGCGGAGGGAGGTGAGATCTAGGGTTGCACCACGAATTTCGGAGGGGAAGGTGTTTATATAGGTAGAGGGAGCTAGGAGAGTCCAAATGAGGTGCGGTTTTCGGCCACGCGATCGTGATCGAACGACCGAGATGATGGAGGAGGTTTAGGTGGGTTTTGGGCCAAAATGGAAGGGTGTTGGGCTGCAACACACACGAGGTCTTTTCGGTCCCTCGGTTAACCGTTAGAGCATCAAACGAAGTCCAAATGGTACGAAACTTGACAGGCGGTCTACCGGTAGTAAACCAAGGCCGCTTGGCAAGTCTCGGTCCAATCCGGAAATGTTTAACCCCCACACACGAAAAGAAGGTAGAAATGATCACCGGAGGAGAACGGAGTGCCGGAATGCAAAACGGACAAGGGGGGAATGCTCGGATGCATGAGACGAACACGTATGCAAATGCAATGCACATGATGACATGATATGCAATGCATGACACGCAAGCAAAGACAAAGCAGCAATAGCGAATAACTAGAGGACACCTAGCACATCGGTCACGGGGCGTTACAACACTCCACCTCTACGAGAGGATCTCGTCCTGAGATCTAGAATGGCACCGGAGGGAAACGGAAGAGAAAGAGAAGAGGTAAAACTAAGTTTCTTTTTTGACAAACGAGTGAAACCACGAACCTTGAGAGGTTGAAGAAATAGAAAGAAATAAAGCAATGAAGAAGAACAAAATTGAAAGGACTCCGGTAGGGAAGAGTAACAAGGAAGAACAAATTCGGGCAGCACTCCGGTTGAAAAGTGATAAGGAACTTGATTAGATGAAAAGAACTTGAGCAGAGGGCACAACACTCCGGTTAAAACGAGATAGAGAAGGAATAAGAATGATATAATTTGGACATCACTCTGGTTGAGAAGGGGTGCAAAATTTGATAAGATGAGAGAGCTCGAAAGAAAACGCGACACTCCGGTTGAATGGATCAGCAAAGAAAAATAACACCACCATGACAAAACAAGAAGATGGGTAGAAGAGAGCAACATAACAATGCCTCTATAACAATAGAATAGAAGAAAGATGATTGAGATAGGAGAAAGGAGAAGAAAATGCCAACTTCTGCCACAAAAGAGCTTGAAAGGCATCTTTAGGAGAAGGGTTGAACGGAATTGTTGGAAAACCAGCAAACGAAAAGAGTATAGTGGGCTTATAGAAAAACATCTCGAAACTAGAGGTGAAAACCTGCCACTCACGGGAAAAGAATTGGATTGATATGAACAAGGAGACCAGAAACTATATCACCGGGAGGATAAATGAAGAACTTGGGTCATTTATAAGCACCATAATAGCAACAATCCTTAGGAAAAGCTTTAGGTGAAATATAACCCAAGATAACTCCAATGAAGAGGTTGATGGATTTAAAATATCTCATACTTGATAACTTGTGAATCCTGAAACACGAAGGAAAATTATCAAGAATGACATAACACCCCTCGAATGATACGGTTGAAAGAATTGCACTTTAAAATGCAAGATAAAGAATACTTGAGCTCCTCTGAAAAGAATGTCGATGAACATTTCAAGAAGGAATTAAATCCTTTGTGAACCATCATGTAGCCTCCATAAAGAACTCCGGTAATAAAAGAATGATCAAATGAAATGAAGGATGAAAAGAATAAGGTTGAAGCCTTGCAATGATTAGATGGATCTCCGTGGTAATATAATTGCGAGAGCTTGGAACTCCGAGGAAGACAAGATGAAACAATTGAAATCAAGAATTTTGATGAATCTCCGGAATAAGGAATTAATCACTTGGTTGAAACAAGAATAAGAATTACATTATGCATATCCTTCACCAATTTAAATTGATGACAATCCACGGATTTGCCATACTACTTATTTTCATAGCAAGGATTGAGAGAGATATAGCGCCAACTTGGGAAGGTCTTCTATGAACCACTGGTAGGATTGACAACGAATAAATTGATAAGGAAGAGAAATCTGGAAGAACCACCGAAAGAATTGGTTAAGAACGAAGAGAAGATAAAGAAACACTGGGAAGAATTAGCAAATAAACAAAGATGCCTGAGAGAAATTAGATCCATGATAACGAAGAGATCACGAGCTGATTTGAGGATATTTGAACGATGCACCGGTAAGATTTAGAGAAAAAGAGCTGAAATCTGAGAATGAATAATTCTGAATTGATAGCCTCCGGAGAATCAAATTGAAAAGAATCTTGAATTGCTCCAGATGGGTCAAAATAATTCTCACAAACGAAAACAATTATGAAAGGATGGCATAACGCTAGAACCACGAATCTTGAAGAGAATGGAGCAAGATTGAGAGAAAAATCTTCTTTGGTCTTCCAAAATGTGAATGACAACGAGAAATACCATCATGACTTATTTAGGCACTCCGGAAGAATCAAAACGACGAGGTTGAGCCAATGATGAAAAGAATTTGAAAGATCTTGGAGAAAAACATTTAACTGATGACAATTCATTCTTACGCCAAACTTTGAAAAGAATTTTTGAGGATAGCTCCGGGAGAATTAGAAGAGTCAGGTAAGATCCTGGGAAAAAAACCTGTGGGTTAGGGCCCACTCAAAAGAACACCGTTGAAAAGATTTAAAAGAGAGGTTGCACCGGTTGGATTAAATGGCATGAATGAGATAACAACCTCAAAATAGTTTGAACTGGTCTTGAACGAAAGGACGAGCCTTCTAAGATATCTTGAGCGCTCCGGGACAATAGGATAGTGAGAGGTGAACGATTAAGAATTGCACCGGCATGATAAAGTATTAGAAATACGGAAAAGAATATGATTACACCGAAAGCTTGAATTGAATCCACCAGAGAAGAAAAGAATGAAGAATGACGAACTAGTAGAACATCTTCTTGAGAACCACCGGGTAAGAATATTGACGGAAAAGAATGGAGAGACTTCACATGAATAAAAGGATACTTGATTAAGACATCTGAGTCCTTGAAGAAAAAGGGTGGGTGGGCGGGAAAACAAAGGCAACTTGGGGACGGATGAAACAAACACCGTTGAGAAGAACTGATAATTGATCTTGTGAATGTTGACAAGATTGGATCCATTTGAAGGTAAGCACACCGGTTGAGAAAGGTTGTCAGGACAATCTCGATTATCCTGAAGGATTAGTATTCGCATCGGGGTATGAGCACAACATTAGAGAAGGTATGGAATCAACATTTGACTTCGAAGCAACTCGAATACCACAACTCAAAACAAAACAAAGGATTGGCTTGCAGAATAAGCCGGAACAAACATATGATAGAGATTTCGTCCGACGTTTTCGTGGTGGGGCCTACACGGGCTCGATCGTACAACACCATCATGTACAAGGTAGTGCACATGACATACGAAGCATCCCCGAGTCGGCATAGCCAAGGACTCTTTAAGACACAACGAGACCACTGTAAAATCGACCGTGAATAGGCGGACCACTAGACGTCAAACCCCAATTTCATATCATACATCTGTCGGAAAGATATCCTAAGAGCTACTTGAATTCCCACTTATAAACTCCTAAAACATTCCGGTTATGCAATCAGGTGTTGGGGATACAGGGGAAGCATAATATCTCACCCAATTCTAGCAAATCCTACATCCAGCTATATCCATCCTTCAACACATAACCAAGAAACCTTCGGAAATCATCTACCTCAACCTTCGAAAAGCATCCGTTATACAAGTTATGGCAATACTCCCGAACTCCCGCCCCAGTACTGGGTGGCGTCGAGGTTATCTCACCAACAACTGCATAAAAGAGATTTTCGATGTCGGCGAAACTACTCTCAGGTATTTCAGAACTGCAACGATAAAATTGTGACGACAACACCTCGGAGCTCAACTCCCCGGGACACTGCCACAACCCCTAAATGACAGGAGGCACCAAGAACAATGTTCTCGTCACAAAACCATCAGAACAATTCCAAGATACCCGCGTGATCCTAAAAAAATTAGTGAAATTTGAGAAGAGAAGAGTCAAAACTCTACGTCAGGATGCCTCACCAGAGCGATGAAGGGACTGAGGAGTAAAAAGAAATCCTAACTCTCCGATATATATAATTCCTAAATGACTCAAAACATTTCTAAACTCAATAACGCCAGCGATTTGATAAAGCAGGGGGCTCCTAAGGTCGGGGAAGGCTCTGATACCAACTTGTAACGCCCTCGATGCGACTATATCTCCCATGTGTCGAAGCACGACTTAGAGGCATAACTGCATTGAAAGCAATGTCGCAAGTGAGGTAATCTTCACACAACCCATGTAATACATAAGGGTAAGAGATACATAGTTGGCTTACACTCGCCACTTCA
This sequence comes from Triticum urartu, assembly GCF_056163025.1. NCBI lineage: Eukaryota > Viridiplantae > Streptophyta > Magnoliopsida > Poales > Poaceae > Triticum > Triticum urartu. Next base: position 679,569,425 of record NC_141874.1, read on the forward strand.
CACAATTAGATGAATAAAGCATTACATCATCCAAATACAATCAGGGCCCGACTACAGAGCCAAAATAAAAGAAGACTACCCCAAATGCTACACAGATCCCCGATCGACCCCAACTGGGCTCCACTACTAATCAACTGGAAACGGAAACGACATAACGAACACGATCTTCATTGAGCTCCTCCTTGAGCTTGGTTGCGTCACCTGCTCGGTAACATCGGCACCTGCAAACTGGTTTTGGAAGTATCTGTGAGTCACGGGGACTCAGCAATCTCACACCCTCGCGATCAAGACTATTTAAGCTTATAGGTAGGGTAAAAGGTAAGAGGTGGAGCTGCAGCAAGCGACTAGCATATATGGTGGCTAAACATACGCAAATGAGAGCGAGAAGAGAAGGCAAAGCACGATCGTGAAACTATGATCAAGAAGTGATCCTAGAACAACCTACGTCAAGCATAACTCCAACACCGTGTTCACTTCCCGGACTCCGCCGGAAAGAGACCATCACAGCTACACACGCGGTTGATGTATTTTAATTAAGGTCAACTTCAGGTTTTCTACAACCGGACGTTAACAAATTACCATCTACCCATAACCACGGGCACGGCTTTCGAAAGTTCAAATCCCTGTAGGGGTGTCCCAACTTAGCCCATCACAAGCTCTCACGGTCAACGAAGGATATTCCTTCTAGCGGGAAGACCCGATCAGACTCGGAACCCCGGTTACAAGACATTTCGACAATGGTAAAACAAGCCCAGCAACACCGCCCGAATGTGCCGACAAATCCCGATAGGAGCTGCACATATCTCGTTCTCAGGGCACACTCAGATTGTCCAAACTTCCGGTAGGCCAGCCCAGAGTTGCCCCTGGTAGCCACTGGTGGCTGATAGTTTGGACCAACACTCAGAGGAGCACTGGCTCGGGGGGGGGGGGGGGGGGTTAAAATAAAGATGACCCTTGAGTCTGCAGAACCCAAGGGAAAAGAAAAAGGCTAGGTGGCGAATGGTAAAACCAATGTTGGGCATTGCTGGAAGAGTTTTATTCAAGGCAAACTGTCAAGGGGTTCCCATTTTTACCCAACCGCGTAAGGAACGCAAAATCCGGGAACATAACACCGATATGACGGAAACTAGGGCGGCAAGAGTGGAACAAAACACTAGGCATAAGGCCGAGCCTTCCACCATTTACCAAGTATATAGATGCATTAATTAAATAAGAGATAATGTGATATCCCAACAAGTAAACATGTTCCAACAAGGAACAAACTTCAATCTTCACCTGCAACTAACAACGCTATAAGAGGGGCTGAGCAAAGCGGTAACATAGCCAAACAACGGTTTGCTAGGACAAGGTGGGTTAGAGGCTTGGTTCAACGATATGGGAGGCATGATAAGCAATTGGTAGGTATCGCAGCATAGGCATAGCAAAATAGCGAGCATCTAGCAAAGCAAAGATAGAAGTGATTTCGAGGGTATGATCATCTTGCTTGAAATCCTGCAAGGAAGAAGAACGAGTCCATGAAGAAGACAAATGGACGTAGACGAACGGGTCCTCACAAATGCGACATTATTGGAACCAACCCGAAGAAGCAAACACCGGAAATAAGCACACAACATAGTAAACAACCAACACATGAACATGGTATGATATGCGAGATGCGGTATGCGATGCATATGCATGATTTGACAAGGAATGAATGAACCTGGCATCAACTTGGAAATCCAAGTGTGCCACTAGAAAGGTGAGGTGATTTCGGTTGAAATCGATATAAAGAACACCGGAATCGGATGCACGGTTTGGAAATGGCAAGCAAAACAAATATGGCACTGGTCTGCGATAAACAGGAAGTAGCCATCTAAATGCAACAAGATAAATATGCTACAGAACTCAAACATGGAAACAAAATACATGGAAGGGATCCATTCATGAAGCTTAACAAAAGATGAACACTGAGCTACGGCCAATTCATCCATTAACAGGTTCAAACAAGCATGGCAAAAGTGCAATTGGTAAACAGATTTCAGACTTAGTGAAATTAACACTTGTCTGGAATTTCAGATCAGGTGGCACACTTTGGAGCATGAAAACTATATGCTACAGGAACTTAACATGGCAAAGTAAGGCATGGAATGGAGCTACTCAAAGAGCTTAACAAAAGTCCCTTAGTGACCTTGAGCCAAAAGGGATCAGAAAATACAGTTGCAAGCATGTGAACATGGCAAAAACATAATCAGATCTCATACCTAGTGAAAAACTGGAGCATGCAAATCAGCTATCAAGTAGGCATGTTTATGAGCTCGATGCACTCACTACAGAGTAAGGCATGACAATCTAAGCATACACCCATCATGAATACACATTATACAATCTAGACATGGCAAGAACAACAACATAGCATGCACGGCTCAACAACAACATCCTCGGCAAAATCGCTAACAAGTAGACAATCTCCCAGATTCACGAAATAACAAAAGTAGAGCTCGATTTACTCAAGCTAGGGTGCTCCATAATTGCAAACAAAGACATGGATGGATAGAGCACTACAAGATTAACAAAACATCCTTACTGATCATCCTCAAAAGAGGCACGGATCACTAGGAAACAACATGAACATATGGCATATTGATAAAAACAGATCAAGGACTTAGTGGAATTGCTAAGTCCCTGAAATCAGCATTAACGAATGCACCACTTCGCAAGCTTGTGCTAGCCACCACACATATCATAAAAATACATGGATAGCACCTCTGTAAAGATGGCAAAGCATATAACAAAACTCATGTAGAGCTCAGGGGCATATCATGCACACATTAATCATGGCAAAAATGACAAATAGCTATTTGGTGCAGCAGATCTGACAATTAGCTCAAATAGCACTCTTCCAACAGCATTTCGGGCATCAATATGAGCTCAAATGAAAATGATGCAATGAGATGAAATGATGTGCTCTCTGAGGCAAACATTTTGATATGCTATACATGCAAATCGGAGTTACGGGTTATGAGTTATGGCATGATGAACAAGGGCATTTGAATCTGGAAAGCTGGGACTTAGTAGAAATTACCACTCCGAGAACCAGATCTAGGGTTCCGAGGCACGGACTTCGAGGATGTTCGGAAGCTCGCCGGAGTACACTGTTCACCGGAGAACGAGGTGGCCGGAGACGTCGGGGACTTGGGCCGGCCGGAGCATCGAGGGAGAGGGAGGAGCTCTCCGGGCGTCGGGCGGCAGGCGGCGCTGGAGTTGAGGGCGCGGGCGCCTCGGGCGTTGGCGCCGGTCGGCGCCGGCGGAGGGCGGCAGCGCGCCGGCGTTGAGGAGGTACAGGGCGGCGGCCGGCAGACGAAGGCGGCGGAGCGAGGGCGCGGGCGGCGCGCGCGGTGAGGGAGGCGGCGGCCCGGTTGGCGGCGGGGAGGGCCCGCCCTGGGCCGGGACGGGCCTCGCGCGGTGGAGGGCGCCGGTGTGGTGGCGTGGCGCACCGTGAGTGGTCAGCGGGAGGCGGCGCGCTGACGTGGTGGCGCTCCATTGGCTGGAGTGATGTGGCGGCGGCGGCGGACACGTCCAGCGGCGGGACGGACATGTCCGGGGAGCGGAGGGAGGTGAGATCTAGGGTTGCACCGCGAATTTCGAAGGGGAAGGTGTTTATATAGGTAGAGTGAGCTAGGAGAGTCCAAATGAGGTGCGGTTTTCGGCCACGTGATCATGATCGAATGACCGAGATGATGGAGGAGGTTGAGGTGGGTTTTGGGCCAAAATGGAAGGGTGTTGGGCTGCAACACACACGAGGTCTTTTCGGTCCCTCGGTTAACCGTTGGAGCATCAAACGAAGTCCAAATGGTACGAAACTTGACAGGCGGTCTACCGGTAGTAAACCAAGGCCGCTTGGCAAGTCTCGGTCCAATCCGGAAATGTTTAACCCCCACACACGAAAAGAAGGTAGAAATGATCACCGGAGGAGAAAGGAGCGCCGGAATGCAAAATGGACAAGGGGGAAAATGCTCGGATGCATGAGACGAACACGTATGCAAATGCAATGCACATGATGACATGATATGCAATGCATGACACGCAAGCAAAGACAAAGCAGCAACAGCGAATAACTGGAGGACACCTGGCACATCAGTCACGGGGCGTTACAAAGTGAGTGGGAGGAAAGTAGAACTTGATGAGGTAACTGTACCTGCCCCCTTATTGGAAAGTAGTTCATCACAGAAATCTGTTCCTGTGACTCCTACACTAATTTGTGAGGAAGCTAATGATGATGATCATGTAACTTCAGATCAAGTTACTACCGAACCTCATAGGTCAACCAGAGTGAGATCCGCACCAGAGTGGTACGGGTATCATGTTCTGGATGTCATGTTACTTGACCATGACGGACCTACGAACTATGAGGAAGCGATGATGAGCCCAGATTCCGTGAAATGGCTTGAGGCCATGAAATCTGAGATGGGATCCATGTGTGAGAACAAAGTATGGACTTTGATTGACTTGCCAGATGATCGGTGAGTCATTAAGAATAAATGGATCTTCAAGAGGAAGATGGACGCTGATAGTAGTGTTACTATCTACAAAGCTCGAATTGTTGCAAAATGTTTTCGACAAGTTCAAGGTGTTGACCACAATGAGATTTTCTCACTCGTATCGATGCTTAAAAGTCTGTTCGAATAATGTTAGCAGTTGTCGCATTTTATGAAATCTGGCAAATGGATGTCAAAACTGTATTCCTTCATGGATTTCTTAAAAGAAGAGTTGTATATGATGCAACCAGAAGGTTTTGTCGATCCTAAAGGTGCTAACAAAGTGAGAAAGCTCCAGCGATCCATCTATGGACTGGTGCAAGCATCTCGGGATTGGAATATATGCTTTGATAAAGTGATCAAAGCATATGGTTTTATACAGACTTGCGGTGAAGCCTGTATTTACAAGAAAGTGAGTGGGTGCACTACAACATTTTTGATAAGTGTTTGTGAATGACATATTGTTGATCGGAAATAATGTAGAATTTTCTGGAAAGCATAAAGGAGTGTTTGAAAAGAATTTTTCAAAGAAAGACCTCGATGAAGCTGCTTACACATTGAGCATCAAGATTTATAGAGATAGATCAAGACGCTTTATAAGTTTTTTCAATGAGTACATACCTTGACAAGATTTTGAAGTAGTTCAAAATGGAACAGTCAAAGAAGGAGTTCTTGCCTGTGTTGAAAGGTGTGAAGTTGAGTAAAGACTCAAAACCCGACCACGGCAGAAAATAGAAAGAGAATGAAAAGTCATTCCCTATGCCTCAGTCATAGGTTCTAAAAAGTATGCTATGCTGTGTACCAGACCTATTGTGTACCTCACCATAAGTTTCACAAGAGGGTACAATAGTGATCCAGGAGTAGATCACTTGACAACGGTCAAAAATATCCTTAGTGGAATAAGGAAATGTTTCTCGGTTATGGAGGTGACACAGAGTTCATCGTAAAGAGTTTCGTCGATGCATGCTTTGACACCGATCTGGATGACTCTAAGTCTCGATCTAGATACATATTGAAAGTGAGAGCAATTAGCTAGAGTAGCTCCGTGCAAAGCATTGTAGACATAGAAAATTTGCAAAATACATATGGCTCTGAATGTGGCAGACCCGTTGACTAAATTTCTCTCACAAGCAAAACATGATCATTCTTTGGGTGTTAATCACATAGCGATGTGAACTAGATTATCGACTCTAGTAAACCCTTTGGGTGTTAGTCACATGGAGATGTGAACTAATCACATAAAGATGTGAACTATTGATGTTAAATCACATGACGATGTGAACTAGATTATTGACTCTCGTGCAAGTGGGAGACTGAAGGAAATATGCCCTAGAGGCAATAATAAAGTTGTTATTTATATTTACTTATATCATGATAAATGTTTATTATTCATTCTAGAATTGTATTAACCGGAAACTTAGTACATGTGTGAATACATAGACAAACACAGTGTCACTAGTATGCCTCTACTTGACTAGGTCGTTGAATCAAAGATGGTTAAGTTTCCTAGCCATAGACATGAGTTGTCATTTGATTAACGGGATCGCATCATTAGGGAATGATGTGATTGACTTGACTCATCCGTTAGCTTAGCACGATGATCGTTTAGTTTGTTGCTATTGCTTTCTTCATGACTTATACATGTTCCTATGACTATGATATTATGCAACTCCCGAATACCGGAGGAACACTTTGTGTGCTACCAAACGTCACAACGTAACTAGGTGATTATAAAGGTGCTCTACAGGTGTCTCTGATGGTACTTGTTGAGTTGGAATAGATCAAGATTAGGATTTGTCACTCCGATTGTCGGAGAGGTATCTCTGGGCCCTCTCGGTAATGCACATCACTATAAGCCTTGCAAGCAATGTAACTAATGAGTTAGTTGCGTGATGATGCATTACGGAACAAGTAAAGAGACTTGCCGGTAACGAGATTGAACTAGGTATTGAGATACCGACGATCGAATCTCGGGCAAGTAACATACAGATGACAAAGGGAACACCGTATGTTGTTATGCGGTTTGACCGATAAAGATCTTCGTAGAATATGTAGGAACCAATATGAGCATCCATGCTCCGCTATTGGTTATTGGCCGGAGATAAGTTTCGGTCATGTCTACATAGTTCTCGAATCCGTAGAGTCCGCACGCTTAACGTTCGGTGACGATTGGTATTATGAGTTTATGTGTTTTGATGTACCGAAGGTAGTTCGGAGTCCCTGATGAGATCGGGGACATGACAAGGAGTCTCGAAATAGAAGATCGATATATTGGACGACTATATTTGGACATCGGAAAGGTTCCGAGTGATTCGGGTATTTTTCGAAGTACCAGAGAGTTACGGGAATTCGCCGGGGAGTATATGGGCCTTATTGGGCTTTAGGGGAAAGAGAGAGAGGAGGCTACGCGCCCTCCCAAGGCCTAGTCCGAATTTGACTAGGGGGAGGGGCGGTGCCCCCTCATTCCTTCTCTTCTCTTTTCCCTTTCATTCTCTCCTACTCCTACTACATGGAAGGGGGGAATCCTACTCCCGGTGGGAGTAGGACTCCCCAGGGCGCGCCATAGGAGGGCCGGCCCTCCCCCCTCCTCCACTCCTTTATATACATGGCCAGGGGGCACCCCATAGACACACAAGTTGATCATTGATCCCTTAGCCATGTGCGGTGCCACCCTCCACCATAATCCACCTCGATCATATCGTAGCGGTGCTTAGGCGAAGCCCTGCGTTGGTAGCAACATCATCACTGTCATCACGCCGTCGTGCTGACGGAACTCTCCCGTGAAGCTCTGCCGGATTGGAGTTCGTGGGACGTCATCGAGCTGAACGTGTGCTGAACTCGGATGTGCCGTACGTTAGGTACTTGGATCGGTCGAATCGTGAAGACGTACGACTACATCAACCGCATTCTCATAACGCTTCCGCTTACGGTCTACGAGGGTAGGTGGACGATACTCTCCTCTCTCGTTGCTATGCATCACCATGATCTTGCGTGTGCATAGGAAATTTTTGAAATTACTACGTTGCCAACAAAGAGGCTTAAGATACAAGTGTCCGACTCCTACACAACTCGTAGCTAACCACACCGATTACAACTCCAAGTCCACGTGACCCCTTGCACACATAATATTCGACACAAATATAACACATATCACGCTCGGTGTCCCTTTTTTGCGTTGTCAAAATATCCATGTGGTAAGTTGTGTTGAATGGCCGACGCCCGACGGCATGTCCATGAACATGGCGGTGGTATCCGTTTGGTGATCCACGTTGGAAATCCACTAATCTCTTTGTATTTGAGTGTCATTTATTTAGTTCTTTTGAAATTTGTAGTGCAACTTCTTACTTACATGTCATATCCATGTGTTACCAATATAGCAACAAATTAATTGGAATGGGCAGCTACCAATTTGGTGGCGGGCCCCAACCACCAGTACTAGTTTATATGGAAGGCATGTAGGGAATGGTGGAGGGGCAAAACAGGAAAATAGATAAAAAAGGTGAGTATGCCTTACATTGTGGATTTTTTTTATGAAAAACAAATACACTTTACGTAAAGGAACGAAGCGAGTATTAATGTCTAAATATCCCGATGAGGCCATGATCAGCGATCACACGCAAATTGTGCGACCGTTCACTAAATTTTTCTTATTTTAAAAATCACCACACAACAATTCCATGAGAAAATTCTTATCCAGATGGCCAGATGAACAGATGGATTGAAAAATAATTCCCTTCTAATCAAGCTACTCATAACGAGTTTGTTATAACAAGTGCGATGGAGACCTCCTTAGTGAACTCGGAGTCCTCGGCGGAGAGCGGCGACTTCACGCCCAATTCGCTGAACCCGTCCTCGCAGGTTTGGGGGCTGACCAGCGCGCTGCTGAGGTTCGCCACTGCGTCCAGTTTGCCTCGCGGTGTACCTGCCGCGACGCCTTTCGCCGCCACGTCGAGCAAGTCCACAGCTTGTGAGTACAAATCACCGCAGTCATTGAGGCCCGACCGGATGTGTTTGTCCTTCTCCGAGGCCTTGAGGGCTTGGATGTGCTTGCCTATGCTCTTGGCTGCCGCTCCGGTGAGCTTTGACGCGATGATGGCCAAGCCACGCTTGTCAGCGGTGGCGCTATCCTTGCTCGCCTGGAAAAACTTGATGCAGTAGTCGTAGCCGATGCCCGGGTTGCCCGCAGCGAAGGATTTGCACGTATCTTCTAAGACGGAGGCTCTGGACGAGGAGAGAAGGAAGAGGAGGACCCGGCACGGGAGAGCTCGTGAAGGCCCCATGGTTTTCGATGCGATGTTGGTAGTCAACAAGAATGTATGTAGATGGTATAATATGTACAAGACCATCATCGAGATAATAGGAGCAAAATGGCAGGGTTTAATGGACATTAATTTTTTGCTAAAAAATAGATAGGAGCATAATTTATTTACTTCCAGAAATGGCAGAAGTAGGGATTAGCATTTTATTTTATGCTTATAAGTAGGGATTAGCTTGTTTTAAAAGAGCAAACTTCTCGAGCTTAACCTACGCCTTTGAACCGAGCTGGGCTATACTTGTGCGTACAAGAGTAACCCACAGCAATTACCAGCATATGTTATGAGTGTGTCCAAATTACCACCATCAGTCTATGATGATCTTACACAGATGATGCGACAGTATTGGTGGGGCGTTGAAAAGGAAAAGAGGAAGATGACTTGGTTAAGCTGGGATAAGATGATGCTGCCAAAGGCTAGAGGTGGTATTGGATTTCGTGATATGAGAGCCTTTAACCAAGCTCTGCTGGCAAAGCAGGTCTGGAGATTGATTGACTCTCCTAACAGTTTATGTGCGAGGCTACTTCGGGCAAAGTACTACCCACATGGAAATATTTTGGACACTGTGTTCTCAGGTAACGATTCGGCGGTATGGTGGGGAATCGAGCATGGTTTGGACCTTGTTAAACAAGGTATTATTTGGAGAGTGGGTGACAGATCGAGTATGAGAGTGTGGCGTGACCCATGGATCCCGCGCTGCCCTGGCTTCCGCCCCATTATGCCGAAGCGGAATTGTCGGTTTAACAAGGTGTCAGTCTTCTTGGGTGAACATGGAGCGTGGAATCTGCAACGTCTTAAAGATCTTTTTTGGAATTATGAATATTCATGAGATTGTCAAAATCCGGCCTCCGAAGGAACAGGGAAGATTTCTTTGCTTGGTTCCCAGAGAAGAGCGGGATTTTCTCGGTGAAAAGTGCCTATAGGTTGGCAACAAGTATGCATGCATGATGAGGTGTTTGGCGGTGGGGCATCTAGTACCCATCCTGATGGTGCTAGACCAATATGAAGTTCAGTTTGGAATTCTTCTGTTCCACAAAAGATGAAGATCTCTGCTTGGAAATCAATTGCAGGTGCTCTAGCTACAAATAAATGCAAACTACATAGGCACATCTCACGTACAGACCTATGCCCCTTGTGTGGTTCTATGGTGGAGGATTCTTTTCATGCGTTGGTGACTTGTGATCAAGCTGCGCGTTTATGGAATCATATGCGTGAGTGTAGGGTATTACCTGGTAATTCAATCCTTGTTAATTCTGGTGATGATTGTCTATTGAACGTACTGGCTGCATGTTCTGAAGTGGAACGCAACAATGTCCTAATGTTGACTTGGCGTGTGTGGCAATTGCGTTCGGACGATGTGCACGGAAAGGAAATTGCGACTATTGAGGCATCATCGTCGTTTTTGGAGAGTTATATGCAATCAATTACTCAGACTAAGTATTATAGTGTCGATGAAATCATTAAAGGAAAAATGCCCGTGAGGGGTCCTATACTATGTCGACCTGGGAGGGAGCAGCCTGCTACTGCTTGGCCTGCTCCGGCAGATAATAGACTTGCTCTTTCGGTGGACGGTTCTTATTCACCGACGGATGGAGCCGCGTTGGCAGGTATGATTCTGCGTCGTAATGATGGCAGTATGGTGTTTGCCGCTTACCATATGTTTTTAATTGCAATGATGCTTTGGAGGCGGAGATTCACGCACTGATGCAGGGCATGGCTTTGGCAATCCATCACCCAGAGGGTTCTATCACTAGTAGAAAACATGGCTTTGGTCCAGGTCGAGTCAGCCCATTAGTCCCAGTTCAGTCCAGAACCGGGACCAATGGGGGCATTGAATCCGGTTCGTGAGCCCAGGGGGCCGGCTGGGCCACGTGGGCCATTGGTCCCGGTTCATCTTGACCTTTTGGTCCCGGTTAGTGGGACGAACCGGGACCAATGAGCCTCGCTCCTGGCCCACCACCATTGGTCCCGGTTGGTGGCTTGAACCGGGACCAAAGGCTCCCCTTTAGTCCCGGTTCATGCCACCAACCGGGACCAATGAGGTGCCTATATATACCCCTTGCGTAAGAGCAGAGCACACTGCTCTGTTTTTTTCTGGCCGAGGGGGAGAGGGCTTGGTGGTGCTCTAGCTCACATCCTATGCACACAAGGTGTTCGATGGAATGCCCGAGCCACACTACTTAAGCTTTCTCCTCTCCAAGCTCGACCTCCAAACTCCATTTTCCACAATATTTGTCTAGGTTTAGCGGTCCGTCACGCCCCATCTCCGTCTTCACCGCCGTCGATCACCCGCGCCGAGCTCATCGCCGGCACCATCGTGGTGAGCCTCTTGTTCTTATCTTCTTTCTGAAAGGAAAAATATTCTTACTTGTATGTTTACATAGATACTTGTATTATTTTCTTACTTTTATTATTGCATCTTATATAGTGCGATGGTTTTGGTATCCGCCCCCGTCGGCCCTCGTCCTGTCTATGATTCGGATGTGGTATATATATTATCTTTATAACAATTGGTTCATTTATTGTTTATGAAAATTATGCCGACCAACGTGACATAGATTTTATTTATGTAGGATGTATGTGAATCGGAAATGCCAACCGACCCTATTGTTGAGAGGTTAAATTTAGTTGAAGAAGAAAACAATTTGTTGAAGGAAAAAATAAAAAAAAATTGAGGAGGAGAAGATGATATTGGAGTTGCATGTTGCAGATGTCGTCGATGATCACAAGATCAAGATGGATGCAATGCGCTTGAAGATTAGAAAGATTAGAAAATATGCCATTCATACCGAGGCTTGGTATCATTATGCCGTTGGATCAATTGTTACCTTGGTTGCGATTATGATCGCATTTGTTTTCGCATTGAAATGTTTTACATAGTTTCAATGTATGGTTTAATTAATTAGATGCTCTGGAGAGCTATATGTTGTTAGATGAGAACTATGTATGCACTTTGGTTTTAATGTGATGATGAACTTCTATTAATTTGGACACTTAATTATATATAATGCACACAGATGAACCGGCAATGGATGTACGGTGACAGACACACCTGCGAGTACATTAAGGGCGTGCATGAGTTTCTCGATGAGGCTGAGGCAAACAAGCAGAATGGTTTTATGTGTTGTCCATGCACTGAATGTGGGAATACGAGGTCTTACTCTAACCGGAAAATCCTTCACTCCCACCTGTTTTACAAGGGTTTCATGCCACACTATAATGTTTGGACGAGGCACAGAGAAATAGGGGTTATGATGGAAGACAGCAAAGAAGAAGAGTACGATGACAACTATGTGCCCCCTGAATACGGTGATGCTGCAACTAGGGGGAGCTGGTGAAGATCAAGAGGAACCAGACGATGTGCCCAATGATGCTGCAACAGGTGAAGCTGCTGAAGATCAAGAGGAACCAGACGATGTGCCCGATGATGATGATCTCCGCCGGGTCATTGTTGATGCAAGGACGCAATGCGAAAGTCAAAAGGAGAAGCTGAAGTTCGATCGCATGTTAGAGGATCACAAAAAAGGGTTGTACCCCAATTGCGAAGATGGCAACACAAAGCTCGATACCGTACTGGAATTGCTGCAGTGGAAGGCAGAGAATGTTGTGGCTGACAAAGGATTTGAGAAGCTACTGAAAATATTGAAGAAGAAGCTTCCAAAGGATAACGAATTACCCGATAGTACATACGCAGCAAAGAAGGTCGTATGCCCTCTAGGATTGGAGGTGGAGAAGATACATGCATGCCCTAATGACTGCATCCTCTACCGCGGTGCATACAAGCATCTGAACACATGCCCGGTATGTGGTGCATTGCGGTATAAGATCAGACGAGATGACCCTGGTGATGTTGACGGCGAGCCCCCCAGGAAGAGGGTTCCTGAAAAGGTGATGTGGTATGCTCCTATAATACCACGGTTGAAACGTCTGTTCAGAAACGAAGAGCATGCCAAGTTGACGCGATGGCACGGTGAGAACCGAAAGAAAGATGGGAAGTTGAGAGCACCCGCTGACGGGTCGCAGTGGAGAAAAATCGAGAGAAAGTACTGGGATGAGTTTGCAAAGGACCCAAGGAATGTATGGTTTGCTTTAAGAGCAGATGGCATTAATCCTTTTGGGGAGCAGAGCAGCAATCATAGCACCTGGCCCGTGACTCTATGTATGTATAACCTTCCTCCTTGGATGTGCATGAAGCGGAAGTTCATTATGATGCCAGTTCTCATCCAAGGCCCTAAGCAACCCGGCAACGACATTGATGTGTACCTAAGGCCATTAGTTGAAGAACTTTTACAGCTGTGGAATGGAAACGGTGTACGTACGTGGGATGATCACAGACAAGAGGAATTTAACCTAAAGGCGTTGCTGTTCGTGACCATCAACGATTGGCCCGCTCTCAGTAACCTTTCAGGACAGACAAACAAAGGATACCACGCATGCACGCACTGTTTAGATGACACTGAAAGTATATACCTGGACAAATGCAGGAAGAATGTGTACCTGGGCCATCGTCAATTTCTTCCGACCAACCATCAATGTCGAAAGAAAGGCAAGCGTTTCAAAGGCGAGGCAGATCACCAGAAGAAGCCCGCCATGCGTACCGGTGATCACGTACTTGCTATGGTCAATGATTTACACGTAATCTTTGGAAAGGGTCCCGGTGGACTAGCTGTTCTGAATGACGCTGAGGTACACGCTCCCATGTGGAAGAAGAAATCTATATTTTTGGACCTACCCTACTGGAAAGACCTAGAGGTCCGCTCTTCAATCGACGTGATGGACGTGAGGAAGAACCTTTGCGTGAACCTGCTAGGCTTCTTGGGCGTGTATGGGAAGACAAAAGATACACCTGAGGCACGGGAGGACCTGCAACGTTTGCACGAAAAAGACGGCATGCCTCCGAAGCAGTATAAAGGTCCTGCCAGCTACGCTCTTACAAAGAAGAGAAAGAAATCTTCTTTGAATGCCTGCTCAGTATGAAGGTCATGACTGGCTTCTCGTTGAATATAAAGGGAATAATAAATATGCCAGAGAAAAAGTTTCAGAACCTAAAGTCTCATGACTGCCACGTGATTATGACGCAACTGCTTCCGGTTGCATTGAGGGGGCTTCTACCGGAAAACGTCCGATTAGCCATTGTGAAGCTATGTGCATTCCTCAATGCAATCTCTCAGAAGGTGATCGATCCAGAAATCGTACCAAGGCGAAGGAGTGATGTCGCGCAATGTCTTGTCAGTTTCGAACTGGTGTTCCCACCATCCTTCTTCAATATCATGACGCACTTCCTAGTTCATCTAGTCGATGAGATTGTCATCCTGGGGCCCGTATTTCTACACAATATGTTCTCCTTTGAGAGGTTCATGGGAGTCCTAAAGAAATATGTCCGTAACCGCGCTAGGACAGAAGGAAGCATCTCCATGGGCCATCAAACAGAGGATGTTATCGGGTTTTGTGTTGACTTCATTCCTGGCCTTAAGAAGATAGGTCTCCCTAAATCGCGGTATGAGGGGAGACTGAATGGAAAAGGCACTCTTGGAAGTGACTCAATAATATGCAGGGACGGATATTCTTGGTCTCAAGCACACTACACAGTTCTACAAAACTCTACCTTGGTGACCCCGTATGTCGATGAACACAAGAACAGTCTGCGCTCCAAACACCCGGAGCAGTGCGACGACTGGATTACATGTGAATACATCAGGACTTTCAGCAGTTGGTTAGAAACACGTCTCAAAGGTGACAACACTGTTTGTAATGAGTTGTACTTGTTGTCCAGGGGACCATCTTTGACTGTATTGACTTACAAAGGATACAGATAAATGGGAATACATTTTACACGATCGACCAAGATCAAAAGAGCACCAACCAAAACAGCGGTGTCCGCTTTGATGCAGCAACCGAGAGTGGAAAGGACACATATTATGGTCACATAGTGGACATGTGGGAACTTGACTACGGACCTGATTTTAAGGTCCCTTTGTTTAAGTGCAAATGGGTCAATCTGTCAGGCGGCGGGGTACACGTAGACCCACGGTACGGAATGACAATAGTGGATCTGAAAAATCTTGGGTACACTGACGAACCGTTTGTCCTAGCCAATGATGTGGCACAGGTTATCTATGTGAAGGACATGTCTACCAAACCGAGAAAAAGAAAAGATAAGGAAGCGAATACATCATACGTTGAGCCAAAGCGCCACATAGTTCTTTCAGGAAAAAGGGACATCCTGGGAGTGGACGGCAAGACAAACATGTCTGAAGATTATGAAAAGTTTCATGAAATTCCTCCCTTCAATGTCAAGGTTGACCCAAGCATCCTGATAAACGATGAAGATTATCCATGGTTACGGCGCAATAAGCAAATGACACAAGCGAAGAAAAAGTGAAGACTTTCTCCCGCAACTATTATGATGATACCATGCCAACTTTGTAACACACGAGTATGCTATGCCAACTTTTTCAGAGTTCATTTGAAAACTATGAATTTAGGTCGAATTTTCTCTATAGGTGCATCTATGTTCATTTTTTAGTAAAGTTAATCACAAACTTGTGATTCACACAAATTTCAAAGAATTCAAATTTTAACTATTCAAATTTGAAAACTAATAACACTAACAAAAAGTTTATAATTTTTCTAAAACTAATGGCACTAACAGAAAGTTTATAATTTTCGGAGTTCATTTGGAATTCATTGGAAATGCTTTTCAATTTCAGGGTCTTATAGCTCAAAAAAATCAGTAAATGCATGAAAAATAACAAATGAAGACAGAAAGGGTTGAAAATTGATGATGTGGCTTTGAATGATGCATTTTGAACACAGAAAAAATATGGAGTTCAAATAAGTTCAAAAAAATGAAATCCCTTTGTAACAAATGATCTTTCGTCCGAAACCCTGATACTTCGAAAGAGATTGTCCGTTTTGTACACGAAGTGCATCCAATTTTTGCCGTAACCATATCAACTTTGTTGCACATGCTATGTGGGTGAAATGATGATACCATGCCAACTTTCAACCTTTTCGGAGTTCATTTGAAATGCTTTTCAATTCCAGGGTCTTATAGCTCAAAAAAGCAAAAGGAATCAACTAAAAAGTTTTTATAAACCTCTAGTATTTTTGAAACTAAACTTATATAAAATTTATGCAACTTAAATTCAGAAAGTATTTTTTGTTCAACACATTAATAGCAAAAGAATTTAATAGCAAAAAATAACAAAATTTGTTTTTGATTAAAACAGATATTAAAAATAACCTAAAATTACCAAATAGAGTATAATGATAAAACATTGTAATATTAAGTAGCAGGAAAAAGAATCACTCAAAAATCTAACTTCATAGTAAAGTTATTCATAAACTAGTGATTCACATACATTTTAAAACTATAAGTATTTAGTACAAATAAAAAATAAAAAGCAAAAATGAAAACAAAAGAAGAAAACAAAAAAAATTCAAATTTTAAAACTAATGGCACTAACAGAAAGTTTATAATTTTTGTGACCTAAAAGAAAAAAGAAATCACTAAAAAACTATAAGTATTTAGTACAAATAAAAAAATAAAAAGCAAAAAAGAAAACAAAAGAAGAAAAACAAAAAAATTCAAATTTTAAAGCTAATGGCACTAACAGAAAGTTTATAATTTTTGTGACCTAAAAGCAAAAAGAAATCACTAAAAAACTATAAGTATTTATTAAAAATAAAAAAAGTAAAAGTAAAAAAGAAAACAAAAGAAGAAAACAAAAAAATCAAATTTTAAAACTAATGACACTAACAGAAAGTTTATAATTTTTGTGACCTAAAAGCAAAAAGAAATCACTAAAAAACTATAAGTATTTATTACAAATAAAAAAATAAAAAGCAAAAAAGAAAACAAAAAATGCCACCTACTAGGCCTCCACGGCTTGAATACGACTAGAAACCCTTCCATGGGCCAGGATTCAGGCTCGCAGAAGGCCCAGCAGGCCCAACAGGCATAGCAGTGCATAGATTAGGCTCGTAAGCCTGCAGTTGAGGGAAGCTCGAGTGGGTGGGCGCAGCAGCGCTTATAAACCACTGCGAGCCCCTCTCAACTAGCGAGGTGGGACTAAACTTATGACCGCACAGCGCCAGCACAGGACATTTGGTCCCGGTTGGTCGCACCAACCGGGACCATAGGGGGGCATTGGTCCCGGTTGGTGGCACGAACCGGGACGAATGCCCACCTATGGTCCCGGTTCGAGCCACCAACCGGGACCAAAGGCCTCTGTTTCCCGCCCTTTGGTCTGCTGAAAAGAGACCTTTGGTCCCGGTTAGTGGCACGAACCGGGACTATAGGTAGGCATTCGTCCCGGTTCATGCCACGAACCGGGACCATAGCTGCCTATATATATACCTACCACTTAGCAGTTTCAGATTTCATCGCCATTTGCCCCTAACGACGCCGAGCTCATCGACGCCGCCAGGCTGCCCGTGCTCGCCATCGCCGCCCCAAGGTCGCCGTCGCCGTCCCCGCCCGCTCCTCGTCGCCGCCGCCGCCCGCTCCTTGAGCCCGCGCCGCCCCCGAGCCCGCGCCGCCCTCGAGCCCGCGCCGCCCCAGAGCTCGCCGTCGTCCCCGAGCCCTCCTCCCCGAGCTCACGCTGCCCCTCGAGCTCGCCGTCGTCCCCAAGCCCGTGCCGCCCCGAGCCCGTGCCGCCCCCGATCTCGCCATCGTCCCCGAGCCCTCCTCCCCGAGCCCATGCCACCCCGATGCCATCCGCCGCCCTCGTCGATGCCCTCGCCGCCACCCTCGCTGACGCCCTCGCCGCCCCCGCCGTCGCCCTCGCCGGTCAACCTCGCTGTGAGCCGCCGCGCGCCACCCCAGTTTATCATTTTTGTTCATTTTTTTGTTCGTATATATAATGTATATATGTATGTGGCTATATGTATGTATAGATGTTCATATATGTGCATTATTTTTTTTGTTCAGAGCATTTTTTGTTCATATATGTATTTTTTTGTTTATGTGTATTATTTTTTTTGTTCATAGCATTTTTTTGTTCATATTTTTTTCATAGCATTATTTCCATGTATATATGTATGTGGCTATGTATGTAAAGATGGATAGCATTTTTTTCCATGTATGTATGGCATTGTCGATATACCCCCTCCCCGTTAACTTTGACAGGAGGGGGGGTCGATATAACCCTCCCCGATAACTTCGACATGAGGGGGGGTCGATATACCCCCTCCCTGATAACTTCGACATGAGGGGGTCGAGAACTAGTTTAGGGGGGTCGAGGGTTGAGAACTAGTTTAGGGGGTCAAGGGTCGAGAACGTCGGACATTCATGAGAGAGGCGAGGAAGAAGGGGAAGAAGAGGGAGAAGAAGAGGAGAGGAAGAAGAGGAAGTCTACTCCTCTATTCTTTCTTCTCTTCTTTTTTTCTTCTTCTTCCTACATGTATTAGTTTTTTTATTTAGGTTGTTAATTAGTAGATATTAATTTTGTTCATATATTATGGATGCATGTGATATGTATGTATGTATGTATGTATGTATGTATGTATCGGGTATGTCGTTGTCGATATACCCCCTACCCGATAACTTCGACATGAGGGGGTCGAGAGGGGGTCTAGGGTCGCCGAGGGGTCGAGGGTCGTCGAACATGAGAGGAAGAAGAGGATAAAAAAAGAAGAGGAAGAAGAAACAAAAAAAGAGGAGAAGAAAGAATAGAGGAGTTCTTCTCCTCTATTCTTTCTTCTCCTCTTTTTTTCTTCTTCTTCCTATTTTTTTATCAGGAACGAGGGTCGTCGAGGGTCGCCGAGAGGTAGAGGAAACCCTAAATAGCAAGTATCGTCGATGTGAGATACATGTGGCCGTCGGTGTCGGACAGTACATCCACGTCCCACAAGTGACACGGGCTTCTTAGAGATTAATCTTGAGTAGGGACTAGTAACCGTCTTAGACTCAAGACAAAAAGATCCCCAGGACTATGCAGACATGACTCAAATGCTCGAGAAGTAAGTTAAATCGATCATTATCCACCATATCAGCAACTTCGTTCATTTCCTGATATATCAAGTAATTGTTTTCTTTGTCTGGCAGGGTTTGGAAAAAATTCTCCAAAAAAGCTCCAGGACTCCCGAAGAAGCTGCAATTTAGACACCCGAAAGTAAGTACTATAGTAGCATGTTCCGCGCATCTCCTATTGATTCAAGCGCTAATTTCATCAATACCATTTGGCATTCTTGCTTATCAGTTTGATTGACCTCTATTTCTTGTAAAGTGGTTGTGGCAGGAACAAGGGAATAATTTTTGTGGATACTACATTTGTGAGTCCATCCGCCACACGACCTGT
Organism: Triticum urartu; assembly: GCF_056163025.1. Taxonomy (NCBI): domain Eukaryota; kingdom Viridiplantae; phylum Streptophyta; class Magnoliopsida; order Poales; family Poaceae; genus Triticum; species Triticum urartu. The sequence continues at coordinate 679,588,556 of NC_141874.1, forward strand.
GAGCGGGGCTACACTGACGAACAATATGAAGTATGTAAATAACAACATTCACAATTTTATTTTATTACCATCATTTGTGTTGAGTTTCATTCATTCATATATATATATATATATTGACCCCCTTCTTCAAATTAGATGTTTCGGAAGCCGGATGAACTCCTAGCACCAGCTCACATGCGAGCAATTCAAGAGGAATTGGCGGCATTCTTTCTTGACCACGTGATCGCTGAAGACAGAGAATACTATGTGGACCATGAGTCCGTATGTTAGGAGATTATATTTGTAAGAGATAATTATTGTATATATGTAGCCGGTAGTGTCGGATAGATATACGAGAACTTGTTGTTCGACCAATCTCTCGGAGAAGGAGAGGTGGTCGATATCACTTCTCTCTGTATGCATATATGTTCATGACAATCTTCTGTTTCCTTCGTTTGCTTACTAGCTAGCTAGCGTGTTTAGTCCTCTCTATACGTATGTATAGTATGTAGCGTCGACCAAGCACGGACATAAGAGAGGACACTTCTCTCTATTAATTATAGCTAGCTAACACAATATATGAAACACCTAAATTAACCCCCCAAAACCCCCAAACCCCCCCCCTTTCAAAAAAAACAAAAACCCCAGCCACAGAAATGCTGACGCGTGGATGCCTATTGGTCCCGGTTGGTGCCACCAACCGGGACCAAAGGGTCTCCTGCCTGGGCTCCGCGCACAGGCCACGTGGAGGCCCATCTGTCCCGATTCTGGATTGCACCGAGACTAAAGGGACATGGCATTAGTACCGACCCTTTAGTCCCGGTTCAGGAACTGGGACAAAAGGCCCTTACGAACCGGGACAACAGGCCCTTTTTCTACTAGTGTATTGTTGTTCAGTCCGACTCTTCTGAAGCATTGCCATGTCTTTCTGATTCTAGACTAAGCAGGTCAGCGTATGGGCACTTAGTTGCATAGGTAAAAGCACACATGCTTATCCGGGAGTTTGTTCCCCAGATGTTTACAAGAGAGCAAAATAGAATAGCAGATTGTTTGGCATTATATAGTCGTGATGAGCGGGCCACAACTGTGTGGCTTGGTCAAGGACCTCCTTGTATAGAGCAATTACTTTTTCTGGATTGTAACCCTATCAATATGGAATAAAACTCCCTTTTACCTCGCAAAAAAAGAGTAACCCACAACGAATGGTGATCGGTTTTTAATTATGCTGAACAAGTCACACTGTCGACCGCTTCTATTCCCCGCAGCGGGTGGGGGATAGCTAGCAAACACGCACCACACTGAGCGCTCTTGAGCCATCCCACTAAGGGGCACCAATTATTTATTTATTTATTTATTTTGGTTCTTTTTTTCCTCTATTTTCTACACGGCTCATTAATTTTTTAAAGGTTCATTAATTCTAAAAGTTTTTTAAATTTTCTAAAATGTTTACAAAACATCCTTAATATATTACAAAATGTTCAGGAATTTTAAGAATCACGATTTAAGGAAATGTTCATGAATTTCAAAACATATTCCTGAATTGATTAAATAAATATTCATTGAATTTTAACAGAATATTCATTACTTCAAGGAATATGAATTTAAAAAGACAATAAAGAGGAAGAAACACCAAATCAGTAGAAAAGGGGAAACACAGAAAACCGCAAAATGAGACTAAACTAAAGAAAAAATTGGACCTCCCTCGAACTTGACTCTGATGTCTCTGTCGATAGCGATTTCCTCTAAATGTGGAGAAACACCACCCTTCTTGGTTTTCCAAGCCAAATTAGTCAAACTGATCATTTTGTCTTGGATATGCAGAATTTGGTAACACAAGAGTTGTTATGGGTGCAAATAATTTTGACGTTGTACTCAGATTATGCGACTAATTCCCAATGAGGCAAAACAATTAGATACAATAGTACACATGTAGTTCACATGTAAATAATCTTTGTTTGCAACCATAAACCTTGTTTTCAATTTGATGTTGCTCACCGAACCCCTTTAATTTTGACCATTTTGTATTCACATTTTCTGTCTTTTATACTTCATGCCAGGTGGAGGAACATCATCATTGATACCAAGATTAGTTACATTCTCTTGTTGAGGTAACGTATTAATTGGAAGAATATTTTGATGAAGTTGTTTGCTTTCTGCTCTCTACTTTTCATCAATTTAGATCATTTTTTGGATAGTTGAATACTAGATTTTTGGGGTTAGTTGTAACATTCTGTAAATATATTTACAATTCTAAAATAAATGTTTGTCAGCAGCCAACCTTCTAACTAAATATGCTCTTGTTGTGAATGCTAGCACAGATTTATGGATGAGGCAATGAGCGGCGGTGTGAAACCCATCTTCTCATCGACTATAACATATCAAAAGGAGGCGGTGATGACCAAAGTTGTGAAGCCCATCTTCTCGGCGAAGCCAATTCTTCACATGGCTGTTGTCTACAGCTCCCTTTGCAGGGCTTCTCCGCGCCGACACGCTCTCATTAGGCCTCTTCTTCCATTTGCTCCGGCATGTGCCAGCGCGTCTGACCCATTGTTGACCACAATTCTTCCTCTCTCGAGATATGCAAGGATTTTCCAGCCGCTATAAGCTTACAAATTAGGTTTACTTTTCTCTTCTACCTTGATCATCTCATACTATGGTTGCATGTATATAGGTAAATTTTATTTTGCTGCGAGCTTCGATTATCTTGGATGGAATGTCTAAATCTGCATGACAATTGTGTGTTATATACACTTTTCACTATGAAATGTGTTACTTGTTAATTACCTGAATATTTTTTGTAAAATTTGATTGACCATGCCAGTGTCAGAGTTTAACTTTAGTTAATTGTAACATTTGTTTATGTGGCAGGGTTGTAAACTTATCTACAATTTTATGTCTTTATGCTGCATACTGGCTTGTTGTTATGACCAGCATATTAGGGGCTTAGCCCAGTGGGTTGTGGCCCAAGTTAGCTTATCGTTATTAGGGGCTTAGCCCAATTATCTTATCATTATTAGGATCATTTGCTTAGGAGTCAAGTAAACCTCTCTGTATAAGGAGAGAAGATGTATCAATCTAATCAAGCAAGAAGCAATCATTATTTGCTCGGCTTCCCTTAGGGAGCCGGGAGACCTAACCCTAGCCACCTCTTGCGTCGCCACCGCCTCTTCTCCAGCACACAAGTACGGCGCCCAGCCGCCGGCCGCCGTGCCTTCATCCTCGTCCTCCTCCATCTTTATCCTACAATCTCTGTCCTAGAACCGGCAGAACCCTAGCTCCTAACACCTTGGTATCAGGTAGCTTGCACTAGTAGAAAAAGGGCCATTTGTCCCGGTTCATAAGGCCCATCTATCCTGGTTGGGGAAACGGGACTAAAGGGTCGTTACTAATGCCCTAGGACTTTAGTCCCGGTTCTTATACTAACCGGGACAGATGGGCCTCCACGTGGCCGGTGTTGCGAGCCCAGGCAGGAGGCTCTTTAGTCCCGGTTGGTGGCACCAACCGGGACCAATAGGCATCCACGCGTCAGCTGTTCAGGGGCTAGGGTTTTTGTTTTTTTTTCTGAAGGGGGGGTGGATTTGGGGGTTATGTATGGTTAATTAAGGTGTTTCATATATTGTGTTAGGTAGCTAATTAATTAATAGAGAGAAGTGCCCTCTCTTATCTCCGTGCTTGGTCGACGCTACGTACTATACGTATAGAGAGGCCCTCGACACGCTAGCTAGTAAGAAAATGAAGGAAACCATTAAGTACAGTAGTTCATCATGCATACCGAGAGAAGTGATCGACCTCTCCTTCTCTGAGAGATTGGTCGAACAACAAGTTTTTGTATATCTATCCGATGCTACTGGGTACATATATACAATATAAGATCTCTTACAATATAATGCCCTAATTAAATATGAACTCAGGGTCCACATGGTATTCTCCGGCTTTATTGATGACGTGGTCAAGAAAGAATCCTGCTAATTCCTCTTGAATTGCTTTAATGCGATCTTCTGGTAGGAGTTCATTCCGCATCTCCCACATCTAATTTGAAGAAGGGGGTTAATACATATATATGAATGAAACTCAATAGAAATGATGATGTAATAAAATGAAATTGTGAATATTATTGCTTACGCACATCAAATTGTCTTTTAGAATAGCCCCGCTTATCTTTGCAAGTCGCATTGTAGATGAACTCGCACACGTAGTATCCACAGAAATCATTCCCTTGTCCCAGCCACAAGCACTTTACGAGAAATAGAGGTCAATCAAACTGATAATGAACCATTATAAATGGCATTGATGAAAGTAGCTAGAATCAACGGGATCGAGATGCGCGGAACTAGCTAGCTAGTACTACTTACTTTCGGGTATGTCCATCGCAGCTCCCCCGGCAGTCCCGGAGCTTGTGCGGTGAATACTCTCCAAACCTTGTGCGACAAAGAAAACAACTACTTGATATCAGGAAATGAACAAAAAGTTGCCGATATGGTGCGATAATGATCGATTGAACTTACTTCTTGAGCATTTTAGTCATGTCCGCATAGGTCTCGGGAGATTTTTGTCTTGAGTCTAAGACGGTTACTAGTCCCTGCTCAAGCTTAATCTCCAGGAGAATATAGTGGAAGCTGCGCACGCATGCATAACTCATCAATTACATTATTATAACCTCGCTCGAGTAATAAGGGAAACCGAATATGCACAAGACAGTAACACTCACTCGAAGTTGTAAGGAAAGAGTATTTTATCTTTGTTTTGATTTACTATCAATGATTTGAGCAAGTTGGCCTCAGCATCATCGGCGTTCTTTTCAACCTCAAATTTATCTATGAGATTTGTGTTAATGAACCCAATATCATACATTTCTGCTTTTCTGCACTCGACGATCTTCAATCTGCATAATATAGTGAGGATAATCATATATACATGCAATGAAAGAGCTGAGCTATACACACACACACACATATATATATAGACTTAATGACAGAAGTAGTACTTACAGACAGTAGCAAGTGACCGTTAATTTATCGAGGGCCTTTTGATTGAACCACTGGAAGAACTCCTCAAATGGAACAGTCAACAAATCAATTCCAACGAGGTCGTGCTCCTCTTTAACTCTCAGATACAAAGTATCCGTCCCCCCAGACTCTCTGCAGGTTTTCATGTACCAATCATGGAATCTTCGTATCATCGTTGTTAGAGATTTTTCATCTTTGGCAAGAGGCTTCCCGTAATGATATTGGTGTTCTTCCACCTCCAACAAATCATAATGTACATCGTCAATCAGGTAATCTTCAAGATTGCTATAAGCGGGCACCATCCCCGGATCATTAGCGACGATATCGCTAGACACCTTGAGAGGGGGGCACGATTGGTCCGCTTGTTCACCGAGCTGGGCAATTTTTTTCCCAACTCGTCGTTCTGCTAACCTTCGATCAATGATTATATTTCCCGACCGCTCCGCTTCAATATATACCTTTGCATTAATGCGTTCATAGTTGGTTTTCGGCGGAGACTTTGGTGGTTTCCTCAGGGCATCAAGTGTGCGCTTTGCTTTCAGCCAGTCTACCTTCTCCTCTGAAGGTGGATGTCTCTTTGCTTTCACCCCTTCAAAGAAGTCATTCACTTCTTTTTCCACGATCTTCGCATTTTCTTCCACGGTCCTCTCGTATGGTAACTTCTCTAGAGGCTTGAGAGGTGGACCGAATCTGTATTGCCTGCCTCTGGCTGTACTGCTAGACGCCGGAGCAGATGGAGCGGCTGCGGTTTTCTTCTTTCATGATTGCTTACGAGGCGGAGGAGAAGGACTACGACGCGCCGGAGTAGCTGGGGCAGCGGCGGTTCTCTTCCACCCTTGCTGGCGAGGCAGAGAAGGAGGAGGCTGGTGGCTGCTCGGGCGCGCCGGCACATGCGGAGAAGGAGGCGGAGTGCCGCCACACACCAGAGAAGGAGGAGGCTGGTGGCTTCTCGGGCGCGCCGGCGCATGCGAAGAAGGAGGCGGAGTGCCGCCACACGCTGGAGAAGGAGGCTGAGTGCCCTGATCACTCGCCGGAGGAGGAGGCGGTGGAGGAGGCGGAGTGCCCTGACTCGCCGGAGGAGGAGGAGGAGGCGGAGGCATCCAATTCGGAAGGTTGATGAGCTCCTTCCGCCATAGGCATGGAGTCTTTAGAGCAGAACCCAGCCGAGTCTCCCCTTCACCGGTAGGGTGGTCAAGATCGAGCTCCTCAAATCCCTCTGTTATTTCGTCCACCATCACCCTAGCATATCCTTCCAGAATCGGCCGGCAGTGAAAAGGTGTGCCAAGTTCAGGACGTGCAACAGAGCCAACAGCCGCCTTGACTTTCATATTCATCCATTGTGTCATAAGGTGGCAATTGTGAGACTCCGTGATTAAGTCCACGGGGTAGCTAGCAGGAGCCGTGAAGACAGGCTCCTGAAGAAGCTCCGTGGAAGCCACGCTGCTTCTCCGCTGAGATGGCGGTGTAGCTTCGGGTGTAGCAGCTTCGGAAGGTCGCACGCTGCAGGCCTCGTCTCGTTCCTCTAGCGCTTGTACCCTTGCGTGCAGTGCCTGTAGTTGGGTCAACTCCTTTTTCTTCATCCTCTCCCGGCGTTTCTAACCGCCTGCGTCGGGAAATCCATCCTTCCATGAAAGGGAGCCTGGCGTGCCTCGTGTCCGTCCGGGGTGCTCAGGATTCCCGAGGGCCTCTGTGAGCTCATCGTTCTCTTTGTCCGGAACAAACGTCCCTTGCTGCGCCATTTCGATATACTCCTGAAGCTTTTCGATGTGTGTGTTCAGCTGCTCGTTGGTCCAAATGCACTTCCCTGTTACAGGGTCCAAATTCCCCCAACCCCGAAGAACCAAGTCCTGCAACGGTCTGGCCAGCGTCGCGTCTTTGGTTCGATCCCTTTAATAATGAGATCATTCTCAGCCTTGTCCCACAACGGCCAGGCTTTCACGTAGCCACCTAACCCCGTGCGATGCTGATGCTTCTTCTTTGCAGCATTTTTCTTGTTTGTCGCTGACATCTTCGCTGCTCTCTCAGATTTCTTTTTGGTGACAAATGCGGGCCACTGATATTTGATCTTCTCAAATCGGTCGATGAATTCTGGAGTCTTGTCTTGGTCGACAAACGATGATTTCAGCTCATTCTTCCACCTCCTGAATAGCTCAGCCATCTTCTTAAGAGCATAAGCCTTGATCATTGGCTTTTTAACTGGATTCTCCGGATCCTCCTCTGGCGGGTAGGTGAAATTATCCTGCAGCGCGGTCCAAAGATCAGCTTTGTGCCTATCGCTAACATAAGACACCTGAGAGTCTTTGTCCTTAGGCTTCAACCATTGCTCGATGCTGATCGAGATCATGTCCCTAACTAGAACATCGCACTGAGCATTAAATTTTTGCTTGGTCCGGAGGGTTTCAATCGGTTGGCCAGCGCGACCAATTTCGATGATCGTGTACCTTTCATCCGAGCGCAACTTTCTCTTCGGACCTCGTTTCGTTATCGAAGTGTTGCTTGATCCGGAGGGCTAGAAAAGAAGAAAAGAAGAGAGTTAATATGTGTACATACCAAAAACAATTAATGCATCAATTAGCTATAGTCATCAAATAATTAATTAATATATATATACCTGGCCGGACTCTGTTCGGTCACCGGAGCCGTCATCACGGTGTCCTTCCCCCTCCGTTCGATCATCGGAGCCGTCATCACGGTGTCCTTCCCCCTCCGTTCGGTCACCGGAGCCGTCATCACGGTGTCCTTCCCCCTTCATTCGGTCACCGGAGCCGTCATCACGGTGTCCTTCCTCCTCCATTGTTTGATCATCATCGTCGTAGCCTGCTTCTTCATCCTGTGTTTCTAGACCATCGGTGCATGTGATGTTGAGAAACGACAAGACGGCATCACTTCCGTGTGCAATTATCTCCCCCAACACCGCTTATTGTGCTTCATCTCGGGGGTGCGGATCCATACTTTCTGCAAATATTTACAACATGGCAATTATTATTCAAACATGACAGATGGATATATTAGTGGCAAACGTTGAACTAGCTAGCTAAGCACAGTAAGGAATCATATTAGTGGCCTGTCCTCGACGCTTCTCTAGGGTTTGGGGTGGCCTCGACGACAATGCTCTTTTAACTTGGTAAATTTGGGTGGCCTCAAGAGAGTTTGTCAATCAGGTAGGGGCCCGGCGGGAGAGGGTAGGAGACCGACATCGTTTTTTTCTAGGGTTTGGGTGTCTTCGAGAGTTTTGGTCAAGCGAGAGGGCCAGGGGGTGCTCCCGTTGTATAAGTTATCACGGTTGAGAGGGGGTATATCGACAATGACAACATACGACGACCCCTCGACCCTCGAACCCTCGGCGACCCTCGACCCCTCGGTGACTCTCGACCCTCTACCCTAGCTAGTTCCCGACCCTCGCCCCTCAAACCCTCGGCGACCCCTCCCCCCTCCCCCCTCATGTCAAAGTTATCAGGGACGGGGTATATCGACAACGACATACCCGATAAAAAATAAGAAGACAAAGAAGAAATACAAAGAGGAGAAGAAGAAAGGAATAGAGGAGAAGATCGAAGAAAAAAAAAGAAAAAAAGAGGAGAAGAAGAAAGGAATAGAGGAGAAGAAGAGAAAATAGAATTTTCTATTTTCTCTTCTTCTCCTCTATTCCTTTCTTCTTCTCCTCTTTTTTCCCCTTTTTCCTCTTCTTATTTATTTCTCCTCTTCTTCCTCTCCTCTTCTTCTCCTTTTTCTTTTCCTTCTTCCTAAACTAAACATAAACTAAAATAATCCTAAAACTAAACGAAGTTATCGGGACGGGGTATATCGGCAACGAAGAAAAAAAAAGAAGAAAAAAGGAGGAGAAGAAGAAAGGAATAGAGGATAAGAAGAGAAAACATTCTATTTTCTCTTCTTATCCTCTATTCCTTTCTTCTTCTCCTCTTCTTTTTCTTCTTTTTTCCTCTTCTTATTTATTTCTCCTCTTCTTCCTCTCCTCTTCTTCTCCTTTCTTCCTCTTCTTATTTTCCTTTTTCCTCTCATTCTTTTGCTTCTTCTTTCCTTTCCTAGCTAGATATATAAAACTTTCCTAAAAATGTAACTTTTGCATATATAAAACTTCCCACTCTACATTTTTGTACATATAAAAAATAAAGTTTCTATACAAAAGTGCACAATTTTTATGAACAAATTACAACATCTAAATTAACTAGACATCTAAATAAATATAAGTACACATCCGAAATTTTCCTAAGCTTAAAACTAAACTAAACATAAACTAAAATAATCTAAAAACATCTAAAAACATCTACAAATATACAGCACCGCGTAGGGGCGGATATAGGGGCTGGCGCCGGCGGGGCGGGGTAGGGCCGTAGGGGCGCGGGGCAGGCTGGTGCTCACAGGGGGCGGTGCGTCGGGGCCGGCAGGGGCGCGAGGGTCGACGGCGCGTCGGGGCAGAGGGCGTCAGGTGGCGACGGGCGGCCACAACGATGAGGAGGAGCAGGGGCGTCAGGCGGCGACGACGACGATGACAAGGAGGAGCAGGGGCGTTGGGTGGCGATGGCGACGGCGACGAGGAGGAGTAGGGGCGTCGGGCGGCGACAGCGACGAGGAGGAGCAGGGGCGTCGGGGGAGAAGAAGTGATGGATTTCATCGAAACTGCTAACTGTTCTCTTATATACCTAGGGCATTGGTACCGGTTCGTGGCACAAACCAATACCAATGCGCCCTTTAGTCCCGGTTGGTGCCACCAATTGGGACCAAAGGTCTCTTTTCAGCAGCCCAAAGGGCGAGAAGCGGAGGCCTTTGGTCCCAGTTGGTGGCACCAACCGGTACCAAAGGAGGGCATTCGTACCGGTTGGTGGCACAAACCGGTATGAATGCCCCCCTTTGTTACCGGTTGGTGCCACCAACCGGGACCAAAGGCTTCATTGTCCCCAGGGCTAAAACTTTTGTCCCACCTCGCTAGTTCAGAGGGGCGCGGAGTGCTTCATAAGCCCCACTGCCGCACCCCTCTCGAGCTCCTCTCGATTGTAGGCTTATGGGCCTAATTGTCACTACTATGCCTGATGGGCCTATTGGGCCTTCTACGGGCCTGAATCCTGACCCATGGAAGGGTTTCTAGTCATATTCATGCCGTGGTGCCCCAGTAGTTGGCACTTTTTTTTATTTTTTTTGTTGCTTTATTTATTTTACTTTCTTTCTACTTACAACAAAAAACCTTATTGTTGCTATTTTTATTTATTTTATTAAAGTTTATTTATTTTATTATAGTTTATTTATTTTACTTTTATAAAGTTTATTTTGTTTCTACTTCTTTATTTTATAAAAGCTTATTTTATTTTATTTTATTTTATTTTGTTTCTACTTATTTATTGTATTAAATTTTAATTTGTTTTATTTTGTTTCTACTTATTTATTTTATTAAAGTTGATTTTATTTTATTTTGTTTCTACTTATTTATTTTATTAAATTTTAATTTATTTAATTTTGTTTCTACTTTTTATTAAAGTTTATTTTGTTTCTTTCTCATTTTCATGTTTTGAACATAAAATACTTTGATAATTTCAGTGGCATGAATTTTATATAATTTCAGTTTAAAAAATACAGCAGGTTCATAAAAGCTTTTTAGTTCATTCCTTTTGCTATGAGAGTTTTATAAAAGTTTTTTAGTTAATTTTCTTTTTGTATGGTATCACCATTTCATCCACATAGCATGTGCAAGAAATTAGAGAGGGTTATGGCAAAAACTGGATGCACTTCGTATACAAAACAGACAATCTCTTTCGAAGTATCAGGGTTTCATACGGAAACTCGTCTGTTACAAAGGGATTTCATTTTTGAACTTATTTGAACTCCATACTTTTCCTGTTTTCAAAATGCATCATTCAAAGCCACATCATCAATTTTCAACCCTTTCTGACTTCATTTGTTATTTTTCATGCATTTACTGATTATTCTGAGCTATAAGACCCTGAAATTGAAAAGCACTACAAATGAACTCTGAAAAGGTTGAAAGTTGGCATGGTATCATCATTTCACCCACATAGCACGTGCAAGAAAGTAAAGAGGCTTACGGCAAAAACTGGATGCACTTCGTGTACAAAACGGAAAATCTCTTTCGAAGTATTAGGGTTTCATACGGAAACTCGTCTGTTACAAAGGGATTTCATTTTTTGAATTTATTTTATCTCTATAGTTTTTCTGTGTTCAAAATGCACCATTCAATGCCACACCATCAATTTTCAACCCTTTCTGAATTCATTTGTTATTTTTCATGCATTTACTGATTATTCTGAGCTATAAGACCCTGAAATTGAAAAGCACTACAAATGAACTCTGAAAAGGTTGAAAGTTGGCATGGTATCATCATTTCACCCACATAGCATGTGCAAGAAAGTAGAGAGACTTATGGCAAAAACTGGATGCACTTCATGTACAAAACGGAAAATCTCTTTCGAAGTATCACGGTTTCATACAGAAACTCGTCTATTACAAAGGGATTTCATTTTTTGAACTTATTTGAACTCAATACTTTTTCTGTGTTCAAAATGCACCATTCAATGCCACACCATCAATTTTCAGCCCTTTCTGACTTCATTTGTTATTTTTCATGCATTTACTGATTATATTGAGCTTTAAGACATTGAAATTGAAAAGCACTACAAATGAACTCTGAAAAGGTTGAAAGTTGGCATGGTATCATCATTTCACCCACATAGCATGTGCAAGAAAGTAGAGAGGCTTACGGCAAAAACTGGATGCACTTCGTGTACAAAACGGACAATCTCTTTCGAAGTATCAGGGTTTCATATGGAAACTCGTCTGTTACAAAGGGATTTCATTTTTTGAACTTATTTGAACTCCATACTTTTTCTGTGTTCAAAATGCACCATTCAAAGCCACATCATCAATTTTAAACCCTTTTCGACTTCATTTGTTATTTTTCATGCATTTACTGATTATTTTGAGCTATAAGACCCTGAAATTGAAAAGCACTACAAATGAACTCTGAAAAGGTTGAAAGTTGGCATGGTATCATCATTTCACCCATATAGCATGTGGAAGAAATTAGATAGGCTTACGGCAAAAATGGGATGCACTTCATGTACAAAACGGACAATCTATTTCGAAGTATCAGGGTTTCAAACGGAAACTCGTTTGTTACAAAGGGATTTCATTTTTTTGAACTTATTTGAACTCCATACTTTTTATGTGCTCAAAATGCACCATTCAAAGCCACATCATCAATTTTCAACCCTTTCTGACTTCATTTGTTATTTTTCATGCATTTACTAATTATTTTGAGCTATAAGATCCTGAAATTGAAAAGCACTACAAATGAACTCTGAAAAGATTGAAAGTTGGCATGGTATCATCATTTCACCCACATAGCATGTGCAAGAAAGTAGAGAGGCTTATGGCAAAAACTGGATGCACTTCGTGTACAAAACGGACAATCTCTCTCGAAGTATGAGGGTTTCGTACGGAAACTCGTCTGTTACAAAGGGATTTCATTTTTTGAACTTATTTGAACTCCATAGTTTTTCTGTGTTCAAAATTCACCATTCAAAGCCACATCGTCAATTTTCAACCCTCTCTGACTTCATTTGTTATTTTTCATGCATTTACTGATTATTTTGAGCTATAAGACCCTGAAATTGAAAAGCACTACAAATGAAATCCGAAAAGGTTGAAAGTTGGCATGGTATCATCATTTCACCCATATAGCATGTGCAAGAAAGTAGAGAGCCTTACGGCAAAAACTGGATGCACTTCGTGTACAAAACGGACAATCTCTTTTAAAGTATGACGGTTTCATTTTTTTGAACTTATTTGAACTCCATACTTTTTCTATGTTCAAAATGCACCATTCAAAGTCACATCATCAATTTTCAACCCTTTCTGAATTCATTTGTTATTTTTCATGCATTTACTCATTATATTGAGCTATAAGACCCTGAAATTGAAAAGCACTACAAATGAACTCTGAAAAAGGTTGAAAGCTGGCATGGTATCATCATTTCACCCACATAGGATGTGCAATAAAGTAGAGAGACTTATGGCGAAAACTGGATGCACTTCGTGTACAAAACGGACAATCTATTTCGAAGTATCAGGGTTTCATACGGAAACTCGTCTGTTACAAAGGAATTTCATTTTTTTGAACTTATTTGAACTCCATACTTTTTCTGTGTTTAAAATGCACCATTCAAAGCCACATCATCAATTTTCAACCCTTTCTGACTTCATTTGTTATTTTTGATGCATTTACTAACTATTTTGAGCTATAAGACCCTGAAATTGAAAAGCACTACAAATGAACTCTGAAAAGGTTGAAAGTTGGCATGGTATCATCATTTCACCCACGTAGCATGTGTGAGAAAGTAGAGAGACTTACGGCAAAAACTGGATGCACTTCGTGTACAAAACGGACAATCTCTCTCGAAGTATGAGGGTTTCATACGGAAACTCGTCTGTTACAAAGGGATTTCATTTTTTTGAACTTATTTGAACTCCATACTTTCTCTGTGTTCAAAATTCACCATTCAAAGCCACATCATCAATTTTCAACCCTTTCTGACTTCATTTGTTATTTTTCATGCATTTACTGATTATTTTGAGCTATAAGACCCTGAAATTGAAAAGCACTACAAATGAACTCCGAAAAGGATGAAAGTTGGCATGGTATCATCATTTCACCCATATAGCATGTGCAAGAAAGTAGAGAGGCTTACGGCAAAAACTGGATGCACTTCGTGTACAAAACGGACAATCTATTTCGAAGTATCAAGGTTTCATACGGAAACTCGTCTGTTACAAAGGGATTTCATATTTGAAGTTATTTGAACTCCATACTTTTTCTGTGTTCAAAATGCATCATTCAAAGCCACATCATCAATTTTCAACCCTTTCTGAATTCATTTGTTATTTTTCATGCATTTACTGATTATTCTGAGCTATAAGACCCTGAAATTGAAAAGCACAACAAATGAACTCTGAAAAGGTTGAAAGTTGGCATGGTATCATCATTTCACCCACATAGCACGTGCAAGAAAGTAGAGAGGCTTACGGCAAAAACTGGATGCACTTCGTGTACAAAACGGAAAATCTCTTTCGAAGTATTAGGGTTTCATACGGAAACTCGTCTGTTACAAAGGGATTTCATTTTTTGAACTTATTTGAACTCCATACATTTTCTGTGTTCAAAATGCACCATTCAATGCCACATCATCAATTTTCAACCCTTTCTGACTTCATTTGTTATTTTTCATGCATTTACTGATTATTTTGAGCTTTAAGACATTGAAATTGAAAAGCACTACAAATGAACTCTGAAAAGGTTGAAAGTTGGCATGGTATCATCATTTCACCCACATAGCATGTGCGAGAAAGTAGAGAGGCTTACGGCAAAAACTGGATGCACTTTGTGTACAAAACGGAGAATCTCTTTCGAAGTATCAGAGTTTCATATGGAAACTCGTCTGTTACAAAGGGATTTCATTTTTTGAACTTATTTGAACTCCATACTTTTTCTGTGTTCAAAATGCACCATTCAAAGCCACATCATCAATTTTCAACCCTTTTCGACTTCATTTGCTTTTTTTCATGCATTTACTGATTATTTTGAGCTATAAGACCCTGAAATTGAAAAGCACTACAAATGAACTCTGAAAAGGTTGAAAGTTGGCATGGTATCATCATTTCACCCACATAGCATGTGCAAGAAATTAGAGAGGCTTACGGCAAAAATGGGATGCACTTCATGTACAAAACGGACAATTTATTTCGAAGTATCAGGGTTTCATACGGAAACTCGTTTGTTACAAAGGGATTTCATTTTGTTGAACTTATTTGAACTCCATACTTTTTATGTGTTCAAAATGCACCATTCAAAGCCACATCATCAATTTTCAACCCTTTGTGACTGCATTTGTTATTTTTCATGCATTTACTAATTATTTTGAGCTATAAGAACCTGAAATTGAAAAGCACTACAAATGAACTCTGAAAAGATTGAAAGTTGGCCTGGTATCATCGTTTCACCCACATAGCATGTGCAAGAAAGTAGAGAGGCTTACGGCAAAAACTGGATGCACTTCGTGTACAAAACGGACAATCTCTTTCGAAGTATCAGGGTTCCATATGGAAACTCGTCTGTTACAAAGGGATTTCATTTTTTGAACTTATTTGAACTCCATACTTTTTCTGTGTTCAAAATTCACCATTCAAAGCCACATCATCAATTTTCAACCCTTTCTGACTTCATTTGTTATTTTTCATGCATTTACTGATTATTTTGAGCTATAAGACCCTGAAATTGAAAAGCACTACAAATGAACTCCGAAAAGGTTGAAAGTTGGCATGGTATCAACATTTCACCCATATAGCATGTGCAAGAAAGTAGAGAGGCTTACGGCAAAAACTGGATGCACTTCGTGTACAAAACGGACAATCTATTTCGAAGTATCAGGGTTTCATACGGAAACTCGTCTTTTACAAAGGGATTTCATTTTTTGAACTTATTTGAACTCCATACTTTTTCTGTGTTCAAAATGCACCATTCAAAGCCACATCATCAATTTTCAACCCTTTCTGACTTCATTTGTTATTTTTCATGCATTTACTCATTATTTTGAGCTATAAGACCCTGAAATTGAAAAGCACTACAAATGAACTCTGAAAAGGTTGAAAGTTGGCATGGTTTCATAATTTCACCCACATAGCATGTGCAAGAAAGTAGAGAGGCTTAGGCAAAAACTGGATGCACTTCCTGTACAAAACGGACAATCTCTTTCGAAGTATGAGGGTTTCATACGGAAACTCGTCTGTTACAAAGGGATTTCATTTTTTTGAACTTATTTGAACTCCATACTTTTTCTGTGTTCAAAATGCACCATTCAAAGTCACATCATCAATTTTCATCCCTTTCTGAATTCATTTGTTATTTTTCATGCATTTACTCATTATATTAAGCTATAAGACCCTGAAATTGAAAAGCACTACAAATGAACTCTGAAAAGGTTGAAAGTTGGCATGGTATCATCATTTCACCCACATAGCATGTGCAAGAAAGTATAGAGACTTACGGCAAAAACTGGATGCACTTCGTGTACAAAACGGACAATCTATTGCGAAGTATCAGGGTTTCATACGGAAACTCGTCTGTTACAAAGGGATTTCATTTTTTTGAACTTATTTGAACTCCATACTTTTTCTGTGTTCAAAATGCACCATTCAAAGCCACATCATCAATTTTCAACCCTTTCTGACTTCATTTGTTATTTTTCATGCATTTACTAACTATTTTGAGCTATAAGACCCTGAAATTGAAAAGCACTACAAATGAACTCTGAAAAGGTTGAAATTTGGCATGGTATCATAATTTCACCCACATAGCATGTGCAAGAAAGTAGAGAGGCTTACGGCAAAAACTAGATGCACTTCGTGTACAAAACGGACAATCTCTATCGAAGTATGAGGGTTTCATACGGAAACTCGTTTGTTACAAAGGGATTTCATTTTTTTGAACTTATTTGAACTCCATACTTTTTCTATGTTCAAAATGCACCATTCAAAGTCACATCATCAATTTTCAACCCTTTCTGAATTCATTTGTTATTTTTCATGCATTTACTCATTATATTGAGCTATAAGACCCTGAAATTGAAAAGCACTACAAATGAACTCTGAAAAGGTTGAAAGCTGGCATGGTATCATCCTTTCACCCACATAGGATGTGCAAGAAAGTAGAGAGACTTATGGCAAAAACTGGATGCACTTCGTGTACAAAACGGACATTCTATTTCGAAGTATCAGGGTTTCATACGGAAACTCGTCTGTTACAAAGGAATTTCATTTTTTTGAACTTATTTGAACTCCATACTTTTTCTGTGTTTAAAATGCACCATTCAAAGCCACATCATCAATTTTCAACCCTTTCTGACTTCATTTGTTATTTTTGATGCATTTACTAACTATTTTGAGCTATAAGACCCTGAAATTGAAAAGCACTACAAATGAACTCTGAAAAGGTTGAAAGTTGGCATGGTATCATCATTTCACCCACGTAGCATGTGCGAGAAAGTAGAGAGGCTTACGACAAAAATTGGATGCACTTCGTATACAAAACGGACAATCTCTTTCGAAGTATCAGGGTTTCATATGGAAACTTGTCTGTTACAAAGGGATTTCATTTTTTTTGAACTTATTTGAACTCCATACTTTTTCTGTGTTCAAAATGCACCATTCAAAGCCACATCATCAATTTTCAACCCTTTCTGACTTCATTTGTTATTTTTCATGCATTTACTGATTATTTTGAGCTATAAGACCCTGAAATTCAAAATCACTACAAATGAACTCTGAAAAAGTTGAAAGTTGGCATGGTATCGTCATTTCACCCACATAGCATGTGCAAGAAAGTAGAGAGGCTTACGGCAAAAACTGGATGCACTTCGTGTACAAAATGCACCATTCAAAGCTACATCATCAATTTAGTACATATAGCTCTCATGGATAGATAAGTGACCAAATTAATAGAAGTTCATCATCACATTAAAAACAAAGTACATACATAGTTCTCATTGAACAACATATAGCTCTCAAGAGCATCTAGTTAAACCATACATTGAAACTATGTGAAACATTTCAATGCAACATTAAATGCGATCATAATCACAACCAAGGTAAAAATTGATCCAGCGGCATAATGATACCAAGCCTCGTTATGAATGTCATATTTTCTAATCTTTCTCATATTCAACCGCATTGCATCCATCTTGATCTTGTGATCATCGACAACATCCGCAACATGCAACTCCAATATCATCTTCTCCTCCTCAATTTTTTTATTTTTTCCTCCAAGTAATTGTTTTCTTCTTCAACTAAATTTAACCTCTCGACAATAGGGTTGGTTGGAATTTTCGGTTCAACTACCTCCTACATAAATAAAATCTATGTCAACTTGATGGGCATAATTGTCATAAACAATAAATGAACCAAATAGTTATAAAAGATAATATATACCACATCCGAATCATAGTCAGAACGAGGGCCGACAGGGGCGGATCCCAAAACCATCGCACTATATAAGCACAAGCAATAATAAAAGTAAGAAAATTAGACAAGTATCTATCTAAAGTAAGAATTTTTTTCTTTCAGAAGAAGATAAAAGGCTCACCACAGTGGTGCAGGCGACGAGATCGGCGCGGGCGATCGACGACGGTGAAGACGGGGACGGGACGTGACGGACCGCTAAACCCAGACAAAAATCTCGGGGGAAATGGAGCTTGGAGGTCGAGCTTCGAGAGGAGAAATCTTAACTAGCGTGGCTTGGGCATTTCATCGAACACCTTGTGTGCATAGGAGGTGAGCTAGAGCACCCAAATGCCCTCTCCTCGCAGGTTAGAAAAAACAGAGCACTGTGGAGTGCTCTGCTGGAGCGACGATGTATATATAGGCAACTCATTTGTCCCGGTTCATGGCTGGAACCGGGACTAAAGCCCAGCGTTCTGTCCCGGTTTGTGCCAAGAACCGAGACCAATGTTTGTGGGCCAGGAGCGAGGCCCATTGGTCCCGGTTTGTGCCTGGAACCGTGACAAATGGGTCCATACAAACCGGGACCAATGCCCACGAGGCCCCGGCCGGCCCCCTAGGCTCACGAACCGGGACGAATGCATCCATTGGTCCCGGTTCTTGGAAGAACCAGGACTAATGGGCTGGCCAGGAACGAATGAAAGCCCCTTTTTCTACTAGTGTTGGGTCCGATCATGTCTGCGCCACCACCATCCCGCCGCTGCCCACCTTCCCGTTGTCCACCACCGCCGCCCTCTCCACCGTGCCGCTAGCGTTTTCCGCCGCCGCGGTCGACAACTACACCGCGCCGCTCGGCTCCTCCGCAGGGGCCTCCACTGGCCAGTCGCTACCCGTCACCGCGCAACTGCCACCGTTTACTCCCCGACAGAGATCACCGGGGTCCTTAATGAACTCGTCACCGCCGTCCAGGGCATCCACCTCTACCTGGCCGGGCCTTACGGGCAGCCGCAGCCCTTGCCGCTGGCCGCCGCGACCGGGCCAGCAGCCCTGCCCTGGTACGTGGCCACCACGACGCCGATCGGGCCTCTACACCACCACTGTCTGGTCAGCCGCCGCCCGCCATCGCCCCCTACTGGCCACATTGGCCGGCCCCGGCGATTGCCGTGCCTCCGACGCCTCTCGAGTCCGGGCAGCCATCGCCCCAGCTGCCGGCCCCACCACCGCCCGCTGCCTCACCTTCACGGCCACAGCGGCCGGCCCCGGCCCTCGCTGCGCCCCCACGCCACCCGGGTCCGTGCCGCCGCAGCCGCAGCTGCCGGCCCCGCCACCGCCTAGCACGGGGCCCGGGTCTCCCACGCAGGGAGGCGTACCAATCCAGCAAGTGCGCTTCCCGCTGTCGCCATCCCCAATGCTGGCCTGGCTGACCGGATCATCACCGCCACCCGTCTACACGTCGGCTGGAGACCCGCCGGCACCCACTCTGTAGTTCGGCGACCGCTCCGGCTCGGCGGGGCACTCCACGGGCCGCGACCATGCTGACCGGGCGCCTCAATCCTCGTTGCTTCGCACCTTCGAGCCAGTCGGCCACGGCGCTCCGACTCATACACCGCCGCGGTTTGCCAAACTGGACTTTGCCACTTATGACGGCATGGAGGACCCCCTCAACTGGCTCAACCAGTGCGAGCAGTTCTTTCGAGGGCAGCGCACCCTTGCCTCGGAGCGTACCTGGCTCGCCTCTTACCACCTCCGCGGCGCCCCCGAGCAGGACGAGGGCAGCATGCCCCTTTGGGAGCTCTTCCGCGAGCTCTGCCTTCTTCGTTTTGGGCCATGATAACCCAGAAGTATAGGGATCACAACTGTTTTCAAGGGTAGAGTATTCAACCCAAATTTATTGATTCGACACAAGGGGAGCCAAAGAATATTCTCAAGTATTAGCAGCTGAGTTGTCAATTCAACCACACCTGGAAACTTAATATCTGCAGCAAAGTATTTAGTAGCAAAGTAATATGATAGTAACGGTAACGGTGGCAAAAGTAACGGTATCAGTTTTGGTTTTATAGTGATTGTAACAGTAGCAACGGAAAAGTAAATAAGCGAAGAACAATGTATGAAAAGCTCGTAGGCAACGGATCAGTGATGGATAATTATGTCGGATGCGATTCCTCGTGCAATAGTTATAACATAGGGTGACACAGAACTATCTCTAGTTCATCAATGTAATGTAGGCATGTATTATGAATATAGTCATATGTGCTTATGGAAAAGAACTTGCATGACATCTTTTGTCCTACCCTCCGGTGGCAGCGGGGTCTTATTGGAAACTAAGGGATATTAAGGCCTCCTTTTAATAGAGTACCGGACCAAAGCATTAACACATAGTGAATACATGAACTCCTCAAACTACGGCCATCACCGGTAAGTATCCCGATTATTGTCACTTCGGGGTTAACGGATCATAACACATAATAGGTGACTATAGACTTGCAAGATAGGATCAAGAACTCACATATATTCATGAAAACATAATAAACATAATAGGTTCAGATCTGAAATCATGGCACTTGGGCCCTAGTGACAAGCATTAAGCATAGCAAAGTCATAGCAACATCAATCTCAGAACATAGTGGATACTAGGTGTCGGGGATATATCCCACGGTGTAACCCGGCTGGATGTATGACCCGGATGAATCTTGGTGACTCACTGGTGACCCGCCCGGAGCTTGGTGACTCACGAGTAACCCCCCCCCCCAATCTTGGCAACTCATTAGTAAACCGGCGCGCGGGTCAGACGGATAACAAGGCCCAAGGCCCAGTATGCCGGTTCGTATGCTGGTGGACCGGTTTAAGAGCAAATCTTAAGGAATATTCCCTTACAAAGGAAGAAATACTAGGACTCCACTTGTAATAGAGTAATCCTAATCCTAATAGGACTAGTCATGTAAGCCACCCCTTCAACATATATAAGGAGGGGCAGGGCTCCCCAAGAGGGATAAGTTTTACAAGTTGGACAAGTTAGGTTTAGACAGAAAAGTCAATAGCTCTTGGGATAGAGCACCCTTGTAATTGTGATCATCATCATCAATATTAATGAAGCAGGATGTAGCCTTTTACCTCCACCGTGAGGGGCCAAACCTGGGTAAAACCTTGCGTCTCTCGATTCTGACCAACCCCTTCAAGATACTACATAGATGCATTGGCCTCACGACTAAGTCCTCACACTAGGACATCTGTCGTGACAATTCCATAACAGTTGGCGCCCACCATGGGGCCTGCGCACGGTGGTGTTGAGTTCTTGAAGGGATCTTAGCTAAGGTTTCGAGAGGTCCGCAATTTTCCCGAATGAAGAAAAATCAGTTTTGAAAGGATCTACAACAACTTTTATCAAGATCAGAAATTTTTTATGGTGTTCATCCGGTCGGTCAGCAAGATGGTCAAGGTGTTTCAAGTCGCTACTAGTAGCTTCTGCCGTAAATCACTTTACTATGAGCCGCCATCGGCTCTCCATGGGAAAGGCCCGTCGCCGCCGACAGCTGCCTTGCGGGCACGTTCCTCGTTTTTTGCCACCTCAACCACGGGCTCGAGCGCCGTCTCACCTCGTCCTCGAATCCGCCTTGGTGCCGCCTTGGTGTCATGAGTCGCCGCATCCCCTCTGAGTCGTCCAAGGAGTCTGTTTCCGACTTGGACTCTGAAGCTGTTGTCGCTGTCACATCGTCCGCTGTTTCTTGTACTACTGCTTCAAGCCGCCGATTTACTGCTAGGGCCTCCGGATCAAACCAAGCCGTCAGCGACCGCTGAAGCAATTCCAAAGTGATTTGATTGATTCCTAGATATACTACTGCCAACCGGCAGTGCGGTTCCCACTACGTAAAATTCAAGGCTGATTTGAAAACTAGTACTGCTTCCACGTGAAAGTTTTTGTTCTCCATACAACGGCTGCGTAAGCACCAGGAATACTACCAGATCAGAGTAAAAAGAAAAAAAAGAGGGCAGCAGCAGTCACACGCAAAAGCGACTAGGAACTTGGCAATTCAACTTCCATCAAGCTGAGTAATATGGTATCTTGACAATAGTTGAATCAGTTAAGCCATTGAGGAACCGGCAGACATCAAATACTCCACGTGGGATCCGAAGGGAAAGTATTACTTCAAAGTACCACCACGTTGCTTTATGCAAGCTACTACATCCACACCCGTGGTGGCCAGGCTCTACAAACAATAACAGGCGTCTCAATCAGCATTTAAACATCAGCCAGCATCTGTTGACCCGCCGGTGCCGTCGTCGCGGCCGACACCCTTCCGCTTCTGCGCGAGTCTCCGCTCCGGGTCGCTCGTACCGCAAGTCGCCCGCATGTCCGCTTCTGACTCGCTCCCGCACGGGCTATCGCGTCGAGGCGTGGTTACGGCCGCTTCTAGGTTGACCTGGCCCTGCTACACCTTTGCTAAGTCGCCGCTCCACCTTCGACGAGGATGAACCGACCACGGTCGCACCTCTCCAGCCCGCCACTCGAGGCAGATTTGACAAATCTGACCTATAGACGAAATCAAATCACGGAATGAACTGCCCGTAAAACTATTTCACATGCCTGACCCTTTTGTGTAGCGCCCGCCACGACGGCGCCACACTACACTGTGCAACGCCTCACAGATAGGCGCTACACGGCCAGCGTCATACCTGAAAATTACTAAAACAGTGTGCAGCGCCTGAGAGCTAGGCGCCACACTATACAGTGCAACGCCTAGCTCCCGGGCGTTGCACTAGTGCAGTGCCTGAGAGCTAGGCACCACGGGTCAGCTGTGTGAAATAATTTGACGGACAGTTCATTCTGTGATTTGATTTCGT
Source organism: Triticum urartu (assembly GCF_056163025.1). Lineage (NCBI taxonomy): Eukaryota > Viridiplantae > Streptophyta > Magnoliopsida > Poales > Poaceae > Triticum > Triticum urartu. Next base: position 679,611,397 of record NC_141874.1, read on the forward strand.
CTATAGGTCAGATTTGTCAAATTTGCCGCCACTCGAGCCTAAGGCGCTGCTTCTAAACCACCAGCATTAGTCTTGCCTCTGCCTCTGTTATGCCCGCCAGCGGCCGCTTCAAGCCGGTCCTCATGCCTCATTGCACCACGCTGAACCACTGCCACCACGCCGCTCCGCCTCCACTGTGGGTGAGCCGCCCCTGCTCCGTTGACTCGTCATGACTCGCTGTGGTTAAATCGTCGTTGCCTGAGCCGCGCCTACCGCGCGATGAGCCGCCGGGGGTGTGGTGAGCCATCCCTCCCTCTGCGCACGCTTATGCCATAAAGACCGCGGCTGCAGTGATGAGGGACAGTGCCTACAAACACTACTGTGGCTAGTGCTATCAGTACTAATTCCCACGTGAAGATCCTGACGTCGTCAGCAACTTGGCGGCTGAGTATCATCTAGATGAATCAGGTGATATCCATGTAAATTTATTTTATTAGCGCATATTGTTTTTTGTTAAAAAACAATCACTTCGTTCTGCAATGTATTTTGTGCAGGACAATGATTCGTTATAAAGGTGGTGCCATGCTATGAATATGGAGTATGCGTTAGCATCATCATACACCGGTGATCGCACCAGCTTGCCGTTGAACAAGTGTGCGCAAATCACCGTCTGTGTAGCTGGATCTACATCAACTCACTGGGATTGTGCCTGCGATTGACTCGCCCGTCCGCACTGGTTTATAATGTCGCGGCCAACTCATCTGTCTGCTCCCACGGTCGACATGCCCGTGATTGATTTCAGCTTCACCGTCGTGATCATCAATTCCGCGATGGATAATTTCTGGCATGACATATCAGGTGAAATCCATCCAGTATATTTTATATTACATATTGCTTTCTTTAAAAGAGCAATTACTCTAGCTTGCAAGTTCTTTAATGTAGGACAAGTTGTCTACTGCAAAAGGGACTATTATATCACTGAGCTGTTGAATGACTCATACCACTTTATATCACGGTCAAGTATGAAGAATCTCAAGACAACTCCTCGAGTTGTCTTAAGACTCGGGGGCTATGATGACATGACTCAGCAAATGTTGCTGGTTTTCAGTGAGTTCAAGAACTCCGGGTCTTTGGAGGGAAATTAACCCGGCCCCGGAGATTACAACTATATCAATGAAAATTTAAAAGGCCATATGAAAAATTCCGGCTCGCTATGATGCTTCCGGTTTACAATCCGGTTCAAGGGAAAACCTGTCTCCCACAAAGCTCTAAAGCTCTCAATATCTGGTTTAAAATCCGGTTCAAGGTAACCTGTCTCCCACAAAGCTTTAAAGCTCTCAATATTCGGTTTAAGAATTTCCGATTCAAAAAGAATTAGTCTCTCGCAAGTTCGAGTTCTCAGAAAAATTAAAGGGACCAAAGAGAGTCTGTGGCAAAAGCACAACTCAAACATAGGCGCCCATTGAGCACAACTCAAAAATATTGCTTGGGGGCTCTTTGTTCTAAAGGACAAGAGTAATTATGACCCTTGTAATATGCTTAAAAGCCAGGCTTGGAAGCCAGGTGTATTCACCTAAAACCCCGGGTCATCCTGCCTATATATAGGTCAGCCGCTTCTCCATCAGGTAATCCTGATTGACCCACCAAACTCTTAACATTCATATCTGAACTCATTAAGGTTAAAACGCTGGATTGCCATGTGAGGGCACGGCTTACAGATAGTGTCGTGGAGTTGACACGACAGATGTCCTAGAGCAAGGACTTAGTCGTAGGGCCATCGCACTAGGAAGCTTAAAGGGGTTAATCGGGACAAAGGACACGAGAGAGTTTTATACTAGTTCGGCCCCTTACGATGAAGGTAAAAGCCTACGTCTAGTTGGGATTGGTATTGCTGAGGTTTTGACTTCCAAGAGGCTCAACTCGCCGGCTTGGTTATCGACTTGGTTCTCTCTTCTCCTGAGCCGCCACCGGGTCGTCCCCTTATATACACGGGTCGACGCCTGGTGGCTTACAGAGTCCCGGCTGGCTCATAATCGTGTTCGGCTCGGTGACTTCCTTTACATGCCTTTCCTTACAAGTCTTTCCGCACATATGGCGGTTTAAAAGATTGGGCCTTGAGCCAGCTCGAGGCCTTTGGGCTTTCTATATATACTAATAAACTATCGTCTTGACTGTATATTGGGCTTCTTATGTAACCCACCAATAAGGCTGACCCGGCCCCTCCTGGGCGGGTCTTAGCTGATAGTAATATCCCCAACATTAGGCCCCAGGTTGACTTTGAACTTTGTTCTTTGTCAATCTTCAATACTTAGGCAGAATCCATCCTCTGTCTGAAAATTTCCTTAACCCGCCGTGACGTCATCTTTTTGAAACACAAAAAACTTTCATGATGTCACCTTTCAACGGATCTTTCATTTTTAATGTCTTCCGGGAATGGAGGCGTCTGTTCAGTTAGATAATCATTATTGGGTCTCCTTGATTTTCGCGCCCGCCTATTCGCACACTCCCTTATAAATAGGCACGACCGAGGTCTTTTCCATTCTCCCCCTTCGGTTGTGTTCTTCCTCTTGCTGCTTCTCTGCCGCTCGAGCTCCGCCGCCGCTGCCGCAGATCTTGTCTTCATCGACTCAGGCCGCCGCATCAACCTGATTAGATCCGAAGAAAACCGCAACAAACCTCCGCTGCAACTCAGCATCTATAAGTCCCTTTCTTCCTCGACATCAGATCCGTATTAGGATCTTCGAGTTCCTTGGTGTTCTTTACTATTCTTCATGAACTCTTTGTAGATTTCATCACCATCGCCCTTTCTTGATCTTGGGATAGTATAAAACTGACGCGGCAGCTATTTCACCCCTGTTTCAAATGCAAACAAATTCTTTTCCCTGTTCAGAGGCCTTGTTTAGCACTGACGAACTCATCTGTGCCAGTTTTAGGTCTAGATTTATTTTCCTTTTTGAACCATCTTGATCCAAAATAATAACAACAACTTGTGAAACTTGTTTATACCAATACTTAACTGAATTCTGCCTTCTGAGAAAATCTGTAGTCATGGCAGCTTACCACTCCGGCTTTCTTTTCCTTATATACCATTAGCCCTTAGTTAAACCGCCATTACTTGTTTTCTAACTGACTGTAGGCTGAGCCGGCATGTTCTTATCTATTTTTCAGTTCTCTGCACATCATGCCGTCAAAGACACCCACCGTCTGCAACTGGGTCCCTTCGTCTATAACTGAGGAACGGTTAAAAGAGTTCTTCCTCATTGGGTTTCTTCCTTCGAAGAATGTCATGTCTTATCGTGCTCCTGACTCGGAGGAAGAACGCCCCAATCCAAAAGACGGAGAAGTGATTGTCTTCACTGATCATATGAATCGTGGCTTCTCACCGCCCGATTCAAAATTCTTCAGAGAGGTCCTTCATTTTTCAAACTCCACCCTCAGGACCTTGGACCCAATTCCATTTCCAACATTTGCAACTTCCAAGTACTCTGTGAGGTGTATCTTCAGCAAGAGCCCACCGTAGAGCTGTTTAGGGAGTACTTTTACCTAAACCGGCAGAACGAATGCACCAATGGTCCTAGCTTAGAACTTGGAGGCATTTCAATTCAGCGCCGCCAGGGTGTTGTTTTCCCTCTTATCGTCTTACCAAGTCACCCAAAAGACTGGAACCAAACTTGGTTTTATTGTCAGGATATTTCTCCAGCAAACGAGAAGCCTCTGCCGGGTTACCGCCCCGGTCGTCTTGACTCCAAGTTCACCCTTCCGGATAAGCTCACCGTTGCTGAACGCAAGAGGCTACTTCCCTCCATCAGAAGAATCAGTGCTTTGTTGGGCAATGGCTTAACCGGAGTAGATCTGACCCGCTGCTGGATCTCATGGCGGGTTATTCCATTAGGCCGTCGATCCAAACTGATGTATGAATATGACGGAAGCCCGGACAACTCTCTTCGTCACAACTCAGTTGATCTCACCGAAGAAGATATTGTTTCGATGTCAACCCTTTTGGTAAATGGGAAGTACGAGGATTGCAGTATTGTTGGGTTGAGTCCCTTCCGCAAGATTAATCCGGTACCAGAAGTAAGTATATCTCTTTTTCTTTATGTTTTGCCCAGCTATCAGTACTTAATACTGATCTTTCTTCTTGTCTTTACAGGCCAATTCTGACTTCTGGAAGGTGAAATATGACCACGGAGCTGCCAAGAAGGCGAAAGCCACCGCTATGAACACTAAGAAGACGACCCGGAAATCAAAGAAAAAGAAGAAAACTACTGCTGAAGATTTGATGAAGCTTGATGATTCGTCTGACTCGGAGGTAGCCCTTGATTCCCTTGGCCAATTTTTTAACAATCTTATTGACACCGATCCTTACCAGGATGACACTGGGGCCAGTCAGGCCGGGGAAGCAGAGGTAACTATCATTTCCTCCGACTCAGAGCCCTTATCAAGACACAAAGTTCGACGAGTGATCCGTAAAGTAAGGTTTTCTAACCCTTTAGCTCACCTGGATCCCAACTTTCATTTGAAAAAACAGCAACATGAAAGCCGCCGTGAAGCTGAGATTGAAGACGAACTGACTGTTGATCTTCAACAAACCCCTCGAAAACGCCCGAACGAGGTTTACTTTTTCTGCCCTTAACTAGTTTTGATGAATCCTGCTCATTGTATTCCTTTTAACTCCTTTCTTTTACTTTCTCAGGAGGTGTCTCGCTCTTCGGGCGATTCATCACAAACACAATTTCCAGCTTTCAAGACTGCTCCTGGGTAATTAGAGATCCTTTTTTTTCTTCCGGGTTGATCAATTGTACCTTTGATGCTGACTATCTGTAATATATATATATAGCGGTCAGGCTAAGTCTAAGAAAGCGAGGGTAACAAAACCAGCGAAAGACCCGCCAGTACTAGCATCTGACCCGGCTAGGCCGCCTTCTCCATTAACTGACGCCCCAGAAGACCCGCCAATTATCAGTGAAGCAAATCCTCCGGAGCCGTCTCTTGATAACACCACTATGAATCCTTCTACAACAGGACCGTCAAACGCAACCGACCCGCCATCTCCACATGCTCTAGATGTTCAAATTACTGGGAGCCGCTTTGTTGAGCCAGGGAATCCAACAGTGTTGGCTCGGTGCACAGCAAAGCAAGAAGTATTGGAACGGCAGAAGGTTCGCTTTGATATCGCCAACTATGACCGTCTCAATGCCAGTGATATCTTATCCGGCTATCTCAGCCATGTCCACTCCAGTCGTGAGTCTGAGATCGAAATGGTCAAGCAACTTCAGTTGAAGTATGAGGTATGTTACTTTCGGTTTACCAATATTCTTTCAGCCCCCAAGTCTTTAGCTTTATGAGAGAAACGGAATAACCTGTAGACTTAAAATATAAGCCAAGACTTTTACCTCTGAATCATTGCCTGATAGAAACAAAACTTGACCCATAGTCCCCAAGGACCGGTTTATTTTGAGCATTAATGAATCGGTACTTTTAGAATGAAAACCACCTTCAAAATACTTAACACTCCGGTTTAAACTTGAAAAACTTGCTGAACTGCATGCATTAGCCCCCAAGTGCCAAGTGTTGTTACTTTGTAAAGGACTTGGGACTTCAAATATGTTGGTAGAGTCATAAAAATTTGATCTGACATACATTAGCCCCCAAGTGTCAAGTGGTTTATTCATAAAGTACTTGAGACTTGAGTCTTGAAATTGGATACTAGAATTTGAAACTAAGTTTTAATTTATCTGAATGTTTTCACAGAATGCATTGTCTGAACCGAACTCCCAATTGATTGATACAAAGACCCGGCTAGCGAACCAGGAATCAGAAATTAAGTCTTCCACCTCCCAACTGCAAATAAGCCTTTCTGAAACGGAGAAGTTGAAGACCGACTTTGCTGTCAAAGAGAAAACATGGGCAGATGAGAAGATACTTCTGACCCGGCGAGCTGAGACAGCCGAAACAGCTCTGAAGGAAATTTCAACCAAACTAAACGGTTTAAAAGGCCGGGTGTCTCAGATGGTCGCTGCTATCTTTGGTAAGCTTCCTGATTTGATCTTTCATATGTGTTTCTTGTCAAACCGGAATATGATCCGTCAACTGACTGAAAAATGCATGTAGGTCCACGAAGTAAGAATCTAAACCAAGACCCATAATTAAGATGAAAGCCATGTACACTTTAACTGCACAATTGTATACTCGGCGCACAATGAGCTCTGGCTGCCATCTCTCCTACTAATCAAGGGTCTAACCGGATCAGTGACGTCTTGAAGAAGCTGCCATTCTCCCTGCCAGATTCCAAGAGGTGAAACGCTCCTGCGCGCGAGCCGGAGCATTGACTGCCCTAAGCCGCTCCAAGGCTTGGGTACCAGATCTAGACCCGGCGGACGTGGCAAGGGGTTATCCTACCGTGAAGGAGGACGGGTCTCCTTTTGATCAGGATGACTTTATAGCCTGTGTCCGTGAAGTCCGGCCTCAGGCGACTAACCTTGGAGATGATACCAATGTGGACAATATCAACCGGGTTTTGATAATGAGAATAAGAAGATGGCCCCTCCTTCCTATAAAGTAACCGACTTGATCCCACCGGTGAGAGAAGACACATTTGCCCCGGAGGTTGATCTGGCTGGCCTGATTGATGACGAAGCTGAATTTGTCGCCATGAACGGCTATGACTGGTCAAAACCCAACTTCCAACAGATCCAATATATTGAGCCGGTGAGGGAAGGACAACGATCATCTTCATGGGCTTTAGAAAGCCTTGTAATAGCTTAGCTGCGAAAAACACTGTATGTTTGCTTATGCCATCGCGCATAAAACACTTCTATGTGAATCTGTGCTTCCGGGTGCCAATGTTTTAATGCTTTTCTTATGCCTCGTTTAATGCTTGTCTCTGCAATGTTTAAACTTTGTTCCTGTGGACACAAGGAAAAAAGAAAGACCTTGTCCTTGTTGATTCTTAGGCCGCTGGCTCAAATAACCCGGGTGACGAACTTGATAATTCAATAAGTATGAAAGTTAATAATCCTTGAATATTCAATAATCATATCGCAGTTGCTCGTACCTTTAGATCCTTAGACCACCGGTTTGAACAACCCGGGCGGCTGTGCTGTCTAATAATTGAGCCGGCGAACAAAACCAGGCTAACTCATTTGTAATATTGAAACAGCAAAAACTCAAAGGCAAGCAACAAACATAATTTTAACTCTGTATTCAAAAGATTGGGGGTTTCTGATTCGAATACGATTAGTAAACCGGACCAAAAGGGTTAAGCTAAGGTTCGAATACGACCATATAGCCCCCAGTGGCTTTGGCGTTGCGCCGATCAAGAGGGTACCGACAACTATGTTCTCTTTGGTTCGAATATGACCTATGTTTGAACAGGAAGCCCCCAAATGACCTTGAGAGGTTTTTAACGACCATGATTCGAATACGATCCAAGTCAGCTCAAAAGGGGTTAAGCTATGATTCGGATACGATCAAGAAGCCCCCAAGTGAGTTTGGCCTTGAGCTGATCAAGAGGGTTACGTCAGCTATGTTCTCTTTGGTTTGAATACGACCTATGTTTGAACAGGAAGCCCCCAAGTGACCATGAGATTTATAACTAGATTCGAATACGATCATAAGCCGGACTAAAAAAGGTTAAACTTGATTCAAATATGATCAGCTCCTTAATAGTCATTTATGAATAAAGAATAATGAAGATGCATAATCTTTGAAAAGAAAAAGAGACCGATGGTCTTAATTTATTGCTTATTATTGTATATATAATATGAACATATGTACATGACGAAAGTCGGTGGCTCAAGTATAGTACGGCCGAAGTTGAGCAATGTTCCACGGCCGGCGGGTCTCCTCTTCCGACTTACGTGAGTCTGCATGCTATCGAACGTCAATGAGCTTGTAAGACCCGTTGTTTAAATTTTTACTGACCACAAAGGGTCCTTCCCAAGGTGAGGATAGCTTGTGTGCATCTGAAAGATCTTGGATGAGCTGGAGCACCAAGTCGCCTTCCTGAAAAGTCCTGGTCTTAACCCGGCGGCTGTGATAACAACGCAGGTCCCGTTGATAGATTGCTGACCGTGCTGCTGCTAAGTCTCTTTCTTCATCCAATAAGTCAAGCGCATCCTGTCTGGCTTTTTCATTGTTAGCTTCAACATAAGCCGCCACGCGGGGTGAGTCATGACGGATGTCACTGGGCAATACTGCTTCTGCCCCATAAACCATGAAGAAGGGTGTGTAAACCGTAGACCTGTTGGGTGTAGTATTGATGCTCCATAACACTGAAGGCAACTCCTCTACCCAACAACCCGGCGTTTGCTGTAAAGGAACCATAAGCCAGGGTTTCAGCCCTTTCAGAATTTCCTAATTGGCTCTCTCAGCTTGACCATTGGATTGAGGATGAGCTACAGAAGAAACATCAAGCCGGATGTGCTCTCGCTGACAAAACTCTTCCATAGCCCCTTGGGACAGATTAGTGCCATTGTCCGTGATAATACTGTGTGGAAAACCGAAACAAAAGATTATTTTCTTCATGAACTGAACCGCCGTGGCTGCATCACACTTACTCACAGGCTCCGCCTCAACCCATTTAGTGAGCTTATCAACAGCCACCAGGAGATGTGTCTTCTTGTCCTTAGACCTTTTGAAAGGTCCCACCATGTCAAGCCCCCAGACTGCAAACGGCCAAGTGATTGGAATCATCCGGAGCTCTTGAGCCAGCACATGCGCTCGTCGTGCAAATTTCTGACACCCATCACATCTACTGACCAAATCTTCTGCATGAGCGTGAGCCGTCAACCAGTAAAAACCGTGAAGAAACGCCTTGGCCACTAAAGATTTTGACCCGGCGTGATGACCACAATCGCCTTCATGGATCTCACGAAGGATTTCTTGACCTTCTTCGGGGGAAACACACCGTTGAAACGCTCTGGAAACACTGCGATGAAATAACTCCATCTGAAATCGTCATGGACTTAGACCGCCGGGTTATCTGTCGAGCCAGAGTCTCATCTGCTGGCAATTCTCCCCGGGTCATGTAAGCCAAGAACGGTACCGTCCAATCTGGGATGACATGAAGAGCCGCCACCAACTGCGCCTCCGGGTCAGGAACAGCTAAATCTTCTTCTGTGGGCAACTTGACAGAGGGGTTATGCAAAACATCTAAAAAGGTGTTGGGTGGTACCGGCTTACGTTGAGACCCCAGCCGGCTCAAAGCATTAGCTGCTTCGTTCTTTCGACGGTCAATGTGTTCCACCTGATAACCTTTAAAATATCCTGCAATAGCATCGACCTCTCAGCAATAAGCCGCCATGAGAGGGTCTTTGGAATCCCACTTGCCAGACACCTGCTGAGCCACTAGATCTGAATCACCAAGACATCTGACCCGGTTCAAGCTCATCTCCTTTGCCACTCGAATACCATGGAGCAATGCTTCATACTCTGCTGCGTTGTTAGGGCACGGAAACATCAATCGTAACACATAACAAAATGTATCACCTCGTGGGGAAGTTAATACAACTCCAGCCCTCGAGCCCTCCAATTGCCTGGACCCATCAAAATGAATAGTCCAATATGTGTTGTCTGGCTTTTCATCTAGCATCTGCATCTCTGTCCAGTCATTGATGAAGTCAACCAGGGCTTGAGACTTAATCGAAGTGCATGGAACATACTTCAGCCCATGAGACCCAAGCTCAACTGCCCACTTGGCCACTCGCCCTGTAGCTTCTCTGTTTTGAATAATGTCACCCAAAGGAGCAGAGCTAACCACATTGATTGGATGTCCCTGAAAGTAATGCTTAAGCTTCCGGCTTGCCATGAACACCCCATAAACAAGCTTCTTCCAATGTGGATATCGTTGCTTAGACTCAATTAGCACTTCACTAACATAATAAACCGGCCGCTGAACCGGATGCTCTTTGCTAGCCTCCTTGCGCTCTACCACCATAGCCACAGTAACAGCCCGTGAGTTGGCAGCTACGTATAACAATAGCAGCTCTTTCTCAATTGGAGCAGCTAGGACCGGCGGCTCAGCCAATCGTGCCTTTAGATCCTCAAAAGCGGCGTTCGCAGCATCGCTCCAAACAAACACATCTGTTTTCTTCATCAACTGATACAGAGGCATAGCCTTTTCCCCTAACCAGCTTATGAACTGGCTCAAAGCAGCCACACGACCCGCCAGTCATTGAACATCATTGACGCAGGTTGGTTTGGCCAGGGATGTAATTGCCTTGATCTTCTCCGGGTTAGCCTCCGGGTTAGCTTCAATACCTCGGTTAGACACCAGAAAACCCAAAAGCTTGCCGGCTGGCACTCCAAAAACACACTTGGCCGGGTTAAGCATCATCTTGTAAATCCGAAGATTATCAAAAGTCTCTTTCAAGTCCTTGACCAAGGTTTCCTCTTCCCTGGACTTCACTACTATATCATCCACATAGGCATGAACATTGTGCCCAATTTGATCATGAAGACAATTCTGCACACACCATTGGTAAGTCGCCTGAGCACTCTTGAGCCCAAAAGGCATAGACACATAGCAGAAAGCCCCAAAAGGAGTTATAAACATTGTCTTCTCTTGATCCTTGACTGCCATCTTAATCTGATGATACCCGGAGTAAGCATCTAAGAAACTCAACCGTGCACAACCCGTCGTAGCATCAATGATCTGATCAATACAGGGAAGAGCAAAAGGATCAGCCGGACATGCTTTATTTAAATATGTGTAATCCACACACATACGCCAGGTGCCATTCTTTTTTAGCGCGAGCACCGGGTTAGCTAACCATTCTGGGTGGAAGACCTCCACAATGAACCCGGCCGCCAAGAGCCGGGCCACCTCTTCTCCAATGGCCTTGCACCTTTCTTCATTGAACCGGCGAAGAAACTGTCTGACATGTTTGAAATTTGGATCGATATTAAGAGTGTGCTCAGCGAGTTCCCTCGGGACACCCAGCATGTCTGAAGGTTTCCATGCAAAGATGTCCCGGTTCTCATGGATGAACTCGATGAGCGCGCTTTCCTATTTCGGATCCAAGTTTGCGCTGATGATGAACTATTTGGATGAATCAATAGGCACAAAGTCAACCATCTTAGTGTCATCAGCCAATTTGAACTTTAACTCCAGCTCATGCTCTGTTGTTGGTTTCTTTAATGACGTCATGTCCGCCGGGTCAACATGATCCTTGTAGAATTTCAACTCCTCTGTTGCACAAACAGATTCAGCATAAGCAGCATCCCCCTCTTCACATTCCAAGGCGATCTTCCGGCTCCCATGGACTGTAATGGTGCCCTTGTGACCTGGCATCTTGAGCTGCAAATACATGTAACACGGCCGAGCCATGAACTTGGCATAAGCCGGTCGCCCAAACAGAGCATGATATGGACTTTTGATCTTAACCACTTCAAAGGTTAATTTTTCTGCCCTGGAGTCATACTCATCCCCAAAGGCTACCTCCAGCTCGATCTTACCAACTGGGTATGCCGACTTACCGGGCACTACACCATGAAAAATAGTGTTGGATTGTTTAAGATTTTTATCCGTCAATCCCATCCGGCGGAACGTCTCATAGTAAAGGATGTTGATGCTGCCACCTCCATCCATGAGTACCTTAGTAAACTTGTACCCACCAACCTGAGGTGCCACTACCAAAGCCAAGTGACCCGGATTATCAACCCGGGGCGGGTGATCCTCTCTGCTCCACACAATAGGCTGCTCCGACCAACATAGATAACGTGGGATTGCCGGTTCAATGGCATTGACGGCCTTCTTGTGGAGTTTCTGGTCTCTCTTACATAAACTGGTAGTAAAGACATGATACTGTCCGCTACTCAACTGCTTCGGGTTGCTCTGATAGCCGGATTGTTGCTGCTGTTGATTCCCTTGGTTGTGTTGCTGATTATAACCTCCCTGGTGACCGGGATGTCCCTGATCATGAAAACCTCCTCCGCTTGAACCGGCGCCCGGGCCCTGAAAGCCGCCTCCACCTGAGCCGCCACCCGGGCCGTGACCCCTATTAAATGCGTTTGAATTTTTAAACGCCTTCATGATCATGCAATCCTTCCACAAGTGGGTGGCTGGCTTCTCTCGGGTGCCGTGCTTTGGACAAGGTTCATTCAATAACTGCTCAAGGGTGGGGCCTGACCCGCCCGATCGAGGGGGTTGTCTGCCCTTGCACCGCTAGTTACCACCCTGCGCATTAGTATTAGCAACAAACTCATCGGCCTTACACTTATTACCTCCTTGATTTGCCGGATTATGCTGGTGACCCTTGCCATTGCCGTTCTTCTTTCCCTTCTTGATTTTTCTTCATCAGATGCTGGGTCTTTGGTGGTATCGGAGTCGGCATACTTGACAAGAGCCGCCATCAACGTTCCCATGCCATTACAGTCACGTTTAAGCCGCCCCAACTTCTGCTTCAGAGGTTCAAAACGGTAATTCTTCTCCAACATCAAAACTACTGAGCCGGCATCCATCTTATCAGATGAATGTATTATTTCCTTGACCCGGCGCACCTAATGGGTTGTAGATTCTCCATCCTCTTGCTTGCAATTGGTCAGATCCACAATCGACATTGGCTTCTTACACGTGTCTTTAAAGTTCTGGATGAACCGTGCCTTCAACTCTGCCCATGAGCCGATGGAATTGGGTGGTAATCCTTTCAACCAGGTCCAAGCCGTTCCATCCAACATAATGGTTAAATATTTGGCCATTGCAGCATCACTAACCTCCAACAGCTCCATAGCCATCACATAACTCTCAATCCAAGCCCCTGGCTGTAAGTCAGCCGTGTAGTTAGGCACCTTACGAGGTCCCTTGAAATCCTTGGGCAACCGCTCATTGCGTATGGTTGGGACCAGGCAAGGTACGCCTCCGGTTCTTGTTGCCACTCCTACCTCAACCGAGGTTGCTGGATAAGCCAGAAAGGCTTAGTGAGCCACCTGCTCTGCTGCTATCTGAGCCGCCCGTTTCGCCTCTTGACGAATCCTCTCCTGATCCGCCAAGTTAAAAGCTCCAGCCCGCACCGGCTCATACCTATATGGCTTGTTGTGACGCTGAGCATTACTTGACATTTCTGCAGATTCCATGTGCCTACTGTAACTCGGGCTCCGGCTTGGGCGAGGAGTTGAGTGAATCCTGTCTCGACTGTAGGAGTATGCATCCTGCTGGGCCAAAGCTGTCTGAAGTAGTTCTCTTACCCTCCGGGTTTCAATTTCTGCTGGCGAGTCACCTTCCATTGGGAGAGCCGCCAAACGGGCTGACGCTGCAATGAGGTTCTCCATGGGGTTGGAAAAGTGACCCGGGGGTGTTGCTATATAACGAGGAGCTATATTTATGCGCGGCGGTTCCATGGTGCGTGGCTGAACTGGTGCACCGGGCGTCGCGACCTGGTTTGCCTCTGGCGGGTTGCTCCCTCCAGCTCCGGGTGTATGGAACATATTCCTCGGATCCAGTGTTAGGGGCAGACGCGACTGAGTTTTCTAACGCCTCCTCCTCATGACTTCGTTTGATGCATTAAGATCCACGGAGAGCCGGAGGGTTTCTGCTTGAATCTGCTGAGCACGAGCATCCAAAGCTGCTCGTTCTGCTGCCATCCGGGTTTCCTCCGTGACCAAATTTTCCTTAGCTTGCGCCATCTCCTCCCACACGCGTGCCACTTCCACGTCATGTTGGGCTTTATCCGGTGGCTCTACTGCAGCGGTTAACAGAGTCGTCAGTTTATCCATGAGGTCCATGAGAACCTGAGTCGGGGGGCGCGCGGGGTTTCCTGACCCGGCAGCTGCCGACCCAGTGGCTGCTGCTGTCGCTGCGATGGAGTTCTGCCCGGGCTGCGTTCCTGCCATGAAGACTCCGGCCCAATTTGGCGGCTCAAGGGGGTCCGGAATACTGCTGCCATCGGAACAGCCCCCGAGCAAGCTGTCTTGCAGTTGGTACAACGAATCCGTCTCCCCTGTTGATGATGCCGTATCAGAGCAGATGGCCGTCTCCCCGCCTTCCATTGATCCTTCGGAGTATTCACTGCCATGGATGCAGCCTACGAAGGCATGCTTCACGACAGATTGAACACGGGTGGACCCGGCACGCTGAGCCGTTTCGATGAGGTCGGTGTGGACATCCGGCTCAGGCTCTGACTCGCCGATCCGGCCAATGAAGACGTGAATTCTGCCGAAGGGGACCCGGTACCCGTACTCGATTGAGCCGGCCTCGGGGCCCCAGCCTTCGTCGTCGATGTAGATCTTGCCGCGACGACTCTTGGTCATCCGTCCCACAGCATATCCCTTGAGCCCTTCGAAGTTGCTCTTCAAGAACTCAAATCCACCGTGCGCTGGCCCCACGATGGGCGCCAACTGTCGTGGAGTTGACACGACAGATGTCCTAGAGCAAGGACTTAGTCGTAGGGCCATCGCACGAGGAAGCTTAAAGGGGTTAATCAGGACAAAGGACACGAGAGAGTTTTATACTAGTTCGGCCCCTTACGATGAAGGTAAAAGCCTACGTCTAGTTGGGATTGGTATTGCTGAGGTTTCAACTTCCAAGAGGCTCAACTCGTCGGCTTGGTTATCGACTTGGTTCTCTCTTCTCCTGAGCCGCCACCGGGTCGTCCCCTTAGATACACGGGTCAACGTCTGGTGGCTTACAGAGTCCCGGCCGGCTCATAATCGTGTCCGGCTCGGTGACTTCCTTTACATGCCTTTCCTTACAAGTCTTTCCGCACATATGCCGGTTTACAATAATGGGCCTTGAGCCAGCCCGAGGCCTTTGGGCTTTCTATATATACTAATAAACTGTCATCTTGCCTGTATATTGGGCTTCTTATGTAACCCGCCATTAAGGCTGACCCGGCCCCTCCTGGGCGGGTCTTAGCTGATAGTAATATCCCCAACAGATAGCGAGGATGAACTCAGGCTACTAAGCCTCCTTCATTGAAACTTGGTTAAACCTGCCTGTTTTCTTGATGCTACTCCGACCTCGTGTACTCTTGATAAGTCATATCTGAACTTATCCAGGTTCAAACATCGATTGGGTCATGTGAGAGCCGGCTTACAGAAAGCGAGGATACTCCAGTGGCCATCATGCTAGTTTCATTGAAGTATTCTATCATCATACATTGCATTATCATTGCATCATCATACATTGCATTATCATTGCATCATCATAGCATGCATCATATATGCATGGATATACTGGTTTATATTGCAGGAACCGATTTTCAAAACGGGTTATATTATTCAAATCTTGAATAGCCAGCATAGCTAGATTTTGATTATGACTATCAATAACCAGTATTATGATTGAGGTTTTCAAAGTTGCTTTAGCGCAATGGCTATTATTTTGTCAATGGATATGATTTATTCTACAATGGAGGGAATAGTCCCGAGTCGCTGCACGCTTACGACCCGACACTTGGGGGCTACATTATTCAAGTTGAGATTACATCAAATATGTAAGTCTCATGTCGTTGCAAGCATGCACCATGACACTTGGGGGCTAATGCAAAGTCATTTTTACTGGCCTTATTGAAGACCCGACTCATCACATCATAATGAGTCGGCCGTTGGGGGCTACCAATTGCTCCTGTCAAAAATTTAAGGTACACAAGTCTTAATCCATTATATTGAAGGATCCACTGCTCAGTTTGTAAAGCACAAAGCTCTTAACCTTGTGGACGTGGGTTCAAGCCCCATGATGGGGGATACGTCATATGAAGTGATTTCCAATTAAGTATATATATAAAGTCCTAGCTCGGTATTATCTTACTGGGCCGGCCCTTGGGGGCTACGCATTGCTGACTCAAGTCTACATGATCATATCTATAAAGTCTCTGCTCATTATTGCATAATGACCCGACACTTGGGGGCTACATATATGAAGTATTAAGTTTCTACTAGTGACTGAGATGAACAACATGGATTCCTTCAAAGTGGCAGTATTTATATTGAAGCAAGTCTTAAATCATCACTTTGTTCTGCTCAAGACTTGGGGGCTACAGGTAATATGGATATGAGGGAGAGAAATCTTTAAAATTCTCAGTTTTGACCTGACGTAGGCAACAATTATGACTCGGCATCATCTATTTATAACCCAGCAATCTTGGCAATGATAAACCGGCAAGTTTTACATCTTCAAGACGGCTGAAGAATCAGATAAGTATTTCAAGGACCAATATTTTTAAAGCATTGGAAGCTGAGTCAAATGAATTATTCTTCACAAATTTTCTCTGTGAGAAACCAACGACAACAAATTAATTATGAAGCTGGCCTATTAACCCAGATTTTCTAGAAGGGGGAAATGACAAGGACTTAAGGATGATCAGGTGCCGGCTTACAAATATTTAACCCGGAGCACAACCTGTCAAATTTGTTCTTGTATTTATATTGCAGATTAGTTTAACATGGATAAATCCAAATTAAACTGGGGGCTAATGTCGGGGATATACCCCATGGTGTAACCCGGCTGGATGTATGATCCGGATGGATCTTGGCGACTCACTGGTGACCCGCCTGGAGCTTGGCGACTCATGAGTAACCCGCCCGATCTTGGCGACTCATTAGTAAACCGGCAGGCGGGTCAGACGGATGACAAGGCCCAAGGCCCAGTATGCCGGTTCGTATGATGGTGGGCTGGTTTAAGAGGAAAGCATAAGGAATATTCCCTTACAAAGGAAGGAAGACTAGGACTCCACTTGTAATAGAGTAATCCTAATCCTAATAGGACTAGTCATGTAAGCCGCCTAGGACTTGGCATAATCAACTAGCGAGCAATAATAATAAATCTCAGATGACAAAACTTTCTAAAAACAATCATAATATGATATAACAAGATGGTATCTCGCTAGCCCTTTCTTAGACCGCAAAACATAAATGCAGAGCACCCCTGAAGATCAAGGGCTGACTGGAAATTGTAATTCATGGTAAAAGAGATCCAGTCAAGTCATACTCAATGTAAACTAATAATAATACATGCAAATGACAGTGGTGCTCTCCAACTGGTGCTTTTTAATAAGAGGGTGATGACTCAACATAAAAGTAAATGGATAAGCCCTTCGTAGAGGGAAGCAGGGATTTGTAGAGGTGCCAGAGCTCGATTTTGAAATAGAGATGAATAATATTTTGAGCGGTATACTTTCATTGTCAACATAACAGCTGAGAGATCTCGATATCTTCCATGCTACACACATTATAGGTGGTTCCCAAGTAGAATGGTAAAGTTTACACTCCCCCACCACCAACAAGCATCAATCAATGGCTTGCCCAAAACAACCGGTGCCTCCAACTAACAACAATCATGGGGGAGTTTTGTTTGCAATTATTTTGATTTGATTTGAGCATGGGACTGGGCATCCCAGTAACCAGCCATTTTCTCATGAGTGAGGAGCGGAGTCCACTCCTCTTGAGAATAACCCGCCTAGCATGGAAGATACAGACATCCCTAGTTGATACATGAGCTATTCGAGCATACAAAATAGAATTTTTATTTGAAGGTTTAGAGTTTGGCACATACAAATTTACTTGGAATGGCAGGTAGATACCGTATATAGGAAGGTATGGTGGACTCATATGGAATAACTTTTGGGTTTTATGGAGTTGGATGCACAAGCAGTATTCCCGCTTAGTACAAGTGAAGGCTAGAAAGAGACTGGGAAGCAACCAGCTAGAGAGCGACAACAGTCATGAACATGCATTAAAATTAATCAACACCGAATGCAAGCGTGAGTAGGATATAATTCACCATGGACATAAATATTGTGGAGGCTATGCTGATTTTGTTTCAACTACATGCTTGAACATGTGCCAAGTCAAGCCACTCGAATCGTTCAAAGGAGGATACCACCCTGTCATACCACATCACAACCATTTTAATAGCATGTTGGCACGCAAGGTAAACCATTATAAAATCCTAGCAAATTAAGCATGGCATAAGCAACTATAATCTCTAATTGTCATTGCAAACCTGTTTCATCCATAATAGGCTGAATCAGGAACGATGAACTAATCATATTTACAAAAACAAGAGAGGTCGAGTTCATACCAGCTTTTCTCATCTCAATCAGTTCATCATATATCATCATTATTGCCTTTCACTTGCACAACCGAATAGAGTGGATAATAATAATAGTGCATGTGCATTGGACTAAGCTGGAATCTGCAAGCATTCAATACATGGGAGAAGAGAAGGTAATATGGGCTCTTTGTTAAATCAACAATAATGCATATGAGAGCCACTCAACATTTTCATCGTAGTCTTCTCCTCTCGACCCCTAAAGAACAACAAAAGAAATAAAACTATTTACATGGGAAAGCTCCCAACAAGCAAAAGAAGAAGGAGAAATCTTTTTGGGTTTTCTTTTTAATTACTACTACAAGCATGGAAAGTAAAACTAGCTAAAAGTTACAACTATTTTTTAGTTTTTCTTAAGGTTTTTCAAACACACAAGAAGAAAGCTTTAAAAGAAAATAAACTAGCATGGATGATACAATGAAAAAGTATGAGCACCGACAACTGGCATGAGTGTGTGAACATGAATGTAATGTCGGTGGGAAATATGTAGTCCACCAAGCTTAGGCTTTTGGCCTAAGTTGGTCTATGGCCATGGATCAAAGTTGTAGCTGGGATCGTACTGAGATGCAGCGATAATTGCCTCATGAGCTACATCTTGGAGGCGGGCTGCCTCCATCCTCCTCTCGTACTTGTTCACCTCCTCCCTGGTTATAACATATCTCCCTTTTGTCTGAAAATCAAAGAAAGCAGGAGTAGGGAGAGCAACGTGGACGGTGCACCGTCTGTCAAAGATTAGTCGGTACTGGAGGAACTAATCATTCCTCTCAACAAACTAATGAGAACCATAGCTTTATAATCTAGATAAGCAGGAGGCAACTCAATATTATCCCCACGTATGGGTGTACCAAGAAAGTTAGCTACACGAGTTGCATAAATTCCACCAAACAAATCTCCAGTTAAACCATTAAGATGCAACCTACGTGCAACAATAGCCCCCAAGTTGTATTCTTTATCTCCTAATACAGCACTCTTGAGAACACTAAGATCAGGAACACACATGTGACATGCCTCATCCTTACCGTTAATGCATCTACCCACAAAGAGAGCAAAATAATCTATGGCAGGAAAACGAATGCTCCCTATGGTAGCTCGTGTTATTTCTCTAGATTCCCCCACAGTGATACTAGCAAGAAATTCTTTAAATTCGGATTTGCGAGGTTCACTAGCACTACCCCACTGCGGGAGTTTACAAGCAGTATTAAAATCTTCTAAGTCCAAGGTATAAGATTTATCATAAATATCAAATAGGACACTGTGAGAATTGCGCAAGGATGGAAATTTAAACCTTCTCACAAATGAATCAGTTAAATAGAGGTATCGCTGGCACTTATCTGACATGAAGCTCTCAAGATCAGCGTTACGCACATATGCGTCAAATTCTTCCTTAATGCCTGCCTAGAGCATGAAATCCTCTGACGGCTATTCACAAGGCCGCACCTGAGCCTCCCTTGGTAGTTCATTGTCCGGCTCGCGTATTGCGGGCCTTGGGCCTTGCTTCCTTGAGGAACCACCTTGGTACATTTTCCTAAACATATTTCTTCCTCTGAAAAATTTCTGAAATTTTTAGTGACTT
Organism: Triticum urartu; assembly: GCF_056163025.1. Taxonomy (NCBI): domain Eukaryota; kingdom Viridiplantae; phylum Streptophyta; class Magnoliopsida; order Poales; family Poaceae; genus Triticum; species Triticum urartu. The sequence continues at coordinate 679,630,995 of NC_141874.1, forward strand.
AAAAATAAAAGTGAACCAAACTCAACAAAATTGATAGCAACTACTCCTACAAGTGTCTAGAGGCTATATCATGCATTAAAACTACTTTTGACCACATAAATTTGACATGCAAGCTCAAGAACATGGTCACCTAAGCAGCAAAAAATTGCAATAAATAAAGCACTAGAACAAAAACTAATTGGACCATTGGAGGAGTCACATACCGAAGAACAATCCCCCAAAGCAGTTTTGTGAATGGAGCTTTGAGCACGGAGATCGAAAATGGCAGCAAGATGAGCTAGAACACGGGTTTGAGCTGGTGGATGATTTTTTTCTGGAGGAAGACGAAGTGTGTGGGTGCGAGAATAAGTGGAGGGGACCCACGTGGGGTCCACGAGGCAGGGGCGCGCGCCCAGGGGGGTAGGGCGCGTCCTCCACCCTCGTGGACACATGGTGGGTCCGCCTGACGTGTTCTCAGTGCCAATAATTCTTAAATATTCTGGAAAAAAATCATATTTCATTTTCAGGGCATTTGGAGAACTTTTATTTTCGGGGTATTTTTTATTGCAAGGATAGTTCAGAAAATAGACAGAAAATACAATTTTTGCTTTATTTAATATAAATAATAGAAAGTAAAAAGAGGGTACAGAAGGTTGTGCTTTCTAACTTCATCCATCTCATGCTCATCAAAAGGAATCCACTAACAAGGTTGATCAAGTCTTGTTAACAAACTCATTCCGAATCGCATTAAACTAGAGAAATTTCGAATAACACTAGGTTACCTCAACGGGTATATGTGATGTCTACTACACAACCTTCTTCTTGTAGATGTTGTTGGGCCTCCAAGTGCAGAGGTTTGTAGGACAGTAGAAAATTTCCCTCAAGTGGATGACCTAAGGTTTATCAATCCGTAGGAGGCGTAGGATGAAGATGGTCTCTCTCAAGCAACCTTTCAACCAAATAACAAAGAGTCTCTTGTGTCCCCAACACACCCAATACAATGGTAATTTGTATAGGTGCACTAGTTCGGCAAAGAGATGGTGATACAAGTGGTATATGGATGGTAGATAAAGGTTTTTGTAATCTGAAAATATAAAAACAGCAAGGTAACTAATGATAAAAGTGAGCACAAACGGTATTGCAATGCGTTGAAATAAGGCCTATGGTTCATACTTTCACTAGTGCAAGTTCCCTCAACAATAATAACATAATTGGATCATATAACTATCCCTCAACATGCAACAAAGAGTCACTCCAAAGTCACTAATAGCGGAGAACAAATGAAGAGATTATGGTAGGGTACGAAACCACCTCAAAGTTATCCTTTTTGATCGATCTATTCAAGAGTCCGTAGTAAAATAACACGAAGCTATTCTTTCCATTCAATCTATCCTAGAGTTCGTACTAGAATAACACCTTAATACACAAATCAACCAAAACCCTAATCTCACCTAGATACTCCAATGTCACCTCAAGTATCCGTGGGTATGATTATACGATATGCATCACACAATCTCAGATTCATCTATTCAACCAACACAAAGTACTTCAAAGAGTGCCCCAAAGTTTCTACCGGAGAGTCAAGATGAAAACGTGTGCCAACCCCTATGCATAGGTTCATGGTCGGAACCCGCAAGTTGATCACCAAAACATACATCAAGTGGATCAATAGAATACCCCATTGTCACCACGGGTATCCCACGCAAGACATACATCAAGTGTTCTCAAATCCTTAAAGACTCAATCCGATAAGATAACTTCAAAGGGAAAACTCAATCCATTACAAGAGAGTAGAGGGGGAGAAACATCATAAGATCCAACTATAATAACAAAGCTCACGATACATCAAGATCGTATCACCTCAAGAACACGAGAGAGAGAGAGAGAGATCAAACACATAGCTACTGGTACATACCCTCAGCCCCATGGGAGAACTACTCCCTCCTCATCATGGAGAGCACCGGGATGATGAAGATGGCCACCGGAGAGGGATTCCCCCTCCGGTAGGGTGCCGGAATGGGTCTAGATTGGATTTCGGTGGCTACAGAGGCTTCTTGCGGCGGAACTCCTGATCTATTGTCGTCTTCGATAGTTTTAGGGTATATGGATATATATAGGCGGAAGAAATACATCAGGGGGGCCACGAGGGGCCCACAAGGGTGGAGGGCGCGCCCCCCTACCTCGTGCTCTCCTTGTTGATCCCCTGACGTGCACTCCAAGTCTCCTGGATTGCTTTCTTTCCAAAAATAACTTTTCCGAAGGTTTCATTCTGTTTGGACTCCATTTGATATTCCTTTTCTGCGAAACACTGAAACAAGGGAAAACAGAAACTGGCACTGGGCTCTAGGTTAATAGGTTAGTCCCAAAAATCATATAAAATATCATATAAATGCATATAAAACATCCAAGGTTGATAATATAATAGCATGGAACAATAAAAAATTATAGATACGTTGGAGACGTATCAGCATCCCCAAGCTTAATTCCTGCTCGTCCTCGAGTAGGTAAATGATAAAAATAGAATTTTTGATGTGGAATGCTACCTAACATATTCATCATGTATTTCTCTTTATTGTAGCAAGAATACTCAGATCCATAAGATTCAATACAATATTTTAATATTGACATAAAAATAATAATACTTCAAGCATACTAACAAAGCAATTATGTCTTCTCAAAATAACATGGCTAAAGAAAGCTATCCCTACAAAATCATATAGTCTGACTAAGCTCCATCTTCACCACAGAAAATATTTAAATCATGCACAAACCCGACGACAAGCCAAGCAATTGTTTCATACTTTTGATGTTCTCAAATTTTTTCAATCTTCACGCAATACATGAGTGTGAGCCACGGACATAGCACTATAGGTGGAATAGAACGGTGGTTGTGGAGAAGACAAAAAAAGGAGAAGATAGTCTCACATCAACTAGGCGTATAAACGGGCTATGGAGATGCCCATCAATATATATCAATGTGAGTGAGTAGGGATTGCCATGCAACGGATGCACTAGAGCTATAAATGTATGAAAGCTCAACAAAAGAAACTAGTGGGTGTGCATCCAACTCGCTTGCTCATGAAGACCTAGGGCATTTTGAGGAAGCCCATCATTGGAATATACAAGCCAAGTTCTATAATGAAAGATTCCCATTACTATATGAAAGTGACAACATAGGAGACTCTCTATCATGAAGATCATGGTGCTACTTTGAAGCACAAGTGTGGTAAAAGGATAGTAGAATTGCCCCTTCTCTCTTTTTCTCTCATTTTTTATTTATTTTTTATTTTTTTATTAGGGCCTTCTCTTTTTTTATGGCCTCTTTTTTTTATTTGGGCTTCTTTGGCCTCTTTTTTTCGTCTGGAGTCTCATCCCGACTTGTGGGGGAATCATAGTCTCCATCATCCTTTCCTCACTGGGACAATACTCTAATAAGGATGATCATCACACTTTTATTTACTTACAACTCAAGAATTACAACTCGATACTTAGAACAAGATATGACTCTATATGAATGCCTCCGGCGGTGTATCGAGATGTGCAATGACTCAAGAGTGACATGTATGGAAGAATTATGAACGGTGGCTTTGCCACAAATACGATGTCAACTACATGATCATGCAAAGCAATATGACAATGATGAAGCGTGTCATAATAACGGAACGGTGGAAAGTTGCATGGCAATATATCTCGAAATGGCTATGGAAATGCCATAATAGGTAGGTATGGTGGCTGTTTTCAGGAAGGTATATGGTGGGTTTATGGTACCGGCGAAAGTTGCACGGTACTAGAGAGGCTAGCAATGGTGGAAAGGTGAGAGTGCATATAATCCATGGACTCAACATTAGTCATAAAGAACTCACATACTTATTGAAAAAATCTATTAGTTATCAAAACAAAGTACTACGTGCATGCTCCTAGGGGGATAGATTGGTAGGAAAATACCATCGCTCATCCCCGACTGCCACTCATAAGGAAGACAATCGATAAATAAATCATGCTCTGACTTCATCACATAACGGTTCACCATCCGTGCATGCTACGGGAATCACAAACTTTAGAACAAGTATTTCTCAAATTCACAACTACTCAACTAGCATGACTCTATTATCGCCATCTCCATATCTCAAAACAATCATAAAGAATCAAACTTCTCATAGTATTCAATGCACTTTATATGAAAGTTTTTATTATATCCCTCTTGGATGCCCATCATATTAGGACTAATTTCATAACCAAAGCAAATTGCCATGCTGTTCTATAAGACTCTCAAAATAATATAAGTGACGCATGAGAGTTCATCTATTTCTATAAAATAAAACCACCACCGTGCTCTAAAAAGATATAAGTGAAGCACTAGAGCAAATGACAAACTACTCCAAAAGATATAAGTGAAGATCAATGAGTAGTCGAATAATTATGTAACTATGTGAAGACTTTCTAACATTTAAGAATTTTCTATCTTGGTATCTTATTCAAATAGCAAGCAAATCCTAACAAAATAAATTGACACTCCAAGTAAAACACATATCATGTTGTAAATAAAAATATAGCTCCAAGTAAAGTTACCGATGAATGAAGACGAAAGAGGGGATGCCTTCCGGGGCATCCCCAAGCTTAGGCTCTTGGTTGTCCTTGAATATTACCTTGGGGTGCCTTGGGCATCCCCAAGCTTAGGCTCTTTCCACTCCTTATTCCATAGTCCATCGAATCTTTGCCCAAAACTTGGAAACTTCACAACACAAAACGTAACAGAAAACTCGTAAGCTCCGTTAGCGAAAGAAAACAAAACACCACTTCAAGGTACTGGAGTGAACTAATTATTTATTTATATTGGTGTTAATCCCTACTGTATTCCAACTTCTCTATGGTTTATAAGATCTTTTACTAGCCATAGATTCATCGAAATAAGTAAACAACACATGAAAAACAGAATATGTCAAAAACAGAACAGTCTATAGTAATCTGTAACTAACGCAAACTTCTGGAACCCCAAAAATTCTAAAATAAATTGCTGTATGTTATAAATTTATTTATTAAATAATTAACTAAACAGCGCTCTCCAATAAAAAATGGCAGCAATTCTCGTGAGCGCTAAAGTTTCTGTTTTTTACAGCAAGATCAACAAGACTTTCCTCAAGTCTTCCCAACGGTTCTACTTGGCACAAACACTAATTAAAACATAAAAAATCAATAAAATAGAGGCTAGATAAATTATTTATTACTAAACAGGAGCAAACAGCAAGGAACAAAAATAAATTTGGGTTGCCTCCCAACAAGCGCTATCATTTAACGGTCCTAGCCAGGCATGATGATTTCAATGATGCTCACATAAAAGATAAGAATTGAAACATAAAGAGAGCATCACGAAGAATATGACTAGCACATTTAAGTCTAACCCACTTCCTATGCATAGGGATTTTGTGAGCAAACAACTTGTGGTAACAAGAATCAACTTGCATAGGAAGGTAAAACAAGCATAACTTCAAAACTTTAAGCACATAGAGAGGAAACTTGATATTATTGCAATTCCTACAAGCATATATTCCTCCCTCATAATAATTTTCAGTAGCATCATGAATGAATTCAACAATATAACCAGCACCTAAAGCATTCTTTTCACGATCTACAAGCATAGAAATTTTATTACTCTCCACAGAAGCAAAATTCTTCTCATTCGGAATAGTGGGAGTATCATAAGAGACTCGAATACTATAAATTATTTCCAAATTAAAAGAGTAATGTTCAGAAAAAGGGTAATCATAATCATGACAAGTTTTATAAATATAATCATCACTACTTTTTATAGCATAAGTGTCATCACAATAATCATCATAAGTAGCAACTTTGTTCTCATCATAATCGATTGAAACCTCTTCCAAGATAGTGGAATCATCACTAAATAAAGTCATGAACTCTCCAAATCCACTTTCTTAATTATCATAATAAGATTCAACATCCTCCAAAATAGTGGGATCATTACTTCCTAAAGTTGACACTCTTCCAAACCCACTTTCATCAATATAATCATCATAAGTAGGAGGCATGCTATCATCGTAATAAATTTGCATATCAAAACTTGGGAGACTACAAATATCATCTTCATTAAACATAGCTTCCCCAAGCTTGGGACTAACATTAATTGCAGCAAATATATTCTCAAAAACATCATCTTCATCAAACATAGCATCCCCAAGCTTGGGCCTTTTCATATCATAAGCATACACTTTCATCATTAATAGTATGGATAGCACCAATAGTATAGCAATTATCATCATCACAAGGGGCAATAGGAGCAACATCATTTGGGAGAGATACGTTTTTACCTTTTCTTCTCCGTCTTTTCTTTTTCTTCTTCACATCATGTGTGGGTTCAACCCTCTTTTTGGAGCTCCTTATTAATGAGATTGGTTGAATAGAAGGCTCCTCCTCGTTACATGGTTCATCATAAGAAATAATAGGAGGATATTGGGAAGTATCTTCCCTTTCATTAGTATTCTCTTCATCCTCTATTTGTTTTCTTTTCTTTATGTAATTGGCAATATAAGGGTTTTCAATGGAATTCACCGCACAATACATATAAATTTCCTCTAGATCAAAATCAAGAAATTTATCGAGATTAAATTTTGGAATACCCTCAGTTCTACGTTTCATTTCTTCATAACCCAAAAGAAGACTAAGCTCTTTATGATGCTCAAGGGTAATCAAGTTATCACAATTTTTGGACATGACTTGATCATGAAACAAATAGCATTGGAGCTTTAAATCACCATGTTCATTGCAAAGTTCACAAGGATGGTGATAAATATTGAATCTTTCAGCACAAACATCTAGCCTTTATTGCAACAATTCAGTTTCTAAATGCTTATGCCTCTTGCAATATCTATATTCCCTATTTGGTGTGTACTTGCAAACCCAATGCACTCCACAAAAATTGGCATGTTTATAAGAGACATTTTCATCATAACTAGTGCAATCATCATTAGTACTATGGATATTCAAGGAGTTCATACTAACAACATTGCAATCATGCTCATCATTCAAAGATTTAGTGCCAAACATTTTAATGCATTCTTCTTCTAACACTTTGGCACAATTTTCCTTTCCATCATACTCACGAAAGATATTAAAAAGATGAAGCGTATGAGGCAAACTTAATTCCATTTTTTTAGTTTTCTTTTATAAACTAAACTAGTGATAAAACAAGAAACTAAAAGACTCGATTGCAAGATCTAAAGATATACCTTCAAGCGCTAACCTCCCCGGCAACGGCACCAGAAAAGAGCTTGATGTCTACTACACAACCTTCTTATTGTAGATGTTGTTGGGCCTCCAAGTGCAGAGGTTTGTAGGACAGTAGCAAATTTCCCTCAAGTGGATGACCTAAGGTTTATCAATCCGTAGGAGGCGTAGGATGAAGATGGTTTCTCTCAAGCAACCCTGCAACCAAATAACAAAGAGTATCTTGTGTCCCCAACACACCCAATACAATGGTAAATTGTATAGTTGCACTAGTTCGGTGAAGAGATGGTGATACAAGTGGTATATGGATGGTAGATAAAGGTTTTTGTAATCTGAAACTATAAAAACAGCAAGGTAACTAATGATAAAAGTGAGCACAAATGGTATTGCAATGCGTTGAAACAAGGCCTAGGGTTCATACTTTCACTAGTGCAAGTTCCCTCAACAATAATAACATAATTGGATCATATAACTATCCCTCAACATGCAACAAAGAGTCACTTCAAAGTCACTAATAGCGGAGAACAAACGAAGAGATTATGGTAGGGTACGAAACCACCTCAAAGTTATCCTTTCTAATCGATCTGTTCAAGAGTCCGTAGTAAAATAACACGAAGCTATTCTTTCCATTCAATCTATCCTAGAGTCGTACTAGAATAACACCTTAAGACACAAATCAACCAAAACCCTAATGTCACCTAGATACTCCAATGTCACCTCAAGTATCCGTCGGTATGATTATACGATATGCATCACACAATCTCAGATTCATCTATTCAACCAACACAAAGTACTTCAAAGAGTGCCCCAAAGTTTCTACCGGAGAGTCAAGACGAAAACCTGTGCCAACCCCTATGCATAGGTTCATGGGTGGAACCCGCAAGTGGATCACCAAAACATACATCAAGTGGATCAATAGAATACCCCATTGTCACCACGGGTATCCCACGCAAGACATACATCAAGTGTTCTCAAATCCTTAAAGACTCAATCCGATAAGATAACTTCAAAGGGAAAACTCAATCCATTACAAGAGAGTAGAGGGGGAGAAACATCATAAGATCTAACTATAATAGCAAAGCTCACGATACATCAAGATCGTATCACCTCAAGAACACGAGAGAGAGAGAGAGAGATCAAACACATAGCTACTGGTACATACCCTCAGCCCCGAGGGAGAACTACTCCCTCCTCGCCATGGAGAGCACCGGGGTGATGAAGATGGCCACCGGAGAGGGATTCCCCCTCCGGTAGGGTGCCGGAACGGGTCTAGATTGGTTTTCAGTGGCTACGGAGGCCTCTGGCGGCGGAACTCCCGATCTATTGTCGTCTTCGATAGTTTTAGGGTATATGGATATATATAGGCGGAAGAAATACATCAGGGGGCCACGAGGGGCCCACGAGGGTGGAGGGCGCGCCTAGGGGGGTGGGCGCGCCCCTACCTCATGCTCTCCTCGTTGATCCCCTGACGTGCACTCCAAGTCTCCTGTATTGCTTTCTTTCCAAAAATAACTTTTCCGAAGGTTTCATTCCGTTTGGACTCCGTTTTAAATTCCTTTTCTGTGAAACACTGAAACAAGGGAAAAACAGAAAACTGGCTCTGGGTTCTAGGTTAATAGGCTAGTCCCAAAAATCATATAAAATAGCATATAAATACATATAAAACATCCAATGTTGATAATATAATAGCATGGAACAATCAAAAATTATAGATACGTTGGAGACGTACCAATATGCACGTCCCCAACAATAAGAATATCATATTTCTTCTTGAAAGTAGGAAGAGGGAATTCAAAACCTCCAACAGTGATTGTTGAAAATTTTCCAATAGAATTGATACTGTGGACTTGAGGTTGTTTCCTCGGAAAGTGTACCGTATGCTCATTACCATTAACATGAAAAGTGATATTGCTTTTGTTGCAATCAATAACAGCCCCTGGAGTATTCAAAAAGGGTCTACCAAGGATAATCAACATACTATCGTCCTCGGGAATATCAAGAATAACAAAGTCCGTTAGAATAGTAACGTTTGCAACCACAACTGGCACATCCACACAAATACCGACAGGTATAGCAGTTGATTTATCAGCCATTTGCAAAGATATTTCAGTAGGTGTCAACTTATTCAAATCAAGTCTACGATATAAAGAGAGAGGCATAACACTAACACCGGCTCCAAGATCACATAAAGCAGTTTTAACATAGTTTCTTTTAATGGAGCATGGTATAGTTGGTACTCCTGGATCTCCAAGTTTCTTTGGTATTCCACCCTTAAAAGTGTAATTAGCTAGCATGGTGGAAATTTCAGCTTTTGGTATCTTTCTTTTATTATCATGTATTTAGCATAAGGGTTCATTTTAAACATATCAGTCAAACGCATACGCAAAAAGATAGGTCTAATCATTTCAGCAAAGCGCTCAAAATCCTCATCATCCTTTTTCTTGGAATGGTTTAGGAGGAAAAGGCATGGGTTTCTGAACCCATGGTTCTCTTTCTTTACCGTGCTTCCTAGCGACAAAGTCTCTCTTATCATAATGTTGATTCTTTGATTGTGGGTTATCAAGACCAACAACAAGTTCAATCTCTACATCATTATCATTGCTAGGCTGAGCATCAACATGAACATCATCATTAACATTATCACTAGGTTCACGTTCATTACCAGATTGTGTTTCAGCATCAGAAATAGAAATATCATTGGGATTCTTAGGTGTGTCAACAGCAGGTTCACTAGAAGCATGCTAAGTCCTACCATTTTTCTTCTTCTTCTTCTTCTTCTTCTTCTTAGAAGAACTAGGTGCATCAACATTAATTCTCTGAGAATCTTGCTCAATTCTCTTAGGGTGGCCCTCAGGATACAAAGGTTCCTGAGTCATTTTACCCCCTCTAGTCATAACTCTAACAGCATTATCATTTTTCTTATTATTTAATTCATTGAGCAAATCATTCTGAGCTTTAAGTACTTGTTCTACTTGAGTGGTAACCATAGAAGCATGTTTACTAATAAGTTTAAGTTCACCTTTAACTCTAGACATATAATCACTCAAGTGTTCAAGCATATCAGCATTGTGTTTCAATTGTATACCAACATAAGCATTGAAGTTTTCTTGTAAGCATTGGCTAGCAGACTTATAATGAGGAATATCACCTTCATCAAATCTATAGAGAGAATTTACCTTTACTACCTATTTTGGGTTATCAAGACCATGTATTTCTTCAATAGGTGGTAAATTCTTAACATCTTCAGCTTTAATACCTTTTTCTTTCATAGATTTCTTTGCCTCTTGCATATCTTCGGGACTGAGAAATAGAATACCCCTTTTATTCGGAGTTGGCTTAGGAGTTGGTTCAGGAAGTGTCCAATCATTTTCATTACTCAACATATTATTCAATAGCAATTCAGCTTGATCAACAATTCTTTCCCTGAAAACACAACCAACACAACTATCCAGGTGGTCTATGGAAGCATTAGTTAGTCCATTATAAAAGATATCAAGTATTTCATTTTTCTTGAGAGGATGATTAGGCAAAGCATTAAGTAATCAGAGAAGCCTCCCCCAAGCTTGTGGGAGACTCTCTTCTTCAATTTGCACAAAATTATATATTTCCCTTAAAGCAGCTTGTTTCTTATGAGCGGGGAAATATTTAGCAGAGAAGTAATAAATCATATCCTGGGGACTACGCACACAACCAGGATCAAGAGAATTAAACCATGTTTTAGCATCACCCTTTAATGAGAACAGAAATAACTTAAGGATAAAGTAATAGCGAGTTTTCTCATCATGAGTAAACAGGGTGGCTATATCATTTAATTTAGTAAGATGTGCCACAACAGTTTTAGATTCATAGCCATAAAAAGGATCATATTCAACCAAAGTAATTAACTCAGGGTCGACAGAGAAATCATAATCCTTATCGGAAATAAAGATAGGTGAAGTAGCAAAAGCAGGGTCATATTTCATTCTAGCATTCAAAGACTTTTCTTTAAGCTTAACTAATAATTTCTTAATATCATATCTATCATTGCAAGCTAAGAAGTCTCTAGCAGTTTCTTCATCCATAACATAACCCTCAGGCACAACAGGCAATTCATATCTAGGGGGAGAATCTTCATCATCACTTTCATCAATATTATCAACTTCAATAATTTCATTCTCTCTAACCCTAGCAAGTTGTTCATCAAGAAATTCACCTAGTGGCACAGTATTATCAAGCATAGAAGTAGTTTATCATAGGTATCATGCAAAGTAGAAATGGCATCATCAATAACATGCGACATATCAGAATGAATAGCAGGAGTAGGTGTCACAAGTTTACTCAAAACAGAAGGTGAATCAAGTGTAGAGCTAGATGGCAGTTCCTTACCTCCCCTCGTAGTTGAGGGAAAAATCTTGGTTCTTTTATCTTTCAAGTTCTTCATAGTGATCAGCAGATATAAATCCCAAGTGACTCAAAGAATAGAGCTATGCTCCCCGGCAATGGTGCCAGAAAATAGTCTTGATAACCCACAAGTATAGGGGATCGCAACAGTTTTCGAGGGTAGAGTATTCAAACCAAATTTATTGATTCGACACAAGGGGAGCCAAAGAATATTCTCAAGTATTAGCAGCTGAGTTGTCAATTCAACCACAACTGGAAACATAATATCTACAGAAAGTATTTAGTAGAAAAGTAATATGATAGTAACGGTAACAGTGGCAAAAGTAACGGTATCAGTTTTGGTTTTATAGTGATTGTAATAGTAGCAACGGAAAAGTAAATAAGCAAAGAACAATATGAAAAGCTCGTAGGCAATGGATCAGTGATGGATAATTATGTCGGGTGCGATTCCTCATGCAATAGTTATAACATAGGGTGACACAGAACTAGCTCCAGTTCATCAATGTAATGTAGGCATGTATTCCGAATATAGTCATACGTGCTTATGGAAAAGAACTTGCATGACATCTTTTGTCCTACCCTCCCGTGGCAGCGGGGTCCTATCGGAAACAAAGGGATATTAAGGCCTGCTTTTAATAGAGTACCGGACCAAAGCATTAACACATAGTGAATACATGAACTCCTCAAACTACGGTCATCACCGGTAAGTATCCCGATTATTGTCACTTCGGGGTTAACGGATCATAACACATAATAGGTGACTATAGACTTGCAAGATAGGATCAAGAACTCACATATATTCATGAAAACATAATAGGTTCAGATGTGAAATCATGGCACTCGGGCCCTAGTGACAAGCATTAAGCATAGCAAAGTCATAGTAACATCAATCTCAGAACATAGTGGATACTAGGGATCAAATCCTAACAAAACTAACTCGATTACATGATAAATCTCATCCAACCCATCACCATCCAGCAAGCCTATGATGTAATTACTCACGCACGGTGGTGAGAATCATGAAATTGGTGATGGAGGAAGGTTGATGATGATGATGGCGACGGATTCCCCTCTCCGGAGCCCCGAACGGACTTCAGATCAGCCCTCCCGAGAGAGATTGGGGCTTGGCGGCGGCTCTGTATCGTAAAATGTGATGAATCCTTCTCTCTAATTTTTTTCTCCCCGAACACCAATATATAGAGTTGGAGTTGAGGTCGGAGGAGCACCAGGGGGCCCACGGGGCAGGGGGCGCGCCCAGGGGGTAGGCGCGCCCCCACCCTCGTGGACAGGGTGTGGGCCCCTGGCCTTGATTCTTTCGCCAATATTTTTTATATATTCCAAAAATAATCTCCGTTGATTTTCAGGTCATTCGGAGAACTTTTATTTCTGCACAAAAATAACACCATGGAAATTCTGCTATAAACAGCGTCAGTCTGGGTTAGTTCCATTCAAATCATGCAAGTTAGAGTCCAAAACAAGGGCAAGAGTGTTTGGAAAAGTAGATACGATGGAAACGTATCAGGCCACCGATCCGCAGGAGCTGCCTATCAGAGCCAGGCCGCCTTCCCTTCACCTCCACGGTTCAGGACTTCGCCGACCGTTTCCAGGCCCTGGCATGCCACACGTCGGGCATGATGGCGCAGCAGCGGGGCGACCTCTTCGTCTGTGGACTTCCGGATCACATCCGCGTGGACGTGGAGCTTCGGGGACCCCAGAATCTCCAAACGACCATGTCCTATGCCCGCGCGCTCGAGCGCCGCGCGGTGGCCATCCAGCAGGCATCACCATCCCGGGCCGCTAGGCCGCTACCCTGGCCGGATGTCCCCGCGTAGGGTCGGCCTGCTCAGGCTTCCGCGGTACCCTTCGCCACGACCACGGTGCGCCCGTTCCTCCGGCTCACCTCGGCCGAGCTACTCGAGCATCGCCGCCAGGAGTTGTGCTTCAACTGTGACGAGCCCTACATGTTCGGCCACGTCTACTCATGACTCTTCTACCTGGAGGCTGCAGACTACATTGAGGAGGATGTCGTCGCCGCTGACCTGGATGCCCCAGCTGTCGCGAAGGTGTTTGATGCTGGTTGATCACCTCAAGGAGTTTAGCAAACGCTTCCCCACCTTGCAGCTCGAGGACGAACTGTTTGTGCGGGCGGGGAGAAGTGTTATGACCGGCATATTAGGGGCTTAGCCCGGTGGCTTGTAGCCCAAGTTATGTTATCGTTATTAGGGGCTTAGCCCAATTATCTTATCGTTATTAGGATCATTTGCTTAGGAGTCAAGTAAACCTCTCTATATAAGGAGAGGAGATGTATCAAATTAATCAAGCAAGAAGCAATCATTATTTGCTTGGCTTTCCTTAGAAAGCCGGGAGACCTAACCCTAGCCGCTCTTGCGCCGCCGCCGCCTCTTCTCCACCACACAAGGACAGCGCCCAGCTGCCGGCCGCCGCGCCCTCATCCTCGTCCTCCTCCATCTTTCCCCTACAATCTCCGCCCTAGAACCGGCAGAACCCTAGCTCCTAACACATGTATCACCCTATTTTGTTTGTTGGATGGAACAATTGCAAACTTTGCCTACATTTGATTTTGGTATCTGCTTCTTTTGGCCTCCCAGTATATTATCACTAGATATACAGTTCATCAATGCTTCCATGTTTAAATATTGGGATGTATGTATTCTTGATCCATAGTGCCACTTTAAATATTATATATATATATATATTTCTTATCAGTCCTTGTCCTAATCGCAACTCTCTCGTGGCTCGATTGCATAATTAGTTTAAACTAAGTTTGTCATCATGTTGCTTATGTTTACAGTAGGTTATAAAGGACAGTTGTGATGGAGATGGTTGACATTAGTTCCATTTTGTTGCACACAAGCCTGCCATTTTAGGTCGATATATATTTTTAGTTATCTTTACCTCTTTTATTTCAAGAATGTGTGATGTGTCACTAGCTTATTCCATTCTCACATTGTAGTATACGAATTTCTTGCAGCTCGTGTCATGCAGGCAGATGGGGAGATGCATTCATGTGCTTGTTGCTGCGTGCTACTAACTTCGTTCAGTTGCCTCAATGGGATAAAGTATCTTGATGTGAATTTTGTTCTGTAAATGTTCAACAAATTTTCCACCAACAAGTTTGACACATAGTGAGGATGGTAAAGGATGTACTTTCTTTCTTACTGATATTATGTGACTAAATCATTTGAACTTGCTCTTGGGTTTAAATAGTAATCAAAGTCCATTTGCAAATTTTAGGCCGACTTCTGTTTTAAGGACTAGGAAACAAGCCCCACCATGTGGGGCATCATCAGTACATGCCTTCATGAACTGGTGCATATACTACTCAATATAGACTACCAAAACACACCCACTACATGTAAAGTTCAATATGGTTTAGTGAAGATGCATGTAATTTCATTTTTCTAATTTACTAATGAAGGAGTTGATTATTCTTAATGAATGTCAACAATAATTAATGGTGGGGAGGTAGTGGAGGGCCATTCTTCTATAGAATTAGCCGGATGAAGGCAATAACATGAGATGTAAATTCTACATAATTCAGCTAATTGCTTGCAGCAACTCACTTCTTTATTGTCCATTCTTCTGAGCCAACAGGTTATTCATAGAACATAATTTATGAGAATATAAAACACAACTAGATGTGCTCACATTTCTTTGCAGTGTCATATACTATAGCAGGAGAGACCATATGTCATACTTTTTAGCTTTGTATAGGTTGTGCTATGGATTCAACAAATTATGACCAATGCGATGGGCAAAGATAGCGGTAGACCATCCGATGAAGTTTACCGCATGTTCTTATCTTTACTATCATTGCACTACATGATTTTTCTTATACCATGTTGATATTCAAATAAAGTGACACTACTGTATGATTTTTCTTATACCATGTTGATATTCAAATAAAGTGCAAGTTGTCACTGAAAGAGTATATGTTTTTTATTTATGTCAAATTTGGTAACAAAAAACGCAGCCTTACCAATCATGCTGTGTGGGTGCTCACCAGTGTCGTAGAAGGGGGTTGTGTGTTTTAGAGGTGTGGTGGGGGACAACAGTGGACCGTCGGAGAAGGCGACTTGGGCAGGGAAGCACAAGACATCGGCACCAGGCGCAACCAGTGCTGAAAAGGTGGGTCATGGGGACGGAAGGAGGAAGAAGACGACAACGAACACATATTTTTAAAAGAGAGTGAGGGAAAAGAGGGATGGTCAGGGGCAATGGTGGACCTACACAGAAGTCGGCTCGGGTAGGGCGGCACGCGACATCGGCACCGGTAGTACCGGCCCCGACACTCATTGGAGAAGGTGTCTCAAATAGGGTGGCCCACAACCAGTGTCGAAGGATTGGCCGTGGGGATGGAAGGAGGAAGATCAATAGGATAAAGATCATACTTGCTCTCATAGTATCCCCTAAAGAAATTGATAAAAGATTATGTATATACGAAGGGTTTCACTCATGTCACTTAGTCACCACTTTGATTCATTTTCCTACATTTTGCCCGTAGCAACGAACATGCATTCTAGTAGTTTTTATTATGTCCGAGATGCTTTGTACTTCCGATGAACTTTTACAATAAATTTGATCTTTTTGAAAGAAAAAAAGCAGTATACCCACAATCATTAAGTTGAGCATTTAGCGGTGCGTGTCACTTTCCGTAGACATCTGTACCACGAAAAAACTATCTTACATTACCACACACCATCAAATAAAATCTGGAACAACATATGGAACATTGGAACCATGCTACGCTACCCGCCATTCTAGCGCCATCGCTCGCGCGTGACGTCGTGGTCCACCCGATCGGGTTGCTACAATCTTTTTTTGGCTGCTGGCACCGGGTAAACCGTCGATTGTTTTATACATACATGGCTGATATAATGGGTAAATGACAGATGGGCCTTGTTAATTGTTGGGTACAAGAATTAGCTGGAATTTTGCTTCCTCAGCGTGGAGATGGGGTTCTGGGATCGAGAGCAGCGATGAAAACCTGGATCCACCGGGGTGAAAAATATCCCGTGCTCTCCCCTCCTTCCCTCCCGCCGCGCCGCCACCTCTCCTCCATCCGCCGCCAATCCCAATCTCCTCCTCTTGGCCGCGCACCTGCGATGGAGACCGAGAATCCCGAGCCCCGGCCCCAAGCCCTAGCCACCGGGGAGCTGGCCTGGGCCAAGACCAAGGGCCGCCACCCACGCGCCTCCGCTCCCCCTCCCTAGAATCCTCCCTCGTCTCCTCCCCCGCCGCCGTCGTCAAGTCCTTCCTTGTCGTCCCCGACGCTGACGCCCTCGCAAGGGCCAACACTGGACTCGCCTTCGTTCTCCACGAGTTCCTTGCCGCCCTCGGCAGCGCGGCCATCGATGCTCCTGCTGTCAGCCTGCTGGACCGTGCCCGGCTCAAGAGCTGGGTCCGGGTGCTCGCCCAGGGATGGGGCCCCGATGATCCCAGTTGCTACCAGCGCCGAAGTGCAGCCTCGGAAGAGGAGGGGAAGAAAGAGAGGGCGACATGCTGGCCGACGACGGTGCAGCTGAGGGAGTCCTGGACTATGGGGTCCTCGGGTGTCCGGGCTATGTGATGTTGGCTGAACAGATGGGCCGTGAAGATACAAGATAGAAGGCCTTCCCTCATGTCTGGATGGGACTCTCCTTGGCGTGGAAGGCAAGCTTAGCGCGCGGATATGAATATTCCTTCCTTTGTATACTGACTCTGTACAACCCTAGCCCCCTCCGTGTCTATATAAACTGGAGGGTTTAGTCCGTAGAGACAGAATCATAATCATACAGGCTAGGCAATTAGGGTTTAGCCATTACAATCTCGTGGTAGATCAACTCTTGTAACCCCTATACTCATCAAAGTCAATCAAGCAAGACGTAGGGTATTACCTCCATCAAGAGGACCCGAACCTGGGTAAACATCGTGTCCCTTGTCTCCTATCACCATCGATCCTTAGACACACAGTTCGGGACCCCCTACCCGAGATCTGCCGGTTTCGACACCGACATTGGTGCTTTCATTGAGTGTTTCACTATGCCGTCGTTGAAAGGCTCAATGGCTCCATCAATCATCTACAACAATGCTGCCGTGAGGGAGATCCCCCCCCCGGCAAGATCTTTGTATTCGGAGGCTTCGCACTGCGGGCCAACTCGGTTGGCCATTTGGAGCAGATCGACAGCTACGCCCCCGGTCATCAGATCAATTTTGAAAATCTGAACTATGTCGCTGATATCCGAGGAGACTTGATCTTCCAAGGGTTCACGGCCTCAACCACCGCTCCGTCCTTAGATATGGAGCATGTCATCAGGTCCGAAGACGGGAGTCTAGAGCCTGCCGGACTCTCTGCGGCCTTAGAGCTCAGCACTAGAAAACCAGGGAGAATAGCGTCTCTGGCAATCATTGCAAGACTGGACTCTTCTTCGGATACCACTTCTGAACCCTGGAGGCCCGCGTCATGTGAGCTCGGCCCAGAAACTTCGGACCATGTCCAAACCCCTCTCTTAAACAAGGCTTTGGACCTAATGCGATCCCTCGTCATCACAGAGGAATCGCTTCTAAACCACGCCCAGCCCAGACTAGGTGCTGGAAATAGGGAATTCTACTTCCCACCCACCACCCACTTCATAGCCACTGTCGAGGACCTAACCGAAATGCTTGATTGCGCCTCCGAAGACATCAACGGTATGGACGACGATGCCGGAGAGGAGCAGGCCCAAAACCCGCCGGTTTCGGATGTTGGACGGCCACCTCCTCGTATGACATATACATGATGGACACACCTAAAAACAGCGACGGCAATGAGGAGAAAAACCCAGTCGAGGATGAACCTCCAGAGATACCACCGAAACATCGACGCCAGCGGCGCCGCTCTAAATCGCGTCGCGTAAAGAATAGTGAAACCGGCACCAGAAACAATGATACTCCGGAGAACGCCGAAGACCAAGAAGCCCCCATTGGGCCAACATCCGAACAGGACGATCGGGAGGATGGGCAAATTGATCCCAATGAGCAAGCAGGGAACGAATACTCGGAGGACAGCAATTATCTGCCCCTCTCCGAGGACGATGTAAGCCTCGGCGACGAAGACTTTGTCGTGCCAGAGGAACCCCTCAAGGAAGAGCGCTTCAAGCACCGGCTAATAGCCACGGCTAGAAGCCTGAAAAAGAAATAGCAACAGCTGCAAGCTGACCAAAATCTGCTCAATGACAGATGGACTAATATGTTGGCAGCCGAAGAGTACGGCCTCGAACGCCCAACAAAGAGTTACCCTAAGTGTAAACTACTACCCTAATTCAACGACGAGGCTCTGGAGCCCATACCGCCCGCACATAACGCGGCTGACAGACCCAACCGACCACCATGTGGCCAGGGCAGAACAACAACTCAGGCTGAACACCAGCTCGCTCCACCTCGCCGTAAAAGCAGAGAAATGACAGCTCGGGGTATACATATGACCCGCGACAAGACCTGGAAAATAGAGCAGGTCAAACTAGATCAATCTATGGATCATGGGGGCACGCCCCGGCGCGAGAGGACGGTTATCAATCCCGGTGTTGCAGGTATAGCCACGCCCCGGCCAAAAACCGCATACGGACTTCATTCGAACTGCACCATGACATGGCTCGCTATAGGGGCGCCGCACACCCCCTGTGCTTCACTGATGGGGTAATGGATCACCAGTTCCCAAAAGGGTTCAAACCCATGAACATCGAATCATACGATGGCACAAAAGATCCCGCAGTATGGATTGAAGACTTTCTTCTCCACATTCACATGGCTCGCGGTGACGATCTACACGCCATCAAATACCTTCCCCTCAAACTTAAGGGACCAGCACGGCACTGGCTGAACAGTCTACCAGAAAATCCTATTGGTAGTTGGGAGGACCTGGAGGATGCATTCGGAGACAACTTCCAAGGTACCTATGTTCAGCCCCCAGATGCCGATGACCTTAGCCACCTAATCCAGCAACCCGGGGAATCGGCCCGACAGCTTTGGATAAGGTTCCTAATTAAAAAGAACCAGATTATGGATTGTACGGACGCATAAGCCCTCGCGGCCTTCAAACATAGCATCTAAGACGAGTGGCTCGCCCAACACCTCGGCCAATAAAAGCCGAACTCCATGGCAGCCATCTCCGCACTTATGACCCATTTTTGCACGGGAAAAGACAGTTGGCTCGCTCGCAGGAGCAATAGCACCAGCGACCCTGTTACCTCCGAAACCAGGGATGGCAACGGCAAGCCACGACGCGACAAGCATAAGCATCAAAACAACAATGAAGGAACGCAAGACATGGCGGTTAACGCCATATTTAGCGGCTCCAAACCCGGTCAACGGAAAAAGCCATTCAAGGCAAACAGAGATGGCCCATCCAGTCTAGAGAGAATACTTGATCGTCCTTGCCAGATTCATGGCACCCCTAATAAACCCGCCAATCATACCAACAAAAGTTGTTGGGTCTTCAAACAAGTCGGCAAGCTTAACACCGAACACAAGGGAAAAGGGTCGCCAAGCGACGACGATGACCAAGAGTCTCGTCAGCCGAACACAGGGGGATAGAAGCAATTTCCCCCTGAGGTAAAGACGGTAAACATGATATATGTCACACATGTCCCTGGGAGGGAGCGCAAACACGCACTACGGGACGTCTACGCCATAGAGCCGGACGCCCCCAAATTTAACCCATGGTCGTGATGTCCGATCACCTTCGATCGAAAGGACCATCCAACCAGTATCCTTTATGGAGGTTCGGTAGCTCTAGTCCTCGATCCAACCATCGGAGGGTTCCACCTTACGCGAGTCCTCATGGATGGTGGCAGCAGTCTCAATTTACTTTATCAAGACATTGTCCGCAAACTGGGCATTGATCTGTCAAGAATCAAGCCCACTAGAACTACCTTCAAGGGAGTAATACCTGGCAAAGAGGCATGCTGCACAGGCTCAGTCACACTGGAAGTAGTCTTTGGCTCGCCGGACAACTCCCGGAGCGAAGACTTGATCTTCAACATCATCCCCTTCGGCAGCGGCTATCATGCACTGCTCGGACGAACCGCTTTTTCCCGCTTCAATGCGGTCCCGCATTACCCTTATTTGGAGCTCAAGATGCCTGGTCCACGTGGCGTCATTACAAACAATGGAAACATGGAGAGTTCCCTCCATACTGAGGAGCACACAGCGGCCATTGCGGCCAAAGTACAAAGCGGCCCTATCAAGCTGCACATCCCCTTGGCTATTAGGCCATCGGTCTTCTCCACGCAGGACCGGTCAGTTCTACATACCGATTGTCCGGCAACTTCAGGGCTGGATTAGTAGCCTAGCCTTCATCAACTGCCACGTACATCAGCAAAATTTGTACCACGCATGCACAATTATGCACTCAAAATACCTTGGGCATCGGCGGAGGCAATATACGGGCAAGCCTATACAAGGGTTCGACCTTACACGGCCTGGCCCTTTCTTTAACCATCTTTTCCTTTTTTGCCACATGTGAATCAAAACCCACTTATTCTTCAGACCCCCGAGGACTCTTTCCGAGCCCGGTTCCGTATACACGGCCGAAGACCATTCCTTTAACGGAATCTTTCTTATTCGGGTGAAAAGCATCGCAGATGTGTGGCAGGAAGACCATAACTTCGTTCAAAGAACCTGTATAGAGCTTTCCCCTTAGCCTTAGACCCCTGGCATGTAAAATGGCCTTGGTGATTACGGTACCTTCTGTAGGATTACGTTTTGATGTATCAATCAGATTTTAGTGAACCAAACTTCTTATCAGGTATCTTTTTTCATTCCGCCTATTAAGTGGTTTCACGTACACACCTCGGCATAAAATTGCCAGGGGCTCTACAAGGCAACATATGTGTTGCTATACAAAAGTCCGAATAGCTTTACAGCACAATTCGGCATCCCGAGCTCAGTATATGCATCAGCTCCGAATCATGTCTTTGGTCAATAGTTAGGTTGCCCGGCTCCTGTGCTTGCTGCCTTACGTTCATTCTAATCGGCTAAGGTAGTAAAGGGAGAACTACTGCGATTGTGTTTCTAGTTTTTCCAGTTAAGCACCTCGGTAGAGAAAGCCGAAAATTGACTGTCATGATGTGGCGAGAGCTGGTCAGCCACTCGGCGATTCACTACAATCCTTGGCGGTTTTTTCGTATTACATGAAGGATTGTTTCCCGGTCACATATGTAACGCATCTGCATCAGGGTAGCCGCGTACATACTAGGGGCTACCTAATAGACCCATTGTCAAACTCCTATAGCTAAGTGAGAGCAATAAAACCGAATAGTCTGATTGCCTGGTTCGCCGCACTAACACCTCCTTCACGGGCCAAGACGTTGGATTAAGTGTAGTTATGTGCAATTCCGAACACCCCAGTAGCATCTACATGGGGGCTGAAGCCGACAACTGGGAACTCTCAAATATAATAAAATGACCGCACAGGAGGATAAAAACTTCTTCATCAAAGGAGTGAATATATTACAAAATAATTAGTTCATAATACAGACCTCCGGATAGTTCAGACTCTTTTATTTGAACACTACGTCCTTAGAGCATTGGACCTCTACAAGGCGGGCACCCTTTAGTACATCCTCAAAAGGGTGCTCTGGTGTGCGGTGGGCCTTGCTTTCGGGAGGACCCTCAACTGCAACCTTTTCGGCATTCATTTTCACCCAATGCATCTTGACACGGGTGAAAGCCATGCGCGCTCCTTCTATACAGGACCACCTCTTGACGGCCTCAATCCGGGGTAGCACATCGACAAGACACCGCACGAGGCCGATGTAGCTATCTGGAATGGCTTCGGTAGGCCACAACCAAACTATGACGTCCTTCATGGCCGCCCCGGACATCTTATGCAGCTCCGCCCACTGTGCCATCTGGTCATTTAGTAGTACGGGACGCTCCTGCCCCACAAACTGCAACCAGAAAAGCTTCTGTGTCGCATGCTCCTCCTGGGCGTCGAAGAATTGGACGGCGTCCGCGACACTCTTCGGCAGATCCACATATACGTCTGGAGAACTCCACAGTCGATTAAGCAAGGCATACTTCCGATCCCAAAATTAAGCCTGTAAAAGAAAAGGCTTACCAGCCGCTATCTGACCGGCGCAACGGATTTCCTCGCACACTGCGTGGGATTCAGATTGCGCTTCTGAAGCGCCTTGAAGGGCCTTGGCGAGTTCGGTCCCCTTTGCCTTATTTTCCTTTTCCAACGACTCACACTTAGTGGTAGTGTCCTTGAGTTGTTGCTCCATCTCGGTCACCCGGTCTTCAAAACGGCGCCGGGCGGCCTGTTCGGCCATAAAATCCGCAGCCGTCTTATCGGCAGCTGCCTTGTTTGCCCTTACTTGCTTCTTGGCTTGAGCAAGTTCTCCCCTGAGGGTTTCTACCGCGGCGGCACCACCTATACAAACATGCACATTACAGCTCTTGAATTTTCAGAGAAAGCGGACATACATAGACACAAACGCAAGATGTATCGCATACCTTGTGCCTGGTTGAGCCGCGTGTTAACAAGGACTAGATCCTCATCGGCTCGCTCCAGTTTCCATTTGAGTTCGGAAATTTCGGCTGACCGGGCCGTCGCCTCTAACAGAGAAGCCTGTTTTAAATTCAAATAAAACAGTGTTACCACCTGACAGCAGGATTATTGATTCTCTGTTCACTTTTCTTTCACAAAACTGAACAGAGCCTCAGGGGCTACTGTCTATATATAGGCATATTTCTCATAAAAATAAGCAAAAACATTACATTGTGTACCTCAAAGCCTGCTAGCAGACTGGAAAAGGCTTCGCTCAACCCGCTCTCGGCGGACCAAATCTTCTCAGCCACCGCACCCATCAGGATATGGTGCTCATCCAGGACGGATGCACTCTGAAGTACACCCACCATGGTATTCAACGCCTCCGTATTAGCGGAGGTCACCGCTCTCCCCTCCCTGGTAGGGGGTTGCTCACCAGATTCCGAAGCCTTGTGCGTCTCCGGAATAGTATGCGGCTGGGGGATGGATTGACCAGGGCCCCTATCGCTGGTCTTCGGGGAAGCTATACCCCCCCCCAGTCCTTCGGCAGCCGAGGTCTTGCCCTCCGACGCCGTTAAGTGGTCCCCCCGCGTCTCTTTAAAGCCCGAGGAGGGTTTATGGGACGACACCTCGGTGTTGTCCGCCCTAGACGGCGGGGAAGCTAATGGAGGCGACTCGCTCTCCATCATCTCCGACGGTAGATGAGGATAGCTGGGGGAGATAGCGAGCGGGACTAAAAATAGAACTTAGAGTTATTATCACAGTGCATGAAGAGATTGAATGAGTGTGATAAATCCTGGACTACTTACGAATCAGCCTAGGGCTTAGTCCGGCGATGATGCTTCAGGATGACCTCAGCGTCTGACTCTGAGTCATTGGGGAGGGTAATTTTGTCCCTTTTGGATACTTCGGCCTCTAGATCTTCAGAGGCCGCCCTCTTCTTGCCCTTGCGTGGAGGATCTTCTTCTTCTTCTTCCTCCTCCTCGCCGTCGTCATCGTCAGAGGACTGGGCTTCGACCTCCCCGGACATTGTGTCCAAAGTGCCCTCTTCTTTCTTCTTCTTCTTCTTCTTCTTCTTCTTCTTCTTCTTCTTCATGTCCTTCTTGGCCGGCGCCTGGTATGGCGCCGGGACCAGCATCCTCATCAGTAGAGGACTAGTTGCGTCTTCGGGAAGTGGAGACGGACATCGAATTTGCTCCGCTTTCTTAATCCAGACCTGTTTGAGGATGGATTGTTCAATATTTCTCTCTGAGGTTTGGCAAAGTCAATTGGTATTCAGAAGTTCAGGAATTTACCTCAGAGGCCAGATGGTTGCAATTGATGCCGGTGTCGTCTGAGGACTTTGGCCATGATTTCTGCTTCTTAAAAAGCAGCTTCTAGATCCCCTTGTGTGTTGTGTCGTAGAACCGTTGTTGAAGGAAATATGCCCTAGAGGCAATAATAAAGTTGTCATTTATATTTTCTTATATCATGATAAATGTTTATTATTCATGCTAGAATTGTATTAACCGGAAACTTAGTACATGTGTGAATACATAGACAAACAGAGTGTCCCTAGTATGCCTCTACTTGACTAGCTCGTTAATCAAAGATGGTTAAGTTTCCTAGCCATGGACGTGTGTTGTCATTTGATGAACGGGATCACATCATTAGAGAATGATGTGATGGAAAAGACCCATCCGATAGCTTACCATAATGATCGTTCAGTTCTATTGCAACTGCTTTCTTCATGACTTATACATGTTCCTCTAACTATGAGATTATGCAACTCCCGAATACCGGAGGAACACCTTGTGTGCTATCAAACGTCACAACATAACTCGCTGATTATAAAGATGCTCTACAGGTGTCTCCGATGGTGTTTGTTGATTTGGCATAGACCGAGATTAGGATTTGTCACTCCGTGTATCGGAGAGGTATCTCTGGGCCCTCTCGGTAATGCACATCACTATAAGCCTTGCAAGCATTGTGACTAATGAGTTAGTTACGAGATGATGCATTACGGAACAAGTAAAGAGACTTGCCGGTAACGAGATTGAACTAGGTATTGAGATACCAACGATTGAATCTCGGGCAAGTAACATACCGATGACAAAGGGAACAACGTATGTTGTTATGTGGTTTGACCGATAAAGATCTTCATAGAATATGTAGGAGCCAATATGGGCATCCAGGTTCCGCTATTGGTTATTGACCAGAGATGTGTCTCGGTCATGTCTACATAGTTCTCGAACCCGTAGGGTCCGCACGCTTAATGTTCGATGACGATTTGTATTATGAGTTATGTGATTTGATGTACTGAAGGTTGTTTGGAGTCCCGTATGAGATCACGGACATGACGAGAAGTCTCAAAATGGTCGAGACGTAAAGATCGATATATTGGAAGGCTATATTCGGACATCAGAAAGGTTCCGAGTGATTCGGGTATTTTTCAGAGTACCGGAGAGTTACGGGAATTCACCGGGGAAGTAACGGGCCTTAATGGTCCATACGGGAAAGGAGAGAAGGGCCTCAAGGCGTGGCTGCGCCCCCCATGGGCTGGTTCGAATTGGACTAGGGAGGGGGCGGTGCCCCCCTCTCTCCTTCTCTCCCTATTCCCCTTCGTTCTTCTCCTACTCCAACTAGGGAAAGGGGGAAACCTACTCCTACTAGGAGTAGGAACCCGCCTTGGGGCGCGCCATAGAGAGGGCCGGCCCTCCCCTCCTCCACTCCTTTATATACGGGGGAGGGGCACCCCATAGACACACAAGTTGATTGTTTTAGCCATGTGCGGTGCCCCCTCCACAGATTTCCAACTCGGTCATATCGTTGTAGTGCTTAGGTGAAGCCCTACGCCGGTAGCTTTATCATCACCATCACCACGCCGTCGTGCTGACGCTCCCTCAACGTCAGCAAGAGCTAGAGTTCGTGGGACGTCACCGAGCTGAACGTGTGCAGATCACGGAGGTGTCGTATCTTCGGTGCTAGGATCGATCGGATTGTGAAGACATACCACTAAATCAACCGTGTTGTCATAATGCTTCCGCTTACGGTCTACGAGGGTACGTGGACAACACTCTCCCCTCTCATTGCTATGCATCACCTAAATGGATCTTGCGTGTGCATAGGAAATTTTTTAAATTACTGCGTTCCCCAATAGTGGTATCAGAGCCAGGTTTATGTGTAGATGTTATTTGCATGAGTAGAACACAAAGAGTTGTGGGCGATAATAGTCATATTGCTTACCAGCATGTCATACTTTTATTTGGTAGTATTGTTGGATGAAGCGGCCCGGACCGACATTACGTGTACGCTTACGCGAGACTGGTTCTATCGACGTGTTTCGCACACAGGTGGCTGGCGCGTGTCAGTTTCTCCAACTTTAGTTGAATCGAGTGTGACTACGCCCGGTCCTTGTTAAAGGTTAAAACAGCACACTTGACGAAAAATCGTTGTGGTTTTGATGTGTAGGTAAGAACGGTTCTTGCTCAGCCCGTAGCAGCCACGTAAAACTTGCAACAACAAAGTAGAGGACGTCTAACTTGTTTTTGCGGGGCATGTTGTGATGTGATATGGTCAAGACGTGATGAGATATAATTTGTTGTATGAGATGATCATGTTTTGTTGAAGTTATCGGCAACTGGCAGGAGCATTATGGTTGTGTCTTTATTGCATAAGATGCAAGCGCCATATAATTGCTTTACTTTATCGCTATACGATAGCAGTAGTTGCAAAAGCAATAGTTGGTGAGATGACCATGTGATGACACATTGATAGAGATCAAGATGATGAAGATCATGGTGTCATGCCGGTGATGATGGAGATCATGATGGTACTTTGGATATGGAGATCAAAGGCACAAGATGATGATGGCCATATCATGTCACATATTTTGATTGCATGTGATGTTTATCTTTTATGCATCTTATTTTGCTTAGTACGTCAGTAGCATTATAAGATGATCCCTCACTAAATTTCAAGGTGTAAGTGTTCTCCCTGAGTTTGCACCATTGAGACAGTTCTTCGTGCTGAGACACCACGTGATGATCGGGTGTGATAAGATCTACGTTCACATACAACGGGTGCAAGCCAGTTTTGCACACACAGAATACTCGGCTTAAACTTGACAAGCCTAGCTTATGCAGATATGGCCTCGGAATACTGAGACCGAAAGGTCGAGCGTGAATCATATAGTAGATATGATCAACATAGTGATGTTTGTCGGTCTCAAAATCGACGGATCTCTGGTAGGGGGTCCCGAACTGTGCGTCTAGCATCGATGGTAACAGGAGACGGGGGACACAATGTTTTACCCAGGTTTGGGCCCTCTATATGGAGGTAATACCCTACGTCCTGATTGATTGCTCTTGATGAATATGAATATTACAAGAGTTGATCTACCACGAGATCGTAATGGCTAAACCCTAAGAGTCTAACCTGGCTATGATTATTCAGGATTCGACCTATCTACGGACCTA
Source organism: Triticum urartu (assembly GCF_056163025.1). Classification (NCBI taxonomy): domain Eukaryota; kingdom Viridiplantae; phylum Streptophyta; class Magnoliopsida; order Poales; family Poaceae; genus Triticum; species Triticum urartu. Next base: position 679,658,583 of record NC_141874.1, read on the forward strand.
GCCCTCTGGTTTATATAGACACGGGAGGGATCTAGGGTTACACAAGGTCGGTTATAGAGAAAGGAATCTTCATAGTTGGTCACCAAGCTTGCCTTCCACGCCAAGGAGAGTCCTATCCAGACACGGGTAGAGTCTTCGGTCTTTGTATCCTTATGGCCCATCAGTCCGGCCCATATCCAATAGATCGGACACCCGAAGACCCCTTAGTCCAGGACTCCCTCAGCAGCCCCTAAACCAGGCTTCGATGACGATATGTCCGGCGCGCAGATTGTCTTCGGCATTGCAAGGTGGGTTCCCCTTTTCAAACACTCCAAGATAACCTTCGGATGAAACGAACGTATCCGGATCTGCAACAAAAGTACTACACACACAGCCGTGGAGAGTATAATATTTCATGAACCCCATCTACTGACAACTTTTTGTAAGATGACATCACGTCTGTCCTGTCATTATATCGAACCGTTTTTGTCCGCCGTTCCGCACTTCAAGATGCGGTTTCCATTGGCACGTCTTGTCAAAGCAGAGATTGTGTCCCCTTATTGTGGGATTTTCAACAATGCGGGCATGGGTAACCCAACCGTGCCATTTACACAGCCCTTGGGAATAGGCGAGATTTAGGGCGAGTGGGGAGGCGTTCGATATTCACTGCTTTTATAAGGGGATTAGGATTCCCCCTTCTTATCCCACGCCTTCTCTCTTCCTCTGCCCTTCCACTCTTGAGCTCCAGCGCCCAAGTTCTCATCTTCTTCCCACTCGAGCAAGCACTCAACCATGTCCGGATCCAGAGGTTAAGGCAAGTGGATGGTCTCCTCCATCAAGGAGAAGGGCATTACTGAGCTTCGGGCGGCCGGGTACCTGGTGAAGGAAATCGCCCACCGTCTTCCAGCGCAGGGGCAAGTCATCCCCACACCGAAGCCCAATGAGAGGTTGGTATTAATCCCTCGTTTCCTCCGCGGGCTAGGGTTTCCACTCCACCCTTTCGTCCATGATAATCCCCAAGTGCAAGGAATCATCGTAGCAATTTCCAAAGGTGGAAGTGATAAGTATGGAGTGTCGAACCCACAAGGAGCTAAAGGTAAGATCAATATTCTCTCAAGCCCTATCTGCCACTCATACGACTCTACATACACCGAACGTTTGCTTCCAACTAGCAATGAGAAATAAAAATATGTTATGGGTATGAAGAGGATAATTTTGTATGGTATCGGAGAGCTAAAATATAAAAGTAGGTGTTGTTATCATGAAGTTAGAATATATTACTAAATATTATAAATATCGAGTGTGGAATAATGGTGTATCGGTGTGCGGAATTGTCCTAGGCAATCGTTAACAAGACCAGTAATCACTATTGCAGTTTCATATGAGGGATAGGCATAAGCTAACATACTTTCTCTACTTGGATCATATGCACTTATGATTGGAACTCTAGCAAGCATTCGCAACTACTAAAGATCATTATGGTAAAACCCAACCATAGCATTAAAGCATCAAGTCCTCATTCCTATACGCAACAACCCCCTTACTCGGGTTTGTTTGTCAGTTACTCACCAACCCACTATAAGCGAATCATGAACGTATTGCAACACCCTATAGCGGGAATCCCTCACGCTTGCGCGATACGGAGGGCACCATAGGACAGCACCAAAGTAAAACATACAACTCATACCAATCTAGATCATCAATCAACCCAAAGACAAAGGATATCTACACAAAACATCATAGGATGGCAACACATCATTGGATCATAATATGTGGCATAAAGCACCATGTTCAAGTAGGGATTACAGCGGGGTGCGGGAGAGTGGACCACGTAAAAGAGATGAGTATGGTGATGTTGATGAAGACGATCACCGCGGCGATGATTCCCCTCTCGATGGCACTTCGGTGCCACCAAGAGAGAGGAGGAGAGGTTATCCCCCTTGTGCTTCCTCCTCCCTGGCCTTCCCCTCTGGTCCTTGGCCTTCATGGTGATGATGGCCCCTCCGGGATCCTCCTCCATGCCCTCCGGTGATGATGGCCCCCTCTGCTAGGGTGCCAGAGAGGTCCTAGATTGGTTTTCGGTGGCCACGGAGGCTTCTGGCGGCGGAACTCCCGATCTAGGTTAATTTTCTGAGGTTTCTGTATTTATAGGAATTTTTGCGTTGGTCTCACGTTAAGGAGGTGCCCGAGGCATCCACGAGGTAGGCCCACGTGCCTGGGGGCGCCCCCACCCTCGTGGACGCCCCGAGACTTTCCTGGCCCAACTCTTCTACTCCAGGGTCTTCTTTTGGTCCATAAAAAATCGTCAAAATTTGGCACGTCAATTGGACTCTGTTTGATATTCCTTTTCTGTAAAACTCAAAAACAAGGAAAAAAACAAAAACTGGCACTGGGCACTAGGTTAATAGGTTAGTCCCAAAAATTATATAAAATAGCATATAAATGCATATAAAACATCCAAGGTTGATAATATAATAGCATGAATACTTCATAAATTATAGATACGTTGAAGACGTATCAACATCCCCAAGCTTAATTCATGCTCGTCCTCGAGTAGGTAAATGATAAAAGAAATAATTTATGAAGTGTGAATGCTAGCAAGTGCATAAGTTTCATCAATGATACTTCCAATCACTTTTTCTAGCATCATTATATATCATAACAGTAGCTCATCTTCACAAAACTTTTCATGATCAAGTAACAAGCTATTCACATGTTAAAGTATAGATCACAAACTTTCTTGAAACTAACAAACTATATTCTCAGTCAATAAACAATTGCAATTCATTTTATTTTCAGGAAGGGTCTATGTCAGAGCTTTGATTTAGCAAACTCCACATACTCAACTATCATTTAATCTTTCACAATTGCTAACACTTACGTGATATTTATGGGTTCAAAGTTTTAATCGGACATAGAGAAAGATAGGGGCTTATAGATTCGCCTCCCAACCTTTTACTCAAGGGTAATGTCAACAGTAATAGTTCATGATAACTTACATCCAATTGGATATATATATATATCAGGATCCTTCCAACACAATGTGCTTGCCAAAGGATAAAATGTAAAAAGGAAGGGTGAAGATCACCATGACTCTTGCATAAGGTAGAAGATAAAAGTAAAAGATAGGCCCTTCGTAGAGGGAAGAAAAGGTTGTCATGCGCTTTTATGGTTGGATGCACGAAATCTTAATGCAAAAGAACGACACTTTATATTGCCACTTGTGATATGGACCTTTATTATGCAGTCCGTCGCTTTTATTTCTTCCACATCACAAGATCGTATAAAGCTTATTTTCTCCACATTAATAGATCATACATATTTAGAGGGCAATTTTTATTACATGCACCGATGACAACTTACTTGAATGATCTTACTCAATCTATAGGTAGGTATAGTGGAATCTCATGGCAAAACTGGTTTAAGGAATGTTTGGAAGCACAAGTAGTATCTCTACTTGGTGCAAAGAATTTGGCTAGCATGAGTGGGAAGAGCAAGCTCAACATGTTGGATGATCCAAGACAATATACTTTATTTCGGTTATAAGAAAACATAACCCATTACGCTGTCTTCCTTGTCCGACATCAACCTTTTAGCATGTCATATTTTAATGAGTGCTCACAATTACAAAAGATGTCCAAGATAGTATATTTATATGTGAAATCTCTCTTCCTTCAATATTCTTTCATGAATTGTTCAAGTGACCAATTCTACGTTTGCTAACTTTCAATAAGTTTACTACCTATACTTATTCTATGTGAGGTCATTACTCCCATGGTATAAGCATATGAAACATATATAAATTCAGATTTATGATATTCAATTATTCAACCATTTACTCGTAGGATATACATGAAGCACGTAAGTAAATGACAAACTACTCCAAAAGATAATAGTGAAGGACACTGAGTAGTCAAATAATTAACTAGCTATGGGAGGATTCTTTTTCATTTAATAATTCAGATCCAATGATTTTATTCAGATGGAAAGTAAAATTGAAAATACGCTCCAAGCAAAACACATATCATGTGACGAATAAAAATATAGCTCCGAGTAAGGTATACCGATAGTTTTGAAGACGAAAGAGGGGATGCCTTCCGGGGCATCCCCAAGCTTAGGCGCTTGAGTCTTCCTCGAATATTACCTTGGGGTGCCTCGGGCATCCCCAAGCTTAGTGACGGTGTCCTGGACTAGGGGGTACTCAACACGTCATCTCCCGATCTGATAGATTGGGCCGAGGACCCCCGTGGCCGTATACTCATGGGCCAGTTCGGACGGCTGCCGCATACAAGGAATGTTCCACAAGACTTGGCGATCAAGACAAGGACTTCTCCCCACCGGCGTATTCGGCTAGGACTCTTGTTAACCTAGGCCTCTGGTGCATTATATAAACCAGGGCCAGGCTAGTTGATAGACAACTTCATCAAACAAACAATCATACCATAGGATAGCTTCTAGGGTTTAGCCTCTCTGATCTCGTGGTAGATCTACTCTTGTACTACCCATATCATCAATATTAATCAAGCAGGAGTAGGGTATTACCTCCATTGAGAGGGCCCGAACCTGGGTAAAAACATCGTGTCCCTTGTCTCCTGTTACCATCCGGCCTCGACGCACAGTTCGGGACCCCCTACCCAAGATCCGCCGGTTTTGACACCGACATTGGTGCTTTCATTGAGAGTTTCGCTGTGTGATCGACAAAAGGATCGATGGCTCGCCTGCAGATCAACTGCGACTTCGGCATCTTCGTCACCAGCTCGACTGGTCACCTTGGTTCGACCAAGAATTGCGCCCCGTGTTCGGATCACCATGTTCGGACAAGGGCCTTCATCAAACATCAACTCCGATCTCTATCAAGATCACGGAGGAATCATCTACGGAGCTCGGGGGCTCAACGTCAACATTGCCCTCAAGCGACCGTGCTATTTTTCCAAACAGCAAACTTGTATCCGCTGCCACCACCTCTTAGATCATCGCTTTGACGATCCCTTTGGTGGAATTGTGCAGAATTGAGTCTTCAAAGACCATGCAAAATTTCGTCGAGTTCCGATGGAGGAATCTCCGGCAATCTATAATATACCAGAGCCATGTCAAATCTGGACGGGAATCTGGACGAGTTTAGGGCGTGATGTCCAGCTTCTAGCTCAGACGAACTTTGGAAGATCCAACCGTTGATCGGCTGCGGAATTACTATTTCTACCACCCCACAAAGTTTCAGCTCGATCCGACCGTCCAAACTCCGGGAACCTTCCGATTAATGCATCACTTTTCGGATCTGTTTTCTGCGCGACAACGAATCCAACCCGAATTCATCTTTTTTATGAATGGGATTTCGGACATCCTTTTTGAAGGAAGTTTTGTATGGGGTATTGTGTTTTATTCCCAAACGCGTCCCGCTAATTTTGAAGTCTTTTGCAATATGATCTTCACCATCACACTGGTGTCAAACCAGCCTGATAACGTTGCTCTACGGCTGCCGACCTGCGCTAGACACGCTGTCACTTTATTGAGCCGAGCTCAATTTCTTCGGATCATCATCTCGGCAAGCCGAACAAGAGTTCGCCATCGCGAAGGATAAATCATCATTAACATCGCCGCCCCACGGATTACACGGAGCGGCATACCGGCATCGCCGCACGGTCGCTTCATCAAGCCGGCATCGACCACGTCACGACCTGCATCGACAAGGCCGCACTATTGCTTCTTCAAGCTGGTGTCCATCACGCCCACTTACTTCGACATCTCGGCTGGACCGGGGGCTTCGCCATCTCTTCATCAACCTACATCGAACACTTCGGCGTCACTAGCCGACCAGCTCCGTCACGTTAGCTGGGCCGAGGGCTTTGCCTCGGCGAGTCAACCTTTACCATCATTGCCATGCCGTCGTTTTATCGCCCATCAGGCAATGGGTGTGCGGAGCGAGTCCCAATTTTGGGAACCATCTTCCTTCGGATTGCTACAACAAATAAATCAGGTCTATCAAATGGTGACCGCATTAACGGGGTCGCGTGGTGGTTCGATCAGTTTCCGTACATAGTCCGGCGAACGCCGCATCCGGAGCTCGGACCGACCTATGAATTCAGGCTTTGCCACGCCTTTACTACATCACACCGACGCCCTACATCGACATTGACTTCGGTGCCAGGCCATATTTCTTCTATTCCTCACTTTGCATAAATTATTTATTATGCAACATTTTTTTAATTATCATTATTACTATTATCTCCCGTTTGCACTATTTTTTGTGCACAGGAAAATGATCCGGGGACTTCAGCGTCACTCTGCCGGTCTGCATTGACCGTGCTATGTCACCACTTCGGCGTGTCGAGCTCTCCGCTCCGCCACCTCGGGACCGGCTTGGGGGATGGAACCTTGCCCCGCATCAAGCTTGGACCGCGTCATCAATACCGAACACATTAACCAGCTAAGTCGCTTTCATGCTCAAAGCTTTAATTTCTAACTTGTGTTCGGTTCGACCAAGAATTATACTTTTTTGGAAAAAAAGTTGCTTGTAAAAATTTTTCTTGTCCAAAGTTTGCTTGTGACGCATAAATTCAAATACCCCATTTACTTGGGGGCTTCCTTTATGAAGCTTTTCCTCTTGCGTATGATTATACTTGTACGGCTTCGTTCCTTGTTCGTGTATTACGCCACAATATGCACCATATTGACTTAAGCGATTTGCAAGCTGGGTTGCCTCGCTCCTGTGTTTACCCCTACGTTCCCGATTGTTCGGCTAGGGAGTAAAGGGAGCACCTCTGCGATTGTCACGATCGGGTCACCCGAGCCAGACCTCAGACTGGGTGAAGCCGAAAGCTAGCGCTCTTATTGTTTTCAATGATGGTCGGCACACAACGGAACTCATGAGTACAAAAAATCTATTGCACAAGTCTCATAATAACAATGAGCACCGAAGAAAGGTATCGGTGGGGGTACTATTTTCTTCGAAGATGCTTCTTACACTTTGCAGTAATATAGCATAAGTTCCCTGAGCGCGCTTTGTCTATTACAGCCTTATGGCCTGATTGCCTGGTTATTGGAAACACCGTCGATATTCTCGACAGATGGAGTACATAACACTTTTCGGTCCTTGACCGAAGAGGGAGAAGCCGACGGTCGGTTAAGACGCGTTTAAAGTTCGGTTGAACATAGATATGATATAAGTACTTTGGTACATGGAATCATTCTTTTACTCAAGTCACTTGGGGGCTCTTAAGTTTATTTGAGCCGTTTTATAATAAGTGTTCTTCTTCTTAGTCGTTGCAAAGTTTTATTATTATTATTTATCACTCCTTTTTTCGACGCGAGTGTGCGGTCACTAGCCGGGGAGCCTAATTTCTCTCTCAAAGCCGCTAGAGTTTAGTTTGCTAAACTGGCCTAATGAGAAGTACTCCGCCCTCGGGATAGGAGGTTGAAGCCGTAGGCTGACCCACTCGAAGTCTTGAGACATGATGTATCATGTTAAAGCACGACAGAAGCACTTCTTTTTTCTAAGACCAATTTTCGGATTGGCACCGAACACTTGATCTTGTTCGGACGTCATGTTTTTACTGACGTTTCTTGGTTTTCCAAGCTTTTTGGCACTTTTAAACTATTTGTGCTTTTCCATCATTAGTCTCGCAGTGCAACGCCGGGCACCTTTAGGGACTCGGCAAAAACATTCTCCGATATTGCTATATATGCATCGGTTTCGAATTGTGTCTTTGGTCAATAGTTGGGTTGCCCGGCTCCTGCACTTGCTTCCTACGTTCCATTTTGTTCGGCTAGGCGTGCAAAGGGAGAACCACTGCGATTGTGCTTCCAGCTCACATGGTTACGCACCTCAGTGGAGAAAGCCGAAAACTGACTATCACAATAAGCGTAAACTGGTCAGCGATCCGATGACTATGTTAAATGACGGGCCGTTCATAACATTGGCCGAAGTGTTTACGGCTTGACCCCGACTGTCGCCGAACACTACCGAGGGCTATTAACTGGCCTCCCAAACTAAATCCTCGATATTTTGCTCTTACATTAGAGCTGAGGTTTAATGATCATGCTTAGCATGACAACCCAAAGAAAGGAACCGATAGCAGGACTATTTCCTTTGGAAGACATTTCTTCTGTTAAACAGTAATATAACTCTCTGCGTACCTTTGTTTATAAAACCGTATGGCCAGATTGCCTTGTTTGTTGTAAATCTTTGCCCTCATAAAGGTTTTATAAAGTAGGACAAACACTCCTCGGCTACTGGCCGAGGAGGTGGAAGCCGATGGTCGGTCAACAAAGTTTTGTACAATGCGGATCTGAGCATTAATGACGTAAAGTACTTGGATACATAGAGTCATTACACATAATTTGTGATTTTACTATGGATATTGATCCTTAATTCGGCCACCCGTGCCCACATTAAGGCTCGGGGGCTACTGGGCTTCGAGCTTATTATTTACAAATATTAAAGGGGCACATCGATCCCCTGATCTGGTGTTGCCACCCGACCAGTGTCTCGGGGGCTACTGCATTGCTTGTCCAATGCAGAAAATTTTATGTGCAATATAGTTTCCGAGGAGATTTTGATCCTCAGGTTGGTCGGTCGCACCTAACCTGAGTCTCGAGGACTGAGCACACCGCTTTTAGTGTCCCGAAGTATTCTGCCGAGTTTGGACTTGATCCTCTGGCCGATTTTGCAAATCAACCTGAGTCTCAGCGGCTACTGGGATCAGCGGTCTTACGTCATCCTTCATGTGCATCTCGGGTTTTAGACCGATACACACCTTGAGGGCTACTGGCTATATATCTTGGCAGAGAATAAATTGCAATAATAAAAAATATTGACAAAAAATCGGCCCACAGTCGGGGTGGTGCACCACCTCGAAAGCAGTCCGGCATAAAGCTCGGGCGCTAGTGGCTGGCTCCATAGAGGGCATTTCCGGCATTAAGCTCGGCTAAACTCCTTCAACTTTTTTGAACCAAGGTGATATAACACCTCGGATATAGTCCGGCGTTGGAGCTGGGACACTGTCCAGCGTTGGAGCTTGGACATAGTCCGGCGTTGGAGCTCGGATACATTCCGGCGTTGGAGCTCAGAAGCGGTCCGGCATTGGTGCTCGGCCGCGAAAGATACCTCGAATGTAGTCCGGCGTTAGAGCTCGGACGCAAGAGGACACTGCCTCCCAGGAACAACTTCAAACCCGAGGTGTGGCGTAAAAATAACAAGGCATTAACAAAGGCCGGAAACTTAAAGGGGCTCCTCGGATACCCGACGTGTAAACTCGCCGAATGCATTTCGGCGATCCTCAAGATCGAAGATGAGAAGATTTGTTGAACCAGTTTTCAAGACCGTCAACCGAAGATGAAGAACGGTTCGGAAGAATCGAGGAGCGTCCCTAACTTGAAGATCGGTTCAGGGGGCTGCTGACGGTGTCCTGGACTAGCGGGTACTCAACACGTCATCTCCCGATCTGATAGATTGGGCCGAGGACCCCCGTGGCCGTATACTCATGGGCCAGTTCGGACGGCTGCCGCATACAAGGAATATTCCACAAGACTTGGCGATCAAGATAAGGACTTCTCCCCACCGGCGTATTCGGCTAGGACTCTTGTTAACCTAGGCCTCTGGTGCATTATATAAACCAGGGCCAGGCTAGTCGATAGACAACTTCATCAAACAAACAATCATACCATAGGCTAGCTTCTAGGGTTTAGCCTCTCCGATCTCGTGGTAGATCTACTCTTGTACTACCCATATCATCAATATTAATCAAGCAGGAGTAGGGTATTACCTCCATCGAGAGGGCCCGAACCTGGGTAAAAACATCGTGTCCCTTGTCTCCTGTTACCATCCGGCCTCGACGCACAGTTCGGGACCCCCTACCCGAGATCCGCCGGTTTTGACACCCACACTTAGGTTCTTTCCTCTCCTTATTCTCCTCATATCAATATCTCACCCAAAGCTTGAAAACTTCAATCACACAAAACTTAATGGAACTTCGTGAGATAGGTTAGTATGATAAAGAGTAAACCATTCACTTTGGTACTGTCAAATACAAGGTTCATAATTGTTCTCACACAATGCCTACTTTACTATATCATTTCTACAATTTATATTGAGAAATATAAGCCATAGAAACTAGAAAACAAGCAAACTATGCAATGAAAACAGAATCTGTCAGAAACAGAACAGTCTGTAATGATCTGAACACTAACCATAATTCTGATACCCAAAAAATTATGAAATAAATTGGTGTACGTGAGGAATTTGTCTATTAATCTTGTTCATAAAGAATCAGGACCAAAGCACTCTTTTGTAAAAAAAATGGCAGCTAATCTCGTGAGCGCAAAGTTTCTGTTTTTTACAGCAAGATCACATTAACTTTCACCCAAGTCTTCCCAAAGGTCTTACTTGGCACTTTATTGAAACAAAAGCTATAAAACATGATTACTACATTAGCTTACTCATGTAAACACACAACAACAGTAAGGGTAAATATTGGTTTGTCTCCCAACAAGCATTTTTCTTCAATGCCTTTTAGCTAGGCATGATGATTTCAATGATGCTCACATAAAAGATAAGAATTGCAACATAAAGAGAGCATCAGGAAGAATATGACTAGCAAATTTAAACCTAACCCAATTCCTATGCCTAGGGATTTTGTGAGCACACAATTTATGGGAACAAGAATCAACTAGCATAGGAAGGCAAAACAAGTATAACTTCAAAACTTTAAGCACATAGAGAGGAAAACTTGGTATTATTGCAACTCCTACAAACATATATTCCTCCATCATAATAATTTTCAGTAGCACCATGAATGAATTCAACAACATAACCATCACATAAAGCATTCTTTTTCATGATCTACAAGCATATAAATTTTTCTACTCTCCACATAAGCAAAATTCTTCTCATTCGGAATGGCGGGATCACTAGTTCCTAAAGTTGACACTCTTCCAAACCCGCTTTAGATGATGGTATTATTCATACTCCAAAATATATATAAGTGAAGTTCATGGATCATTCTACAATTAATATAAACTAACCAATGTCCAAGCTCAAAATGTATAAGTGAAGCACACGAAGTATTCTATAAAACCATACTCAAAAGATTTAAGTGAAGCACAAAGAGCAATTCTATAAGATCATACTTAAAAGATATAAGTGAAGCACATTAAGAATTATATAAATCAATGAAGGGACATCTCATACTAGCATGGTTCTTAAAGAAAAATAAAAACACAAAGGACACAAATCATGTGAACAAAACAAAAGCCGAGGTATACCGATAATTGTTGAAGAAGAAAGATGGGATGCCAACCGGGGCATCCCCAAGCTTATATGCTTTAGTATCCTTAGAATATTTACTTGGGGTGCCTCGGCATACCCAAGCTTGAGCTCTTGCCTCTCTTTATTCTTCTCACATCGGTAACTCCTCGTTCTTCGAACACTTCATCCACAAAAAACTTTAACAAAAACTTTGTGAGATCCGTTAATATAATAAAGCAAATCACTACCTTTAGGTACTGTTGCAAACTCATTACAATTTCATATTAGAACTATATCTACTGTATTCCAACTTCACCATGGTTCATACCCCCCGATACTACCCATAGATTCATCAAAATAAGCAAACAACACACGAAAAACAGAATCTGTCTAAAACAGGACAGTCTGTAGTAATCTGAAGGTTTAGTAAACTGCTGTAACTCCAAAAATTATGAAATAAATTTGAAAATTTTAAAAATTTGTATATAAGTAATGTGCAAACATTTTCAGACCCATTTGACTTTCCAGTAAAAAATTTAAAATCACGCGCTACAGCCAAAGTTTCTGTTTTTGTTCTGCACATAGTAAACAAGCAATCTAATCATCCTAAAACCAAGGCTTGGCACATTATTTTTATAATACAATGGATATATATATAAGGGGATAATTATTTACAGAGAAACTTACATTAAAAATTCTACATTGTTTTCGTGAGCATGAACACGAGTGCTCAAGGTCGACCCTCACTTCTTCAATGCATAACTTTCCAATCACTTCTTTTTTTCAAAAACTTTTTAGGCATGAGAGGAAAGCAAATTTTTTTGGTATTTTCATTCTTTTAATTTTTTTGTATGTTTCACCCACAACTAAACAGAAACAAAAAGGAAAAACAAAATCTACTTAGTGAAGAAAGCAAACAAGCATACACGAGAATATCAACCCCACGCTATTGCTCCCCGGTAACGGCGTCAGAAAAGAGCATGATAATCCCCAAGTGCAAGGAATCATCATAGCAATTTCCAAAGGTGAAAGTAATAAGTATGGAGTTTCGAACCCACAAGGAGCTAAAGGTAAGATCAATATTCTCTCAAGCCCTATCTGCCACTGATACGACTCTACGTACACCGAACGTTTGCTTCCAACTAGCAATGAGAAATAAAACTATGTTGTGGGTATGAAGAGGATAACTTTGTATGATATCGGAGAGCTAAAATATAAAAGTAGGTGCTGTTATCATGAAGTTAGAATATATTACTAAATATTATAAATAGCGAGTGTGGAATAATGGTGGATCGATGTGCGGAATTGTCCAAGGCAATCGTTAACAAGACCGGTAATCACTATTGCAGTTTCATATGAGGGAGAGGCATAAGCTAACATACTTTCTCTACTTGGATCATATGCACTTATGATTGGAACTCTAGCAAGCATCCGCAACTACTAAATATCATTAAGGTAAAACCCAACCATAGCATTAAGGCATCAAGTCCTCTTTATTCCCATACGCAACAACCCCCTTACTCGGGTTTGTGTTTCAGTCACTCACCAACCCACTATAAGAGAATCATGAATGTATTGCAACACCCTACAGCGGGAATCCCTCACGCTTGTGTGACACGGAGGGCACCATGGGACAACACCAAAGTAAAACACACAACTCATACCAATCTAGATCATCAATCAACCCAAAGACAAAGGATATCTACTCAAAACATCATAGGATGACAACACATCATTGGATCATAATATGTGGCATAAAGCACCATGTTCAAGTAGGGATTACAGCGGGGTGTGGGAGAGTGGACCACGTAAAATAGATGATGATGGTGATGATGATGAAGACGATCACCGCGGCGATGATTCCCCTCTCGATGGCACTCCGGTGCCACCGAGAGAGAGGAGGAGAGGTTCTCCCCCTTGTGCTTCCTCCTCCATGGCCTCCCCCTCTAGTCCTTGGCCTTCATGGTGATGATGGCCCCTCCGGGATCCTCCTCCATGCCCTCCGGTGATGATGGCCCCCTTCGGCAGGGTGCCAGAGAGGGCCTAGATTGGTTTTCGGTGGCCAAGGAGGCTTCTGGCGGCGGAACTCCCGATCTAGGTTAATTTTCTGAGGTTTCTGTATTTGTAGGAATTTTTGGCGTCGGTCTCACGTCAAGGAGGTGCCCGAGGCGTCCACGAGGCAGGCCCACGCGCCTGGGTGGGCGGGGGGTGGGCGCGCCCCCCACCCTCGTGGACGCCCCGGGACTCTCCTGGCCCAACTCTTTTACTCTGGGGTCTTCTTTTGGTCCATAAAAAATCGTCAAAAATTGGCACGTCAATTGGACTCCGTTTGATATTCCTTTTCTGTAATACTCAAAAACAAGGAAAAAACAGAAACTGGCACTAGGCACTAGGTTGATAGGTTAGTCCCAAAAATCATATAAAATGGCATATAAGTGCATATAAAACATCCAAGGTTGATAATATAATAGCATGAATACTTCATAAATTATAGATACGTTGGAGACGTATCAGTCCACGGGCTGATGTACTATTATGGGATAGACTTCCATTATCTATCCTCGAACTCTTTCCTCAACATCTCGGCGTTCATCATCGTGTGTGAGGCCTGCCTCCATATCCATCCCCACTTCGGGCTGTGGCTCAAGGTCTTCAACGTTAAGCCGAAGGTGGTGGAAGGCCAACACGCGGAGTGCGGAGGCGCCATGGTGAGCAAGCTGACCAATGTCTCCTAGCCAAAAGGCACTTTCGTGGAGACTGTCAAGGAATGGCAGAAACCGTGGTTCTACATCACAGAACCCCGCGGCACCACCTGGGCCGCAGCTGCCGAATTCAACTCCGGCGCTCCCATGCGACTCACCTCTTGGGTCGAGAAGAGCCCGAATTGGTCTTCGTCAGATGAGCTGATAGCACTGCAGACGCGCGTCCAAAGCATGGTGGACAAAGATATCAAGCTCGTCGACATAATCCAGGTGATGCTAGTTCGCCGGATTCTCCCGGTCCAAATCCGAAGTATCCCTTTATGGGAGTTCGATCCGAAGCACCATACCCTGAAGAGACTCTTTGAAACCACTCACGAAGATGCCTGGAAGTTGCTCTTCAAGGGCAACAAGACACCACCAGCCACAGATTCGGACCGCGGGCACAACACTAACCACCCCGCCAGCGATGTAAGTTTTTTAACGCATCCTCTACTTGTTTATTTTAAGGAGGATATCTAAAATTTTATCATCATTGCTTCTTAAGGGATGGATGAAGAGGGCAAAGCGGATCCAGTGTCCGGCTGCGCTACCTGAAGAACCAGTCATCCCACGTCTAGCGAAGATGCCGGTGTCGGCGCCCTATAAGGAGTCGGAGAAGAAGGCCAAGGGGAGGGCCAAGGGGGTCTGGAGTGGCCCCCGCCGCAAGAGCACTTCGGACGTGACGTCCGAAGACAAGACCCGCTCCTCCATCGCCGTAGATGACGACGATGAGGAGGAGGAAAGCGAATCTCCCCCTGATGGGGGGAGGAAGAAGAGGGCGGCCTCCACATATCTAGAGGCGGAGGTGCCCAAGAAGGGGAAAGGCCCTCTCGTGGGCAGTTCCACCTGGGATGTCGACAGCAGCCCGGAGCGACGCCCCCGGAACAAGCCCCTGGCTACATCGTGAGTACCAAGAACTCATACACGTCCATTTATCCGGCCTTTCCATTTTATGATGTTTATGTGGTTTAATCATGTTATTGCAGTCCGGCCCACGACAGCTCCCAGCGATCCTCATCAAGAGACTCGTTGGACTCAAAGGAGATGGCCAGCGAGACACCGCCGGCCGCTTACTCTCCCAAGGCCAATGGAGACAACGAGGTGCTCTCCCAAAGGACCTTCCTAGGCCAGGGAGAGGTTCAGGAGCCCGTCATGGTGGCGCTGGAGGGCGACACCTCGGCCATCGGACACATGGGGGGACAGACCCCCATGGAGACTAACGATGGGGGTCGTGCTGCATTCGGCCCCCATATGAGCACTGATCTGGAGACCCATACGGTCCCGGAGTCCGACAAGCAGCTTCCTTCAAGAGAAGGAGGCGTGCCCGTCCCACCGGCAACCTCTTTCCAACCAGAGGCGCCGGACAATCTATTGGAAGCTCTACGGGGCGCTTCCATTGTGGAAGAACACCGTATCCTTATGGATACGGTGATTGAGAAGGTTCAGCCTGTTAAAAACGGACTGGCCGAAGCCTGCAGTGACCTACTGACAGGTTTTGAGGTAAGCGGCGTTTAACCGAGAAAATCCCCACATAGACAGTAGCCCCTGAGACACTGTCCGGTGTTCGAAAAGAAAAGCCGGACAGAGGATCAATTAAATTTCGCAGGAAACTAACCAAACTGTGCCTGATGTGAATAAGTAGGCGTCGCTGCTGGCCGCAACTTCTCACACTGCCGAAGTCTCCGGACTAAAGCAGAAACTGGAGCGGGCCGAAGAAGAGCTCGGCCAGGCGAGGAAGCAGCTCCAAGAAAAACAAGGTATGTGATAACCCATTATGTATTCGAAAAAAGTAAAATGATATGCATTGACCGAAGTGTCATGATGTGTATAGAAGTCACGACCAAGGTCGAGGCCCTAAAGAAGGCCCTGGCCGAAGCCAAGGGGATGGCTGTCAAGGAGCAGGCCGCCCGTAAGAAGCTCAAGGCCCGGGTCAACGAGGTCCAGCATGAGCTCCAAGATGCTGTGAAGAAGTATGAGGCCTTGGAGGGACATGTTTCGGCTCGAGAGGCCGAACTCTCAAAGGCTCGCCAAAGCACGGAAGCATGCCGGGTTGAAGCCCAGGATGCCCTCCAGGAGATCCAGGAGGTGAAGAAGATCGCAGCAGGTAAGGCATTTAGTATGCATAGCAAGTATGTGAAGAAGAAATATCTCCTACTAACCCGGATTCGGAGTTCTCCAGGGGCATATCTGCCGCGCAGTGTGTCCGATGCCACGGAATTCTTCCGATCCGAAGAAGGGAGCTCGACAAAGAAATTGTTCTGGTTGCAGTATCTTGCGCCAGAGCATCCTGTGCCCTTCACCGATTAGCTAAAACAGCTGGTGGAGCTGCATAGGGTGGCCGAACTGGCCATGAAGGATTTAGTAATCCGGTTGTGGCCTGCTGAAGCCCTACCCAGCAGCTACTTCGGACTCATGAAGCGGTTGGTAGGTGCCTGCCCTCCACTGGACATCGTCAAGAGGTCGGCCTGCATTGAGGGTGCGCGCATGGCCTTCGCCCGCGTCAAGGTGTGGTGGGCGAAGATGGATGCCGTCAAGCTTGTGACCGAGGGGCCACCTGAAGGCAAGGAGCACCACACGCCACAGCGGTATTTTGAAGACGTCCTGGAAGGGTCCCGCATTGTGGTGACGCAATGTGCGCAAGACATTATATTCGAATGAATATATTCATATTGTCTCTGCCTTGTATGATGAAAAAAAATTTGTTATGTAATATAATGTTTGTTATGTTTTAAATTTTACCTCCTATGCGGCCATGTTTTATGAAATCTGAGGGTTGGCCAGTCGTCGGCTTCTGCCCCCACGTAGGTAGTACGGAGGTGTTCGGGATGGAATCTAAACAATCTTGATCCAATTATATGGTCCTTGAAGGAGTTGTTTAGCGCAACGAACCAAGCAATTAGACTATGCGGCTTTAACGCCCTCGCTTAGCCATAGGAGTTCGACAATAAAAACATGGGCGCAGCCCCTAGTATCCGAACCAGAGTGCTATAAGCGTCTGATCGGGAAGTACCGATCCTTCACGTAATGCAGAAGAAATCTCCAACGATTTGCAACCTCCGAAGAGCTGACTGGCTCTCGCCGCATCATGATAGTCAGTTTTCGGCTTTCTCTACTGAGGTGCTGCTTTGGGTAAACCAAGGCACAATCGCAGTAGTTCTCCCTTTACTACCTTAGCCGATATAGCGGAACATATGGTAGCAAGCACAGGAGCCGGGCAACCCAACTATTGACCAAGGACATGATCCGAGCCAATGCATATAGTGCTAAATTTTGGGTGCCAAACTATACTATAAAAAGTGTTCGGACTTTTGTTGCCGTAGTGTGGGGTGCTATGAAGCCCCTGGCAAACATCAAACGTACCAAAGTGTATTGGTGCTACCTGATAGGGTTACCCACAGGGGAGAAGAAGAGAAAAAGAAAGAAAAAAGAAAACAAAAAGGGTGCAAAGGTGATAAGCTGGGGCCCTAAAGCTCCAGCCTCGAACTGTTTTCACTGTAATTTGATTAATACGTCGAGGCACATTGATACAAGTAGTGTGATAAGCAACATGCTATTTAACATGCCAAAAACTAAGGGAGAGCTGCATGTGGGTCCTGAAAAAGAGATAGAGTGATTATTAACGAAACCACCTTGAAAATCCCCCGTACGTCTGTGTTTCTTGCCGTCTTGGTGTGTTCGTCCTGCAAGAGGATTGGTGATCAGGCTATCAGATGGGGCCTGCGAGATTGAAACCTGAAAAGGAAACGAATAAAAGTGAAAGTATGTGTGTATCCGGTGTCGGTTGAGCCGTACTGCGGATCACAAACTAGCTATGCCTCCGTCGATGCCCATGGAATTTTGAGTGTGTAGTTATGTACGCGTGGTGCGAATGCCACTACTTGACCAGGACTGAGACAGAGGCCGAATTGCTAGTCTAGCTCCTGATGAGCCGAGCTGTCCTGCTGCAGGGTAGTTCGGACCCTCTTGACGGTGTCCATGGGCTCGGCAGCCGAATTAAGGTTCTTCTTGAGAAGGCCACTCTGTACTTCTGCTGCAAAGGCAGCTGTGTGTTCCTCTGTACGGAGGGAGCGTTCCGTATTTCCATTGACTGTTATGACGCCACGTGGACTGGGCATCTTGAGCTTGAGATAAGCATAGTGTGGCACTGCATTGAATCGGGCGATTGCGGTCCGTCCGAGCAATGCGTGATAGCCGCTGCGAAAGGGGACTATGTCAAAGATTAACTCCTCTTTTTGGAAATTGTCCGGAGATCCGAAGACAACCTCGAGCGTGATTGAGCCCGTACAGTGGGCCTCTACACCTGGTATGACTCCTTTGAAGGTAGTCTTTGTGGGTTTGATCCGTGATGGATGAATGCCCATTTTGCGCATTGTATCCTAATAGAGCAAGTTGAGGCTGCTGCCACCGTCCATCAGGACTCGTGTCAGGTGGAACCCATCAATTATTGGGTCCAGGACCAGTGCGGTTGAACCGCCGTGGCGGATACTGATCGGATGATCCCGGCGATCAAAGGTGATCGGCCATGACGACCATGGATTAAATTTTGGGGCAATTTGCTCTATCGTGTAGACATCCCTGAGTGCGCGCTTGCGCTCCCTCTTGGGGATGCGGGTAGCATATATCATGTTCACCGTTTTGACCTGAGGGGGAAACTTCTTCTGTCCCCCTATGTTCGGTGGCCGCGGCTCCTCGTCGTCGTCTTCGCTTTGCGATCCCTTATCCTTGTTTTCGGCATTTAACTTGCCAGCCTGTTTAAAAACCCAGCAATCTCCGTTGGTATGATTGGGTGGTTTGTCTGGGGTGCCATGAATCTGGCACGGACGATCCAGTATGCGGTCCAGGATAGATTGGCCCGAATTGTTCTTTTTGAACGGCTTCTTCCGCTGACCAGACTTAGAGCCACTGAATCCGGCACAGACCGCCGTATCCGGAAACTAACCAAACTGTGTCTGATGTGAATAAGCAAGCGTCGCTGCTGGCCGCGACTTCTCACACTGCCGAAGTCTCCGGACTAAAGCAGAAACTGGAGTGGGCCAAAGAAGAGCTCGGCTAGGCGAGGAAGTAGCTCCAAGAAAAACAAGGTATGTGATAACCCGTTATGTATTCGAAAAAGTAAAATGATATGCATTGACCGAAGTGTCATGATATGTATAGAAGCGATGACCGAGGTCGAGGCCCTAAAGAAGGCCCTGGCCGAAGCCAAGGGGAAGGCTGTCAAGGAGCAGGCCGCCCGTAAGAAGCTCAAGGCCCGGGTCAACGAGGTCCAGCAAGAGCTCCTAGATGCTGTGAAGAAGTATGAGGGCTTGGAGGGAGATGTTTCGGCTCGAGAGGCCGAACTCTCAAAGGCTCACCAAAGCGTGGAAGCGGCCCGGGTTGAAGCCCATGATGCCCTCCAGGAGATCCAGGAGGCGAAGAAGATCGCAGCGAGTAAGGCATTTAGTATGCAAAGCAAGTATGTGAAGAAGAAATATCTCCTACTAACCCGAATTCGGAGTTCTCCAGGGGCAGATCTGCCACGCAGTGTGTCTGACGCCGCGGAATTCTTCCGAGCCGAAGAAAGGAGCTCGACGAAGAAATTGTTCTGGTCACAGTATCTTGCGCCAGAGCATCCCGTGCCCTGCACCGATTAGCTAAAACAGCTGGTGGAGCTGCATAGGGTGGCCGAACTGCCCATGAAGGATTTAGTGATCCAGCTGTGGCCAACTGAGGCCCTACCCAGCAGCTACTTCGGACTCGTGAAGCAGCTGGTAGGTGCCTTCCCTCCGCTGGACATCATCAAGAGGTCGGCCTGCATCGAGGGTGCGCGCATGGCCTTCGCCCGCGTCAAGGTGTGGTGGGAGAAGATGGATGCCGTCAAGCTTGTGACCGAGGGGCCACCTGAAGGCAAGGAGCACCGCACGCTGGAGCGGTATTTTGAAGACGTCCTAGAGGGGTCCCGCATTATGGTGACGCAATGTGCGCAAGACATTATATTCGAATGAATATATTCATATTGTCTCTGCCTTGTATGATGAAACAAATTTTGTTATGTAATATAATGTTTGTTATGTTTTAAATTTTACCTCCTGTGCGGCCATGTTGTATGAAATCTGAGGGTTGGCCAGTTGTCGGCTTCTGCCCCCACGTTGGTAGTACGGATGTGTTCGGGGTGGAATCTAAACAATCTTGATCCAATTATATGGTCCTTGAAGGACTTGTTTAGCGCAACAAACCAAGTAATCAGACAATGCGGCTTTAACACCCTCGCTTAGCCATAGGAGTTCGACAATAAAAACATGGGCGCAGCCCCTAGTATCCGAACCAGAGTGCTATATGCTTCTGATCGGGAAGTACCTATCCTTTAAGTGATGTGGAAGAAATCTCCAACGATTTGCAACCTCCGAAGAGCTGACTGGCTCTTGCCGCATCATGACAGTCAGTTTTCGGCTTTCTCTACTGAGGTGCTCCTTTGGGTAAACCAAGGCACAATCCTAGTAGTTCTCCCTTTACTACCTTAGCTGATATAGCGGAACGTAAGGTATCAAGCATAGGAGCCGGGCAACCCAACTATTGACCAAAGACATGATCCGATCCAATGCATATAGTGCTAAATTTGGGGTGCCGAACTATACTATAAAAAGTGTTCGGACTTTTGTTGCCGTAGTGTGGGGTGCTATGAAGCCCCTGGCAAACATCAAACGTACCAAAGTGTACGGGTGCTACCTGATAGGGTTACCCACAGGGGAGAAGAAGAGAAAAAGAAAGAAAAAAAGAAAACAGAAAGGGTGCAAAGGTGATAAGCTGGGGCCCTAAAGCTCCAGCCTCGAACTGTTTTCACTGTAATTTGATTAATACGTCGAGGCACATTGATACAAGTAGTGTGATAAGCAACATGCTATTTAACATGCCAAAAACCAAGGGAGAGCTGCATGTGGGTCCTGAAAAATAGATAGAGTGATTATTAACAAAACCACCTTGAAAATCCCCCGTACGTCTGTGTTTCTTGCCGTCTTGGTGTGTTCGTCCTGCAAGAGGATTGGTGATCAGGCTATTAGATGGGGCCTGCGAGATTGAAACCTGAAAAGGAAATGAATAAAATTGAAAGTATGTGTATATCCAGTGTCGGTTGAGACGTACTGCGGATCACAAACTAGCTATGCCTCCGTCGATGCCCATGGAATTTTGAGTGTGTAGTTATGTACGCGTGGTGCGAATGCCACTACTTGACCAGGACTAAGACAGAGGCCAAATTGCTAGTCTAGCACCTGACGATCCGAGCTGTCCTGCTGTAGGGTAGTTCGGACCCTCTTGACGGTGTCCGTGGGCTCAGCAGCTGAATTAAGGTTCTGCTTGAGAACGCCGCTCTGTAGTTCTGCTACTAAGGCAGCTGTGTGCTCCTCTGTATGGAGGGAGCGTTCTGTATTTCCATTGACTGTTATGACGCCACGTGGACTGGGCATCTTGAGCTTGAGATAAGCATAGTGTGGCACTGCGTTGAATTGGGCGATTGTTGTCACATCCCTAGTTCTGGTATGTCCTAGGCTTGCTTGTGCATCATGTTTAATCTTTCAAATAAATTTGAAATGGGGAAAGTTGCAAACCCTAGCACCAAAGTTTTTTCCAATAGGTTCAACTTTAAAATGGATTTTCAATGAACCCAAAATGCTCTTCAAAAATGTTCATGCTCTTTGGATAATGTTGGGAACAACAACCAGAGGTGGTGCACATTTTTGCTACAGATTTTCGATTTTTGAATCAATGCATAAATATTTGATTTGGAGCTGTTTAAATTATATAAATATTTTAATGGCTCCAAAAATGTTGGGAATTGGTGAGGGCCTCTGGAATATTGCCAACTGTGACGTTTGTCGTCGCGTGAATCCCCTCTCACGATTCATCCCGGTAGTACAAAGATGTATCAGGACCTACGCCAGAGGTTCTGGTGGACTAGGATGAAGAGAGAAATCGCTCAGTATATTGCCAACTGTGACGTTTGTCGTCGCGTTAAGGCAGAGCATCAGAGACCTGCTGGCACCCTTCAACCTTTAGCTATTCCCGAGTGGAAATGGGACAAAGTTGGTATGGACTTCATCACCGGCTTTCCCAGGACCAAGAAAGGAAATAATGCTATCTTCGTAGTCATTGACCGTCTTTCCAAAGTGGCTCACTTCCTACCTATTCGAGAGAGTATCACTGCTAGTCAGCTCGCTGACTTATATATCTCCCGAATAGTGTCACTCCATGGTGTTCCACTAGAGATCAATTCAGACCGTGGCAGTCTTTTCACCTCTCATTTCTGGGAAAGTTTCCAAACTGCCATGGGCACCCATCTTTCCTTCAGTACCGCTTTCCACCCTCAGTCAAGTGGTCAGGTGGAAAGGGTCAACCAAATTCTCGAAGACATGCTTAGAGCTTGCATTATCTCATTCGGTATGGATTGGGAGAAATGTCTTCCCTTTGCCGAGTTTGCTTATAACAATAGCTACCAATCCAGTCTTAAGAAAGCACCCTTCGAGATGCTGTATGGACGAAGATGTCGAACACCTTTGAACTGGTCAGAAACCGGTGAAAGACAATTCTTTGGACCGGATATGATCCAGGAGGCAGAAGAGCAAGTTCGCATCATTCGTGAGAATTTGAAAACAGCCCAATCTCGTCAAAAGAGCCAGTATGACCGCCGTCATAAGGAAGTGGCTTATGAAGTTGGCGACAAGGCTTACCTTCGGGTTACTCCTTTGAAGGGTACCCATCGTTTCGGTATCAAGGGCAAGTTGGCTCCTCGTTACATCGGTCCTTTTCGCATTCTCGCTAAACGAGGAGAGGTTTCCTACCAGTTGGAACTACCCCCACATCTTTCTCGATTTCATGATGTCTTCCACGTCTCTCAACTCAGGCGTTGCTTCTCGGATCCCATCCGCAGAGTGGACCACGAAACGCTTGATCTCCAAGATAACCTCACTTATCGAGAGTACCCCGTTCGCATTCTGGATCAAGCAGAGCGTGTCACTCGACGTCATAACATCAAGTTTCTCAAGGTTCAATGGTCTCATCATTCCGAGAGAGAAGCTACTTGGGAGTGAGAAGATCGTCTTCGACTTGAGTACCCCGCTTTCTTTCCGCCAACTCCTGAATCTCGGGACGAGATTTTTTCGAGTGGGGGCGGGTTGTCACATCCCTAGTTCTGGTATGTCCTAGCCTTGCTTGTGCATCATGTTTAATCTTTCAAATAAAATTGAAATGGGGAAAGTTGCAAACCCTAGCACCAAAGTTTTTTCCAATAGGTTCAACTTTAAAATGGATTTTCAATGAACCCAAAATGCTCTTCAAAAATGTTCATGCTCTTTGGATAATGTTGGGAACAACAACCAGAGGTGATGCACATTTTTGCTACACATTTTGGATTTTTGAATCAATGCATAAATATTTGATTTGGAGCTTTTTAAATTATATAAATATTTTAATGGCTCCAAAAATGTTGGGAATTGGTGAGGGCCTCTGGAATATTATATCTAGATGCCACAAATATTTTCAGCATTTATGGAAATGTTTTAACATTTCTTTTAGAGTCAAAACAAATGTCAGAAATAGAAAAAGAAAACAAAAAAATAGAAAACACTTACCTGGCGCTCACCTGGCAGCCCATCTGGCCGGCCCAGCCCACTAGGGACAGGGAGGTCTTCTTCTTCCCGCCAGTCGGATGCACGGCGCGTGCCCGACGCGCGACGGCGCACGCCCGACCACCTCCTGCTTCCCGCCGCTGCCTCGACGCCTAGGACGACGCCACGCAGTCTCCCCGACCCCCCTCTCACTCCCTCTCGCTCATCCCCCTCCTCGGTCCACTCTCTCACACGCACCCGAGCGCTGCCATCGCCGCCGACAAGCACCACCGCGGCCACTGCCTTCCCCTCGCCTCTCCGACGTGCCCACGAGCTTCGCCTCAACGCCCTCGCTCTCTCCACCGAGTCACGCGCCCACGGAACGCCGGAAGCGACGCTACCGTCTTCGTTTCCATCGCCAGCCGCCGGAGATCCTCCTCGTTGCTCCGCTCGCTCCTGTGCCTCCCCGAGCTCGCCAGCTGCACCAACAGAACCGCTGTGAGCTACTGGTCATTTCCCCCATCCTTCCCTGCTCGATTTCTTCCTCTAGCCTCATCGCCCGTGAAACTGAGGCCGCCGTCCGCCATGGCCGGCGAGCCCGCGCTCCAGAGCCTCTCCTGCTCGCTCCAGGGGCACTGACACACTCCTCGCTCCTCCAGGAGGCCGCCTAGCCACTCCGTTTGCTCGCTCAAGCGCTGCAGCCGCAACCCCGCATCAACCGAG
Source organism: Triticum urartu (assembly GCF_056163025.1). Taxonomy (NCBI): domain Eukaryota; kingdom Viridiplantae; phylum Streptophyta; class Magnoliopsida; order Poales; family Poaceae; genus Triticum; species Triticum urartu. The sequence goes on from NC_141874.1 coordinate 679,682,843, forward strand.
CTCCGGCCGCCGCCGCGAGCCCTGCTCCGGCGAGCTCCGTCCACCCCAAGGCCTCCCACCTGCTCCGTTAGATGCGCGCGAGCGCCAGCCACCCTCAGCACCCATCCGCGCGTCGAATGGACGCCGAAGCAGCGTTTCCGGTGAGCGTCCGCCGCGGTTTTGGTCGCCGCCGGCCAAACTCTGGCGGACGCCGACGTGGTTGTCATTAGTGCTAATCCCACAGCCTAATCCCCCCCTGAGACTGACCAGTGGGCCCCAGGGCTTAGTCAAAGCTAATTAGCCCAGGTTTGACTCGGGGTTAACCCCAGTCTCACTGGCGTGTGGCCCCCACACGTCAGGTTTGACCTGGTCAACCCTGCTGACGCCTCTGTGACGTCACGCTGACGCAGTAATTGATTTTCTGGATTTAAAATAATTCAGAGAATTTCAGAAAATAGTTAAAACTTCTAAAAATCATAGAAATTAAACTGTAGCTCAGAATGAAATAATTTATATATGAAAAATCATAAGAAAAATGCAAGGAATCCATTTATGTTAGTTTCATGCATGAAAAACCAACTTATACTTGTTGTATAAGTGAAAACGTAATAATGACATGTTATATACTTAACTTGGGGTTTGCATATGAACCCTTGGTTCATATGGACTTCAACCAAATTGATGCTAGATGCATTAGGGAAAATTATAGCATCTTTGAAATGTCATCTTCATGCATCATATTGTTGCATATGGTTGTTTATTGATTGCCGGCACCGTCCCCTCTCGATAGGTTCTACTCCGAAAGGTGTCCCGAGTACCTGTCTGAGGAGCAGTGCTTCTTCGTGGATCTATCAGGCAAGTGAACCCCCTTGAGCATCTCGATAAATCCCACTCTCTCGCTCCTGCTCCTTTTTACTGCATTAGGACAACAACGATTCAAACTGCTACTTTCTGCTGCGGTAGCTGAACCCATTCCTCTGCATGACCTGTCATTGCCACAGTAAATAGTTGAAACCCACTAGCATGAGTCGGAGTTGCTTGGGCCTTGATGTGCCTGCTCAACCATGCTTGTTTTCTTTATGCCAGCTATGCTTAGAGTTGTGTCAGGTCTGATTCATCGGGAATGAATCGGAGTGGTGAACATGTCCTACCGACAAAGGCTAAGTGTGTGAACACATTTTGGTAAAGGTAGCGATGAGAGACCATGTTGGAGTACATGGTGGGTTGTCTCATTGGAACCGTCCCTAAGCACTGAGTTCTGTGTATGTTATCCAAGTCCAGTTACTACCACACATTGGGTTCCGGTTATCCGGCCCCTCTCGGCTTATTAATCCACTTGATCTCTGTCCAGGAGTTGCAACTAGTTTCTGGCGTTTGTAGGTAGTGCTATTTGTCTACCAGGTGGTGTCCGACAGGACGGGCTTGGGATAGACTAGGCACCGTGGCACGGTGTACCAAGTGGCACCCGGATGGTGGGCTTGGGAACCCTGCACACATCGTTTGGGGCCGTGAGCGACACCCCAGCCGGATCTCCTTGCGGATGGAACCCGAATAGGCGATAAACCTGGACGAGAGACTTGTGTGGTTAGGCAGGTCGTGGCCGACACCCTCTCCCGGCTTCCGCTTGAAGGTTGCCGAGGTACATGACGTGTACAGGGCTATAAGTGGCGAGAGAGTGTGTGAAGAAGTACACCCCTGCAGGGTCAACATTATCTATTCGAATAGTCGTTTTCGTCGGATATGGAAACTTGGAGGACTTATGTAGTACATAGAAAACTTGAAGTGGATACTCTAAAATCCGCAAGATAAGCGTGACTGCTATGGATGGACTTCTCGTAGGGAGACGGGAACGGATCCATAGTGGAGTATTGATATGGTGAATATGTGGACTCGTGTGCGTCTTCTCACCTCAAAAAAGTTTCTGATACTCGTAGTATAGTTTAGCCACTGCGTCAAAGCTGGCTTGCTGTTGTTAAAACTCCACCGCCCCCTTTGTTGATAATGTTGCACATGTAGATAGTTCTGATGTAAGACTTGCTGAGTACCTTAGTACTCACGTTTGCTTATTTATGTTTTGCAGTTGGTTACACTAGTGACTTCGACGAGTAGCTTGTATCCCAGCTACGATCTTGTACCCTTGGGAGGGTCGTGTTTAGTCAGGCTTCTTAGTCTTTTTCTTTTGTAGTTGTCTGTACTCAGACATGTAATGCTTCCGTTGCTTGTATGCTCTGAATGATGGGTCATGAGACCCCTGTTTGTATTGAATTCTATGTGGCTCTTCTGGGTCTTTATCTATATGAGTTTGAGTTACTTTGTGATGCCATGTTGTACAGCACATACTTGCATGTTATGCGTACGTGTAACGTGTATTGCTATGTGTGGGATCCGACAACCTAGTTGTTTACCTCTGGTAGCCTCTCTTATGGGGAAATGTAGTCTTGTGCTTCCATGAGCCATAGTAGTCCGCTACAGCCCGGTTCACCGGAGTCCTGCTAGCCCAGCACTACTACTCCGGAACACTTGACTGGCTGGCATGTGATTCACTTCGTTCCTGTGTCTGTCCCTTCAGGGAAATGTCACGCGGTGACATCCGAAGTCCTGTTAGCCCAGCGCTACAGCCCGGATTCATACGCTATTGACCGACATGCTCGAGGCTGATTCATGTATGCCTGTCCCTGTAAGTTAGTGCCACTTTGGGTTCACGACTAGTCATGTCGGCCCGGTTCTCTGTCCTATGGATGCTAGCGACACTATCATATACGTGAGCCAAAAGGCGCAAACGGTCCCGGGCCAGGTAAGGTGGCACCCGTGGGAATACCGTGCGTGAGGCCGCAAAGTGATATGAAGTGTTACATGCTAGATCGGTGTGACTTAGGATCGGGGTCCCGACAATTGCGGTCCGTCCGAGCAGTGCGTGATAGCCGCTGCGAAAGGGGACTATGTCAAAGATTAACTCCTCGCTTCGGAAATTGTCCGGAGATCCGAAGACAACCTCGAGCGTGATTAAGCCTGTACAGTGGGCCTCTACACCTGGCATGACTCCTTTGAAGGTAGTCTTTGTGGGTTTGATCCGTGATGGATGAATGCCCATTTTGCGCATTGTATCCTATTAGAGCAAGTTGAGGCTGCTGCCACCGTCCATCAGGACTCGCATCAGGTGGAACCCATCAATTATTGGGTCCAGGAACAGTGTGATTGAACCGCCATGACGGATACTGGTCGGATGATCCCGGCGATCAAAGGTGATCAGCCATGACGGATACTGGTCGGATGATCCCGGCGATCAAAGGTGATCAGCCATGACGACCATGGATTAAATTTTGGGGCGACTGGCTCTATCGTGTAGACGTCCCTGAGTGCGCGCTTGCGCTCCCTCTTGGGGATGTGGGTAGCGTATATCATGTTCACCGTTTTGACCTGAGGGGGAAACTTCTTCTATCCCCCTGTGTTCGGCGGCCGGGGCTCCTCGTCGTCGTCTTCGCTTTGCGATCCCTTATCCTTGTTTTCGGCATTTAACTTGTCGGCATGTTTAAAAACCCAGCAATCTCTGTTGGTATGATTGGGTGGTTTGTCTGGGGTGCCATGAATTTGGCACGGACGGTCCAGTATGCGGTCCAGGCTAGATGGGCCCGAATTGTTCTTTTTGAACGGCTTCTTCCGCTGACCAGACTTAGAGCCGTTGAATCCGGCAGTGACCGCTGTATCCTCGGTGTTGTCATTGTTATTTCGACGCTTGTACCTGTTACGTCGAGACTTGTCATTGCTATTTTTAGCTTCAGGGGTGCCGGCGTCGCTTGCATTGTTTTTGCTACGGGTCAGCCAACTATCCTCGCCCGCGCAAAAGCGGGTCATGAGTGCCGTGAGGGCCGCCATGGACTTTGGCTTCTCTTGGCTGAGGTAGCGAGCGAGCCATTCGTCGCGAATGCTGTGTTTAAAGGCCGCTAGGGCTTCGGCATCTGGACAGTCAAAGATCTAGTTCTTTTTGGTTAGGAACCTAGTCCAGAAATTCCTGGCTGACTCTCTAGGTTGTTGAACTATGTTCCTTAAGTCATCGGCGTCTGGTGGCCACACATATGTACCTTGGAAGTTGTCGAGGAAGGATTCTTCCAAGTCCTCCTAGCTGCCAATAGAATTTTCAGGCAGGCTGTTTAACCAGTGCCGAGCTGGTCCTTTGAGTTTTAGGGGGAGGTATTTAATGGCATGAAGGTCATCGCCGCGGGCCATATGAATGTGGAGAATGAAGTCTTCGATCCATACCACAGGGTCTGTGCTGCTGTCATATGATTCTACATTCACGGGTTTGAACCATTATGGGAATTCATGTTCCATGACTTCGTAGGTGAAGCAATGAAGGTGTGCGGCGCCTCTATATCGGGCCATATCGCGACGTAGCTCTGATGGAGTCCGTCTGCGGCTTTCAGCCCGCGCATGACTAGGTTTGTCACGTCTGAATAGATGGCAGTCGTCGCATGTCGGGGCACGTCCTCGCGATTCGTAGATCGATCTGTTATGTCCTGCTTTATTGTTCAGGTCATGTCGAAGATCATATGTATGACCGTGAGCTGATTTACCTCTGCCTTTGCGATGAGGCGGGGCGGGCTGGTGTTCAGCTTGAGCTGTCGCTTAGTCCCAGCCATGTGGTGGTCGGTCAGCCACATTGCGCGATGGTGGTATGTGTTCCGGCGCCTCGTCGTCGAACTGAGGTAGTAATTTGCGCTTCGGGTAGCTTTTGGCTAGGTGCTTGAGGCCGTATTCTTTGGATGCTAGGACATCAGTCCATTTATCATTGAGCAGATCTTGGTCAGCTTGAAGCTGTTGCTGCTTCTTTTTCAGGCTCCTTGCAGTGGCTATTAGCTGGCACTTGAAGTGCTCCTGCTCAAGAGGTTCCTCAGGCACGATGAAATCCTCGGTGCCGAGGCTCGCCTCATCCTCGGAGAGCGGAAGATAATTACTGTCCTCTGAGTCCTCGTGCGTGGCCTGTTTACCAGGGCTAACCTACCCATCTTCCCGTTCATCCTGTTCGGTAGCTGCGTCGACAGGGTCTTCATTGTCTTCGGCACCTTCCGGAGTGTTATCTTCTCCTGTGCCGGTGTTGCTATCTTTACTGCGGCATGACTTAGAGCGGCACCACTGACGCTAGCATTTCGATTGTATCTCAGGAGGTTTATCCTCAACCGGATCTTCTTTGTCATCGCCGTTGTTCTCCTTTGCTGCATCCACCATGTATACATCGTACGAGGAAGTGGATGTCCAGCGTTCGGTGAACGGCGGGTCCTGGGCCTCTTCTTCTCCAGCATCGTTGTCCATACCGTCGATGTCGTCGGAGCCGTAATCGAGCATGTCAGTTAAGTCTTCGACAGTGGCTATAAAGTGGGTGGCGGGTGGGGAGCGAAATTCCCTGTTATCAGCTTCTAGTTTGAACCGGATAGAGTTCGGCTGTGAATCCCCCGCTAAGGATAGATTTTTTAATGAATTCAGCACATCGCCCAAGGGTGAGTGCCGGAAGATGTCCGCGGTGCTGAATTCGGCAATCGATAACCAATCATGCTCGACATGCGCGGACGCGCATAGTTCGGAACTTATAACCGGAAACGAGTCCGTAGCTCCGGAGATACAGATGTTACTTGAAGTTAAATCTGTGTGTGGCTCCAATGCCATGGAGTCTGCGACATCCATGGCAGGGTTGAGCTTCCTGTCCTCGGATGGCGCGACCTGCTTCGGATCTAAGGCCAGAGCAGTTTCAGGTGCGATTTCCTGGGTATGGCCCGATGACAGATCTACGTCATGTTCATCATGGTGGCTGGGAGCGGCTGCCGTGGTCTCGAATCCGTTGAAGATCAAGTCTCCACGGATATCCGCGACGTAGTTTAGGCTTCAAAATATGACCTGGTGGCCAGGGGTGTAGCTTTCGATCTTCTCCAGATGGCCAAGCGAGTTGGCCCGCGGTGCGAAGCCGCCGAATATGAAGATCTGTCCAGGGAGGAAGACTTACCCTACGACAACATCATTGTGGATGATTGAAGGAGCCATCAAACCTTTTGAGGATGACACAGTGGAACTCTCAATGAAAGCACCAATGTTAGTGTCAAAACTGGCGGATCTCGGGTAGGGGGTCCCGAACTGTGCGTCTAGGATCGATGGTAATAGGAGACGGGGAACACAATGTTTTACCCAGGTTCGGGCCCTCTCTATGGAGGTAATACCCTATGTCCTGCTTGATTGATCTTGATGAATATGAGTATTACAAGAGTTGATCTACCATGAGATCATAATGGCTAAACCCTAAAAGTCTAACATGGCTATGATTATTTGGGATTCGACCTATCTACGGACCTAGCCCTCCGGTTTATTTAGACACGGGAGGGATCTAGGGTTACACAAGGTCGGTTACAGAGAAAGGAATCTTCATAGTTGGTCGCCAAGCTTGCCTTCCATGCCAAGGAGAGTCCTATCCGGACACGGGTAGAGTCTTCGGCCTTTGTATCCTTACGGCCCATCAGTCCGGCCCATATCCAATAGATCGGACACCCGAGGACCCCTTAGTCCAGGACTCCCTTAATGTTCACCATTGAAAACTACTACATCTCACGTGATGGTCGGACATGGTTTAGTTGACATGGATCACGTGATCATTTAGATGACTAAAGGGATGTTTATCTAAGTGGCAATTCTTAAGTAATATGATTAATTGAACTTAATTTATCATGCACTTTTCCTGATAGTATTTGCATAACTATGTTGTAGATCAATAGCTTATGATGTAGCTCACCATTTATTTTTGATATGTTTCTAGAGAAAAACTATGTTGAAAGATGATAGTAGCAATGATGCGGACTAGGTCCATGATCTGAGGATTGTCCTCATTGTTGCACAAAAGAATTATGTCCTTGATGCACCTCTAGGTGACGGGCCTATTGCAGGAGTGGATGCAGATGTTATGAACGTTTGGCAAGCTCGGTATGATAACTACTTGATAGTTTAGTGCACCATGCTTTATGACTTAGAACCGGGACATCAAAAATGTTTTGAACGCCACGGAACATATAAGATGTTCCAAGATCTAATATTGGTATTCAGACTCATGCCTGAGTCGAGATGATATGGACATGGACCCGACGAATATAACCGTTGTTATGCATAAAGATAATTATCAGGTGCATTCTAATAGAAATTATAGAGCTTATTATTTTGTTATCCAAAACAGAAATATAACACAATATTTTATTATATGCAGGATAACAGAAGACGAGCACAAACCTCGGGTGAAAATGCGAAGACTAATTGATACAAACATGTGTGTGTGTGTTATATATGCATGTATACAGAAGTTTGCATTGAAGCCTAACCAAATCAACATGCGTCCAATGGAGCAATGGGCATGCAAGCTTGTTCAACGTGCATGCAAAGGTGGGTCCCAGGCTCAAGTGTGCTAAACGCCACATGATGCATGCATGCAACTAGGCGCACATGGTCATGGGCTTGGCTAGGCCCTGGCGGATCCGGCTTGCCTGCTCCTTCCTCGTGCTCCCACTTCATCCTACGGTTGTCTTTTTTTCTTTTTTCTTTCTAATCTAATCATCTCTCCCCCCTCCGATTTTAAGGAGGTGGGGCCAGACCTTATTTTGTCCAATCAAATCAAGCCACGTACGCGGGAGCACGGATGGACACACGTCGGGGGAGCAGGCAAGTCTCATCCATGCTGCAACGGCCCAACTTCAGTCGTACAACGCACAATTGTTTCATCAAACAACCGAATCAAGATGGCGGCTTCTCTTCGTACTACTATAAATAATTAGACTTCGGCTAGGTTTAGATTTGGGTTTTATTGTATTGTCTAGCCATCGCTACAATTTGCATCTACGAGACGTGTAGGACTACCGCCTTGTCAGATCCACAGTGGAACCCAAGCTTTTCATCTAGTTCGTGTACTCAATTTATCATCCGCAATTTCAGTTGCAATTCACCTTTGTTCTTACTGGTTCTTCGGTTACTTGCAGGAACTCAAACCTCGTTGTTCAGGTTGATCGTGCCTACGGCAAGGTCAATAACCATCGGAGATTGGTTTAGCGATTGTCGAGGCGTATCGTCAGATACGGTATAGCCGGATCGTCAAGGTCAAAATCCACCCAATCGATAGTTATCCCCACTCTCATCGAAAGATCAGGCCGCCGTCACATCAAGTGGTATCAGTTTTCGGGTTCATCGGTGAGAGATTTACAGTTTTAGTAGATTAGTTTCTTTTGTCCTATAAACCCATGAAAAAGCCAAAAAAAATAGATTAGTTCATCCATTATGCCTACCTTTTTTTAGCCTTTAGCAATTTTTGCATCTAGTACTTGTGTAGTTGAATTGTTGGTTGCTTTCATCCTAGAATTAGTGCTGGTTTAGATTAGTCGAAGAGCAAATCATCTACTAGATCAATCTGTTTTTGTCCACCCACATAATCTTTGCCGCAACACTACTTTCCAATCTGAAGAAAAATCCAAAAAAATAGCCAGGTGTTGATTACGATCGCTCTTCACATTACCGCACTCAGGCGTTACACGAACGACCAGACGCACAGTTATCTGTGTCTGACGCTGTGCGTGTTTGCCATCTACTACCAGGCTTTGCGTTACGCGAGGCACCAGAAATCTCACAGGTTTAGTCTGCCACCACGCGCCACACCAAAAATCTCCGCTGGCTGACTAGTACTAGCTAATCTCAACTCCAACTCACATCTAGCTAGCTTTCATAGTCTCCGTTTCTTGCTTTAGCGCTCGGTCAAGGCACTTTTGTTTCTTCTTTTGGCCAATTTGTGTACGTGCCATCTTGGGTATACTCGCTAGTAACCGGCTTGAAAAAAAAAAGAAAAGTGAAAAAAAGAAAGAAAAAAGAAGAAGAAGAAAAAGTTGAAAGAAAAATTTGCAAAAAATCAGGCCGGCTAGCATCTGTTTTGTGTTGATATTTTCTTTTCTGGACATTCTTTTGCTGCTACAGTGTTCATCGCCTCATCATTTATCATGGGCTTTCGAGCTTTATTATACACGGCGTTTATACTTCACTTATATCTAGCTACTTAGAGCTATCATATTTTCATCGGTTTCCACTCTCTGGCTTTAGTATCCGAGCTTAGATTGTTTTCTCTTACTAGTCGACCGCCAGCACTAGTTAGGAGATTGAGCAATTATTCAGCTTACATTACTTTTTGCTTAATTGTGCCACATATTATGAATTGAGAAAACCTTCACCAAGCTCCACTCCCTATATTGTACCTTGTTCGGTCACTTGGTAATCGCTATATCAATCTTTTGATAACTTTGACATCGCCAACAGCCAACAACCACTGCAGCACGGTAAGAACTGGTAAGAGCTTGGTAATTGCTCGAGAGTTGAGAGACATTTTCCACCACCCCACCGTAGTTACTAAAGGAACATTATACTTGTGATTTTGTTTTTGTCTGGTACTAACCATGGCAGATTCTAGTGCGCCCAACGGTTGGATTACGTCTATTGTGGGAGATGACTTGCCATATCTTGATACATGTCACTCTTTCGCACCACAGAAGGTACGACGACGATCACATGATGTACATCATGGTAGAAACACGCATCATCAGGTTACTTCTTTGCCAAATTTTGAGGGTAAATATGACCCTGATTCATATATTGATTGGGAAATTGAGGTAGAAAAATATATTTTGTAACCATGATTTTTCTGAGCATAAGAAAATAAATGATGCCACTAAAAGCTTTTTCAGTTTTGCTTTAGTTTGGTGGAGAAATTATTGCAGGGATAATATTTCTAATCTACCTACTACTTGGAAAGCTTTCAAACTTGTTATGCGAAACCGATTTGTTCCTTCCTACCATGTTAGTGATCTGATTAGGAAATTGCAACGTTTAGCACAAGGATATCACACCGTCGAAGAATATTATGATAATTTGTGCACTACTTTATTTCGTTGTGACTTAGAAGAATGTGAAGAAGCTACAATGAATAGATTTTTGAGGGGATTAAACCGAGATATCTATGATATACTTGTGCATAAAGAATATTATTCCATGAATGGTTTGTTTCATCTTGCTTGTAAAGTTGAACGGAAAATTAATAGACACATACATGAGACAAACAAACACATAGTGCGAGCCCCTAAACGAAGTTTTGTTTTAGATACTTCTTCACATGCGCAAACTACAGTGGTTGTTGGACCCACACCACTCTTGGCTTGTGGCATGATACCACTGACAATACCTACATCTTCTGAGTTGGCCATCAAAGGTAATAAGCAAGGTATTGAATCTACCCTTCCACATGAGACTGTTCCATGTCGTGCTAAATTTAAAATCTTCATGTGTTGAGTTCAATGACATGCCATCTATTTTGATCACACCACCTCTTATGGATATTTGTGTTACTAAATTGGTTACATCGTGTGGTCAAGTACTCGAAACAAATATTTTTTCCTCTGTTAGTAATGAGCCATCTGAGAGCATTGTTCATGATTTAGGTTGCATAGAGATAATACAACGTGAAGAAGTATGCATTTCACCTACTAATTCTTTTTGTTATATTATGCTCGATAAACCTATGAAGTTACTACATGCTAAAAACAAAATTTCTGAAATGACAAGTTTGCCATCATTTACTAGTGTTCATACATTTGGTAAACTTAAGATTAAATTGATTGGAGAATATGGTGTGAACAATGAATTTTTGGTGCGTCAAATTTTCATCATGTCCGATAACTTTGATGGATTCAAACTTGCTAGTTTGGAAGAAAACATGCTTAATCATTTTGATATGACCTCCAATATATTTGTGGATTACATGTCGAATAGCTTGCTGCATGACTGCTTATCTAAGCATGTTGTAGCTTTTAATTTGGACATTGCTAATATTTATTCACATATATTGGGATGGTTTAATGATGAGCACTACCAATCAGATGATATGTACAAAGTAAGTTGTAGTTTGTTCCATCGATATATTTCTTGTGATGATTCCTTGATTTTTAATCTCATCGGGTATGCTCATCACTCTTACATAGAGGTATTAATTGTGCAACACTTGAGAGGAGTTAAAACGGATGATATATACATATACCATGCATACACATTGTCTTCTTGGTTAGTACTTTTTCAGAATAAGCGACGCCGAGGACGGCTTTGTTTTCAAGAAAGGGAGGATGATATGGACATGGACCCGACGGATATAACCGTTGTTATTCATAAAGATAATTATCAGGTGCATTCTAATAGAAATTATAGAGCTTATTATTTTGTTATCCAAAACAGAAATACAACACAATATTTTATTATATGCAGGATGACAGAAGACGAGCACAAACCTCGGGTGAAAATGCGAAGACTAATTGATACAAACATGTGTGTGTGTGTTATATGCATGTATACAGAAGTTTGCATTGAAGCCTAACCAAATCAACATGCGTCCAGTGGAGCAATGGGCATGCAAGCTTGTTCAACGTGCATGCAAAGGTGGGTCCCAGGCTCAAGTGTGCTAAACGCCACATGATGCATGCATGCAACTAGGCGCACATGGTCATGGGCTTGGCGAGGCCCTGTGCTGCAACGGCCCAACTTCAGTCGTACAACGCACGATTGTTTCATCGAACAACCGAATCAAGACGGCGGCTTCTCTCTGTACTAGAGTACTATAAATAATTAGACTTCGGCTAGGCTTAGACTTGGATTTTATTGTATTCTCTAACCATCGCTACAATTCGCATCTAGGAGACGTGTAGGACTACCGCCTTGTTAGATCCACAGTGGAACCTCAACTTTTCATCTAGTTGGTGTACTCAATTTATCATCCGCAATTTCAGTTGCAATTCACCTTTGTTCTTGCTGCTCTTCGGTTGCTTGCAGGCCCTCGAACCTCGTTGTTCAGGTTGATCGTGCCTACGGCAAGGTCAATAACCATCGGAGATTGGTTTAGCGATTGTCGAGGCATATCGTCAGGTACGGTATAGCCGGATCGTCAAGGTCAAAATTCACCCAATCGATAGTTATCCCCACTCTCATCGAAAGATCGGGCCGCCGTCACATCACGAGAGGTATGAGACCTCTGACAAGTACTTTGCCTACAAGATGGAGGAGAATAGCTCAACCAGTGAGCATGTGCTCAGATTGTCTGTGTACTACAATCGCTTGAATCAAGTGGGAGTTAATCTTCCAGATAAAATAGTGATTGACATATTTCTCTAGTCACTATCACCAAGTTACTGAAACTTCATGATGAACTATAATATGCAAGGGATGACGAAAACGATTCCTGAGCTCTTCGCGATGCTGAAATCGACGAAGGTAGAAATCAAGAAAAGCATCAAATGTTGATGGTTGACAAAACCACTAGTTTCAAGTAAAAGGGCAAGGGAAAGAAAGGGAACTTCAAGAATAATGGCAAGCAAGTTGCTACTCCCATGAAGAAGCCCAAAGCTAGACCCAAGCCTGAAACTGAGTGCTTCTACTGCAAAGAAAATGGTCACTGGAAGTGGAACTGCCCTAGATACTTGGCGGATAAGAAGGACGACAAAGTGAACAAAGGTATATTTGATATACATGTTATTGATGTGTATTTTACTAGTGTTTATAGAAAACCCCTCGGTATTTGATACTGGTTGAGTTGCTAAAAGTAGTAACTCGAAACGGGAGTTGCAAAATAAACAAAGACTAGTTGAGGTTGAGATGACGATGTCTGTTGGAAGTAATTCGAAGGTTGATAAGATCACCATCGCACACTCCCTTTACCTTTGGGATTAGTGTTGAACCTAAAATAAATGTTATTTGGTGTTTGCGTTGAGCATAATATGATTGGATCATGTTTATTGCAATACGGTTATTCATTTAAGTCAAAGAATAATTGTTATTCTGTTTACATGAATAAAACCTTCTGTGGTCATACACCCAAGGTGAATGGTTTATTGAATCTCGATCGTAGTGATACACATATTCATAATATTGATGCCAAAAGATGCAAAGTTGATAATGATAGTGCAACATATTTGTGGCACTGCCGTTTAGGTCATATTGGTGTGAAGCGCATGATGAAACTCCATGCTGTTGGGCTTTTGGAATCACTTGATGCTTGCGAGCCATGCCTCATGGGTAAGATGACTAAGACTCCGTTCTCCGGAACAATGGAGCGAGCAACTGACTTGTTGGAAATAATACATACTGATGTATACGGTCCGATGAGTGCTGAGGCTCATGGCGGGTATCATTATTTTCTGACCGTCAGAGATGATTTGAGCAGATATGGGTATATCTATTTGATGAAACATAAGTCTGAAACATTTGAAAAGTTCAAAGAATTTCAGAGTGAAGTAGAAAATCATCGTAACAAGAAAATAAAGTTTCTACGATCTGATCGTGGAGGTGAATATTTGAGTTACGAGTTCGGTCTTCATTTGAAACAATGTGGAATAGTTTCGCAACTCACGCCACCTGGAACACCACAGCGTAATGGTGTGTCCGAACGTCGTAATCGTACTTTAATAGATATAGTGCGAGCTATGATGTCTCTTACTGATTTACCGCTATCGTTTTGGGGTTATGCATTAGAGACTGCTGCATTCACGTTAAATAGGGCACCATCTAAATCCATTGAGATGACACCGTATGAACTATGGTTTGGCAAGAAACCGAAGCTGTCATTTCTTAAAGTTTGGGGTTGCGATGCTTATGTGAAAAAGTTTCAAACTGAAAAGCTTGAACCCAAATTGGAGTAGTGCGTCTTCATAGGATACCCAAAAGAAACTGTTGGTTACACCTTCTATCACAGATCCGAAGGCAAGATATTTTGTTGCTAAGAATGGTTCCTTTGTAGAGAAGGAGTTTCTCTTGAAAGAAGTGAGTGGGAGGAAAGTAGAACTTGATAAGGTAATTGTACCTTCTCCCGAATTGGAAAGTAGTTCATCACAGAAATCAGTTCCACTGATTCCTACACCAATTAGCGAGGAAGCTAATGATGATGATCATGAAACTACAGATCAAGTTACTACCGAACCTCGTAGGTCAACCAGAGTACGGTCCACACCAGAGTGGTACGGTAATCCTGTTCTGGAAGTCATGTTACTTGACAATGACGAACCTACGAACTATGAGGAATCGATGATGAGCCCAGATTCCGCAAAATGGCTTGAGGCCATGAAATCTGAGATGGGATCCATGTATGAGAACAAAGTATGAAATTTGATTGACTTGCCCGATGATCGGTGACTCATTGAGAATAAATGGATCTTCAAGAGGAAGACGGATGCTGATAGTAGTGTTACTATCTACAAAGCTCGAATTGTCGCAGAATGTTTTCGACGAGTTCAAGGTGTTGACTACGATGAGATTGTCTCACTCGTATCGATGCTTAAAAGTCTGTACGAATCATGTTAGCATTTGCTGCATTTTATGAAATCTGGCAAATGGATGTCAAAACTGCATTCCTTAATGGATTTCTTAAAGAAGAGTTGTATATGATGCAACCAGAAGGTTTTGTCGATCCTAAAGGTGCTAACAAAGTGAGCAAGCTCCAGCGATCCATCTATGGACTGGTGCAAGCATCTCGGAGTTGGAATATATGCTTTGATAAAGTGATCAAAGCATATGGTTTTATACAGACTTGCGGTGGAGCCTGTATTTACAAGAAAGTGAGTAGGAGCACTACAACATTTCTGATAAGTATATGTGAATGACATATTGTTGATCGGAAATAATGTAGAATTTTCTGGAAAGTATAAAGGAGTGTTTGAAAGGAGTTTTTCAAAGAAAGACCTCGGTGAAGCTACTTACATATTGAGCATCAAGATCTATAGAGATAGATCAAGACGCTTGATATATTTTCAATGAGTACATACCTTGACAAGATTTTGAAGTAGTTCAAAATGGAACAGTCAAAGAAGTAGTTCTTGCCTGTGTTGCAAGGTGTGAAGTTGAGTAAAGATTCAAAACCCGACCACGGAGAAAATAGAAAGAGAATGAAAAGTCATTCCCTATGCCTCAGTCATAGGTTCTATAAAGTATGCTATGATGTGAACCAGACCTATTGTGTACCTTACCATAAGTTTGGCAAGAGGGTACAATAGTGATGCAGGAGTGGATCACTGGACAACTGTCAAAAATATCCTTAGTGGAATAAGGAAATGTTTCTCGGTTATGGAGCTGACAAAGAGTTCGTCGTAAAGAGTTACGTCGATGCAAGCTTTGACACCGATCTGGATGACTCTAAGTATCGATCTAGATACATATTGAAAGTGGGTGAAATTAGCTAGAGAAGCTCTATGCAAAGCATTGTAGACATAGGAAATTTGCAAAATACATACGGCTCTGAATGTGGCAGACCAGTTGACTAAATTTCTCTCACAAGCAAAACATGATCACTCTTTGGGTGTTAATCACATAGCGATGTGAACTAGATTATTGACTCTAGTAAACCCTTTGGTGTTAGTCACATGGAGATGTGAACTAATCACATAAAGATGTGAACTATTGGTGTTAAATCACATGACGATGTGAACTAGATTATTGACTCTAGTGCAAGTGGGAAAGTGAAGGAAATATGCCCTAGAGGCAATAATAAAGTTGTTATTTATATTTCCTTATATCATGATAAATGTTTATTATTCATGCTAGAATTGTATTAACCGGAAACTTAGTACATGTGTGAATACATAGACAAACACAGTGTCCCTAGTATGCATCTACTTGACTAGCTCGTTAATCAAAGATGGTTAAGTTTCCTGCCCATGGACATGTGTTGTCATTTGATGAATGGGATCACATCATTAGAGAATGATGTGATGGACAAGACTTGTCTGTTAGCTTAGCATAATGATCGTTCAGTTTTATTGCTACTGCTTTCTTCATGACTTATACATGTTCCTCTGACTATGAGATTATGCAACTCCCGAATACCAGAGGAACACCGTGTGTGCTATCAAACGTCACAACATAACTGGGTGATTTTAAAGATGCTTTACAGGTGTCTCTGATGGTGTTTGTTGAGTTTGCATAGATCGAGATTAGGATTTGTCACTCCGTGTATCGGAGAGGTATCTCTGGGCCCTCTCGGTAATGCACATCACTATAAGCCTTGCAAGCATTGTGACTAATGAGTTAGTTACGGGATGATGCATTACGGAACAAGTAAAAAGACTTGCCGGTAACGAGATTGAACTAGGTATTGAGATACTGACGATCGAATCTTGGACAAGTAACATACCGATGACAAAGGGAACAACATATGTTGTTATGCGGTTTGGCCGATAAAGATCTTCGTAGACTATGTAGGAGCCAATATGGGCATCCAGGTTCCGCTATTGGTTATTGACCAGAGATGTGTCTTGGTCATGTCTACATAGTTCTCGAACCTGTAGGGTCCGCACGCTTAACGTTCAACGACGATTTGTATTATGAGTTATGTGATTTGATGTACTTAAGGTTGTTCGGAGTCCCGGATGAGATCACGGACATGACGAGGAGTCTCAAAATGGTCGAGACGTAAATATCGATATATTGGAAGGCTATATTCGGACATCGGAAAGGTTCCGAGTGATTCGGGTATTTTTCGGAGTACCGGAGAGTTACGGGAATTCGTCGGGGAAGTAATGGGCCTTAACGGGCCATACGGGAAAGGAGAAAAGGGCCTCAAGGGGTGGCTGCGCCCCCCCTGGGCTGGTCCGAATTGGACTAGGGAGGGGGCGGCTCCCCCCTCTTTCCTTCTCTCCCTCTTCCCTTCTTCTCCTACTCCAACTAGGGAAAGGGGGAAACCTACTCCTACTAGGAGTAGGAATCTCCCTTGGGGTGCGCCATAGAGAGGGCCGGCCCTCCCCTCCTCCACTCCTTTATATACGGGGGAGGGGGCACCCCATAACACACAAGTTGATTGTTTTAGCCGTGTGCGGTGCCCCCCTCCACAGTTTTCCACCTCGGTCATATCGTTGCAGTGCTTAGGTGAAGCCCTGCGTCGGTAGCTTCATTAGCACCGTCACCATGCCGTCGTGCTAACGCAACTCTCCCTTGACCTCAGCTGGATCTAGAGTTCATGGGACGTCACCGAGCTGAACGTCTGCAGATCACGGAGGCGTCGTATCTTCGGTGCTAGGATCGGTCGGATCATGAAGACGTATGACTACATCAACAGATTTGTCATAACGCTTCCTCTTACGGTCTACGAGGGTACGTGGACAACACTCTCCCCTCTCGTTGCTATGCATCACCTAGATGGATCTTGTGTGTGCATAGGAAATTTTTAAAATTACTGCGTTCCCCAACAGTTGTAAGGTCCGCGGACCTTCCGGATTAAACTCCCACATTTTGAGGGGCCGCCGCTGGCAGGGAAGTACCCGGTGGATTAGCATCACTTGGATAACATCAACAAGAGTAATGTTCTTCTCTATCATGCTCTTGACACGTTTTTGCAAGCGCAACACCTCAGAGACCGACCCCCAGTCCGTACCTTTGTCGATCCAGGATGTGAGCCTTAGTGGGGGTCCGGATCTAAAGGCTGGAGCGGCTGCCCACTTGGGGCCGCGAGGTTCTGTGATGTAGAACAATTCTTGTTGCCATATCTTGACGGTGTCCACAAAAGCTCCCTTTGGCCAATTGATTTTGGGGAGCTTGCTCACCATGGCTCCACCACAATCCGCGTGTTGCCCGTCGACCACCTTCGGCTTCACATTAAAGATCTTGAGCCACAGACCGAAGTGTGGTGGGACGCGGAGGAAGGCCTCACACACGACGATAAACGCCGAGATGTGGAGGAACGAATTTGGGGCCAGATCGTGAAAATCCAGCCCATAGTAGAACATGAGGCCCCTCACAAAGGGGTGACGGGCAAATCCGAGTCCGCGAAGAAGTGGGGGATGAATACCACCCTCTCGCCAGGCTCCGGAGTAGGGATGACCTGCTCCGGATCAGGAAGCCTGTGCCTAATCTTCGCGGTTAGATATCGCTCTTCCGGCAGTTCCTTAATGTTCTCCTCCGTAACGGAGGAGGCCATCCACTTGCCTTGTGAGCCGGCCATGGTCAGAGGAGTTGTGGAAGGGGGGAAGGCTCGAAACTTCGGTGCTGGAGCTCAGGGACGGAGAGGCGGAGAGAATGAGGCGTGGGTTGGAACAGATGGGTTCTATCCACTTATATTGACTGCGAATATCAAGTGTCCCCTCCCTCAAGCCTTAAAACTCGCCTATTTTCAAGGGGTCGTGCAGAATGGCACGGTTGGGTTTCACATACCCGTCTTGATGAGAATCCCATAATAAGGGGCACGATCTTTGCTTTGACAAGACATGTCGTCAGTGGTTGCGTCTCGAAATGCGAAACAGAAGGCCAAAAGACGGTCTGAAATAATGAAATGGCCGGACGTAACGTCTCGTCAGTGAAATCTTCGGAGGACAGAACTTATCTATATTTTAATTTCAGAGGTATGACTGTTGTACAGAGCCGGATATAGTACTGACGGTCAACTACTTTGATGAAATTCAGAGGAGGAACCAGCCTTGCAATGCCGAAGACAATCTGCGCGCCGGGTACATCGCCATTGAAGAATGGTTCAGGGGCTACTGAGGGAGTCCTGGACTATGGGGTCCTCGGGTGTCCGGGCTACGTGATGTGGGCCAAACAGATGGGTTGTGAAGATACAAGATAGAAGGCTTTCCCTCGTGTCCGGATGGGACTCTCCTTGGCGTGGAAGGCAAGCTTAGCGTGCGGATATGAATATTCCTTCCTCCGTATACCGACTCTGTACAACCCTTGCCCCCTCCGGTGTCTATATAAACCGGAGGGTTTAGTCCATAGAGACAGAATCATAATCATACAGGCTAGGCAATTAGGGTTTAGCCATTACGATCTCGTGGTATATCAACTCTTATAACCCCTATACTCATCAAAGTCAATCAAGCAGGACGTAGGGTATTACCTCCATCAAGAGGGCCCAAACCTGGGTAAACATCGTGTCCCTTGTCTCCTGTTACCATCGATCCTTAGACGCACAGTTCGGGGCCCCCTACCCGAGATCTGCCAGTTTTGACACCAACAGCAGCCTCGAAAGAGGAGGAGGAGAAGAAAGAGAGGGTGAGAAGAGTCCGATTCTGGTCAAGAGATGCAATGGGGAAGATGCTGGCCTTATTTCTCACATCCCGAAAGTCACATTTTAGGACAGTATAACCGAGCCTAAACGGAGCACTCTCAAGCCCTCATGATTTCTGGCCGTTAGATCTCACATTAGGATCGTTTTTGGCTGTTAGATGCCCTGTCCTAAGGGGCTGCTACTCCAGAAAACAAATATGAGATTTGTGGTTCATTGGGCCTTTTTGCCTGCCCTTTAACCTGGTTAACATTTGAGGAAGCATAGGCTTTCCCACACCCGCTTATCTAGCCATCCATTTCTGCATCGCGATTTGTGCAAGTACATTTGTTTTTTTGTTTCTTCCAAATAGAACAACACATGAACTTCAAACTTTGCAAGACAATGGAACATTCTTACTACAATGTGGGAAAAAACCTTCAGATTTTTTCGTGAATTATATATAGTAAATATTATATTTTTTACTCAAAAAAATCTCATTTTGTATATTTATGTCGGATGAAAAAATCTGAAAGTTTTTTCTCACATTGTAGTAACAATGTTTGGTTGTCCTGAAAAGTTTGAAGTTCGTATGATGTGTTGTTTTGAAGAAAAAAAGAGAAAATGCCATGTAGTAAGTTAGTTGTGTAGCACAGATCTCAAAGCAATATTTTTTTGAGGGTAAATGCCGCCGCTTTTATTAATTCATACAAAGTTTGGAATCTCGTCTGCGATCACATCCAGAATACAATCTGGAGGTGACCCGATCCACACCTTACAAAGTTCTTCTCCTACACCTATCTTAGCTAACTTATGCACGACAACATTTGAAGAACACCTCACCCACGAAACTCTAAAATCCTCGAAAGACTAAAGCATGGTCTTGATCTCCTCCACCCATGATCCTGTCGCTGCCAAAATCCTCTCCGGGCTGTTGATCATTTGCACTAGAGCCTGGCTGTCTAGCTCTAGATGAATCCTCTAAACATTGATCTCCGCAGGCACCAAAAGATCCCTCTTGCTCGCCTTTATCTCGGCAGCCTCGGCCTCCACAACATGAGGGAAGTGGCACGCTCCTGCAAGAAAAGCACCGTTATAGTCCCGAAGCACCACGCCTCCTCCACTCTTGCCTCCGAACTTGGATGATGGCTCCGTTAGTGTTGGCCTTAACCCATCCCTCTTCTGGCGCCATCCATCGCTGCATAACGGAGGGTTTGGCCTCCCGGGCCGGCCTCTCGTGAACCTCCTGCCATTCTCTCATGAAAGAGCAAACCCTCTCTATTATTTCATGTGGTTCATCAATTCTCTTGCCGTTCTTTGTCTCGTTCCATGCCAACCAAAGGGCATAGACCGCATGGATCATCGCCTCCCGCTCATCTGCATGAGCTTTAGCAAACTATCCTAGCAGCCAATTTGCCAGCTCGCTCTGGGAGCCTGTGAAACTCGGTGGGGCTGCCACCGTGACTCCCTTTTTTGAACGCAACTGGTTCCAAAACTGGACTGAATGTTGGCAAGACCAAAATATGTGCATGATAGTCTCCTCACGCCCACACACGGCACAGAACACTCCTAGTTTGATCCGTCGGCGCAACACTTTTGCACCTACTGCCAAACCATTCCTTATAACTCTCCACATGTGAATTTTGACCTTGTTTGGTGCGCTAGTGTAACATCCCGATTCTCGGAATGTTTAAGAAAAAGTTTTCCAAAAATCAGGGCGAGAAAATTTCGTTTGTTTTATTTATTAATAGAAGCTTAAATTGAGTTTTCATAAACTTAGTGGATTTAATTTGATCTAATGCAAACTTAAATTTAATTTGAGTTTTGTTCTTCTCTTTTAGTTGGGTTTTATTTTTCTCCCTTCAGCATAGTTAATTATGCGCATATGTATTTTGGAACTTTTTTTGAATTTGTTAGCTTATATTCCTTTTCTAGGTTTTCCTAAGAAGGAAAATCTATTTAATCTCTTTTCCCAAACTCTGGCGGATTTTCCCACCACATCTATCTCTTCCATGTGAGCAGCCTACGTTTTCTTTTCCCAAACTGCATGGGCTTAACCCAATGTGTTTTCATTTCTCTCCCATTCTCTATTTCCTTTCCACCTAGGCCTTAGCCCATTTCCTTCAGGTTGTGCCTGAACCCTTCTCATGTACTCATCATTACACATAAGGAAAAACAAACATAAAAGAAACACATGTACGCTTGACTGCTGCCCTTCCTTTAATTTATTCCCTCTCCCTTACTTATTTCTCTCTAAGGCTGGTCACAATGGGGAGGAACTTAGGAGTAACATCACACACTTTAATACAACTTTGCTTATGTGGCACATATTTAATGAAGAGAGAGGTGTTTGTGGTAACTAGCTAAGTTACCGGAACATCACACACTCCAAGAAACAATGAGTCTATAACCTAATAAATACATCGTTGCATGACACTACATAGATGTTCCTACCCACTATGGAGGTAGTAACATAGTCGTCTAGGGAAGTGTGTAAGTTACTAGCTTATGTTCTTGCCCATTGTGACCAGCCTAAGCGCTTCATCTCCTTCCACTCACGCACGTACATGTACACAAAGGAAACGCCAACAGTCAGAACGTGTCAAGTGAACGCTGCCTCCTACCCTCCTCCTTTAATTCTCTCTCTTGGACTCCTTCGTGGCCTATTTCTCTCCACACCCATCTCTCCCATCTAGCAAAACCTCCTCTCGTTCCTCTTCTCTGTGTACGTTCCAATCTATAGAACAGAAGAGAAAACCTACAGCCACCACGCACCTCTCCTCCAATTCCTTCAACTCTCAACAGTTTCAAGTTTTGAATATATGTAGAAGTGTGTCTTGATCTCCTCTTCCAATCCCACCACTTGTCCTGCCCTCTCGCTTCTTCTTCTCTACAATACAACTCCATGAACTTGTGAAGCTCCATGGACGCGTGGTCTCGATCCCGGTGACTAGGACCATCTCCATCCATGCCGTCGCGCCAGAAGGTTCCCCTTGATGCGATGAATCCATTCAGGGAAGAAGGAACACATTCCGTCAACCACACACGAAGAATTCTGCATGTCCGCGTACACTGTTCATCAAGTTCGTCACACCATTCCGTCCAACTCAGTGAGCCTCTATCCAATTCATCATGCACACCTTCTCAACATCACTCGTAGTATCTCATAGACATCATGTTTCAACCTATCTATCTCGTTGGTCGCGCTTGTCCAAAACATATTTCGATTTGATGGCATCGGCTTGTCTTTATATTTTTGGTATGTCAGATAATCTTGTGGTCAACATACGAAATGTTTCTTGTGGCTGTAGTAACCATGTTGTGGAGTTAGATGGATAGTTTGATCTTGCAAGCGGTACAATATATATTTCCGTACTCATTCTGGCGGTAGAATACAGGGGACTTTCTAGTTCGATGATCCTTTTGTAATATGATATTTCCATATGTTCGTGTTATGCCTCTCATTATTTTTGGTGTGACATGTGAGTTGTTAGATTATTTTGTTTATGAATTAGAGTTATTTAGAATAAGTTTTGCATATTGTTTCGAGTGGACAATTTGTTTTATTGTCTATAGTCCACTTTTATGCATGTGTAGAATACTTGGTGAACTTTTTGTTAGAGTATCATTTTCATTGTTTGTGATATGTGCTAGGAGCCGCTCCTAATTATTTCATAGTATTATGAGTAAGATATGATTCATTAGATTTATTTTACTCTTGTTTAAATTGTTAAAATAGTTATACGTATTTTCTTCGGTGCGGTAATTTGAGGTATCCCATATATTTCTTTTTATGCTTGTGTTCTAATTTTTTTAGAACTATTGCCATGCGTAGAAATCTCCATGTTTAATCTATAGGATTTGTTTGATGTCTATAGATATACAATAATTGTTGCGTGAATTATTGATTTGTGTCTCGCTTATGATCATATTAGCATTTCTTGTATGATTGTTTATATCCATGTAGTAGTATGATATCTATTGGTAGCAATTTTTGAGATATTTAGACTTATGGTGAATTACACTAAGTTTTGTTTGTTTCATTTAATTATGGAATATTCCATGTTTTTATTATTTTTGTTTTTGCTTAGTATGGATATATCTTAGATATGGTTCACATGTTCATTTCCATCCATGTCACATGTTGTTTTATTGGTTCGAAATCATTGTCATTCTACGATGGATGTTTATATATTGTTTGTACGTGTTGTTGTATAGTTCCTTTATGCTAGAAGTTAAATGAAATGATTTCTTGTTTGCGAACAAATCCATTATGGTTCCTTGTAGCATAACATATTTTTTCCTAGTTGACCCTCTTGTTTTGTAGATGTTGTTACCCATTATTATATGGCTGGATGCTTTTATGTCATGGTTATATTTGTGTTCCTTTGTAGAATTTATTCGTTGTGACATAGAGTTCAGTTTATTATTTCTTACTAATTAGCAAATGTGTTATATTTACCTAGGATAGTAGCTATGCATGCTTAGTTGATTGACATGGCATGTTAGTACTTACTCAAGTAGAAGGCATATTTGGTTGTATGCCTACCATATGTTATGTCATTGGTAGTTTGTACCTTATGTTCATGCATTTGGTTAACGTTTACTTGGTAGATATATCATAGTGATTTGTTGATACCATACATTCTTTTATTTAAGAATTTCTTGCTTTATCAATACCATGTCATGATATTCGATGGTATAACTTGATTGCATAACGCGTGTCTATACCAATCCGTGTGTTGTATGATGCTTAGTTGTTTACCTTTATATATTTGCAAGTGTATGATGACTACATCCAAATGCATTTCATCTTGTTATTCATGCTTCTATAACGCATGTTGATTTGGTTGATGAGATGATCTAGTTGTATACTTTCCTACGTGCTTAGTATGCTTCCATGTTTTCATTTATCATAACTAGCATGGTAGTGTTGTATGCTAACGTCGTGCTTGATCTTTAGGTCACTTGTTATCAACTAAGTTATCTCATTTTTGTGAGTTGTATCTTATTAGTATCATACTTTGGCATCTCGTGTGATGATCATTCAAACTTAGCGTTATACATTGTATCTAATTGTTGCATTGTTGTATATCTAGATGTTGTTCATGCAAGTGTTCTTTCATGTCTTATGATGTTCCATATGTTATAGTTGCACTTGTGTTGCTCATATGTGCTTGACTTGTCTCATGTTAGTGTTATGAGTGTTTGGCACATGTTGCATTAGCTCGTCACATGATTAGAATAGTTTACCTTTCAATAGTTGAGTTGTGTCTTTCTCATATGCTTAGTGCACATTGTTGCTTTGTTGTTAATCATGTTGTGGTAATCTTTTTGCCATAGGTCATTTGGATATTAGTTGTTCCCTTTATTATAAAGAGTGTCCTAGTTTAGTATCTTATCACGATCAATCGTATGTGTGATGCTTGTGTTATTCGTTTAGACATCTAGGGAATCTACACTCACATGCCTTGTGTGAGATGTGTGTTATTATTAAGTTGTTTAATTAGTTTCTACCATAGTATTGGTTTGTCTTCTTTTATATAAATGCTTGCTAATAGTTGTTATGATTGATGTTTGAGTGCTTAACTAGTATGGCTTATAATGTTGGTTTGGTTGTCATATAGAATACTTGCTTTTGTGTTATTATAGTTGTTGTTTATATTTGCTTGCTAATAACCATTGTAAATATTTAGATTCTATCTAAATATTTATTATGGTTAAGTTTTATCTTTATCATGCCATGGTTATGATTGTGTAGTATGCAAAGGACACTTCATTATCATGCGTGTTGATGCCATTGCTTTTGTTTTATAGTCATAGGTGAGATGTGTAGTGGGTACTACTAGTGGTTAGTACCATAGTTCGTATTAGAACGTTAGTATTGTTCGCAAGCCTTGATTATCCATCATCAACCTAAACCCTGTCAATTCATCGAGTCCTCTACTTACCTTCTAGTCACGTTATCTCCTTTTGGAATCTCCATCTTGATCAGTATCTTGCTATCCATCCACTCTTAAGTTGTTTTGGATGTTATTTGGATTTTCTATTGCTTTGCTATTTATTGTTTTTCTTTTGCTATCGTTACGACAAGTAGGGAGTGACGACGATGTTGGACAAGGACAGAATCAGGTTACCGAAGAAGGACTCAACAACGAAGGCATGCCTCCTTCTTTGATCATACTTATCCTATGGTTTGCAAAATTGCATTGAGTTTTATTGTTGCTATGTGCATGCTATTTTAATTCTCGTAGCTAGCATGTCAATTGACGCATTACCTTGATCCGCTTGTCGCCTATTTACTTGACACCTGAGTAGAAGTATAAGGTTCCCGTAGAGTAGAAATGCTTATCCATGCTTATCACCCTATAGGTGCCTTGTTGAATGACCTCTAAGTCATTGATAGTTGAAACTTAATGCTGAGCTAGGCCTGTTGGCCCTTGTTGACCTCCTCTATCCTCTTCTACTCTAGGTGAAACTTACCATCTGAATACTGGCGCGGGCGACAGCTGAATCAAGGATTGAAGGAGCGATTGGCCGCCCTTCATGAGTTGAAGGGGGCAATCAGTCGTCCGTGCCGCATAAGGCCTAATAAGTCTTGGATTTGAAGATTGTGATAATAGTACAGCCACATGCTATATGGGCACTGGCTTGGTCAAGTAAGCTAGTCAGCCTTAGGTGTCGATGTTGCCGTACCGCAGATGGGATAGCTGCCTTGCGAGGAGTATCCTCGGCACAGATGGGGGGGCCGGTTTGAGGACGTACTCTCAGTTCCGTGCGCCAGACCCGGTGGGCATGTCACATCTTTGGGGGGTCTAGTCCAAAGACCTCGTCACAATCTCCCTGCCGGTATACCAAATGGTGTACTATACCAGCGGCCACTGGTGGCATCAAGACGAGATTGTGTCGTGTGGGTAAAGTGTACGACCTCTGCAGAGTGTGAAACTATTCGAATAGCCGTGTCCATGGTCATGGACAACACATGAATCTTTCTTGACGTACAGGACCTGTCTTGCTTATTCCCTCTTTGCTCCTATTCTTGAAATCTATGAAGGACGTGAGTTGATCGAGGATCCTCACTTGATGAAAGTTGTTCTGAAGATAAAACATGTTTTCATCTAAAACTGCTTCCATCCAACTACTTTATTTTTTAAACAAAATTAGCTTTACGCAAATGAGCCATACAGCCTTCCTTTGAAGCCACATGTAGCTATTAGGTCCTTCCCCGAGGGAGGCATGTTGAGTACGTAATGTACTCATGGCAATAATTTTGTTGACAACAGAGTTGCATGGAGATGAAGGTGATGACTACGACTACTATGGCGATCCGTAGGAGTGAGGTCACGTGGACTACATCGACTGCCTGTGGCTGAGATGGAGTCGCTACGCATTGTACTTTCCGCTGTTTTTCTGAATGTAATAAGTGTCATGAGACATTTATCTAGGTATGCCTTGTGGCAAGATATATTTAAAATTGTAATACCTTTTATGTATTGTGCAATGATATCATTTCACTGTGTTGTCAACAATGATCTTGGGGTTGACAAATATACACAGGAGGGTCTGGAAGTTAATTCCGGGTTCTCACAGCTAGTATCCCAAAGTCCCAAATATCCTTGATGTTTGTTAACTGAACTAGCTGATTCCGGCCGTCCAGTTTTCAACTTATTCATGGTCATCCTCACATGATAAGCGGAGTGCACCGTAAAGATATGAGGTGTCTGAAAGGCTGAGCTTCAAAAATCCACGTTCCCCTTAACCTCTACGGCCCGCGAGATCACTAACGTCGTTCGTCTCGATCGATAGAATCAGATTGACGCTCCTCTCTCGACCTCTCGTATCACTCGCAACCTAGAGTCCTAGACGAACCCTAGGTACGTTGTGGCCATCCCGCCGCTGCCGGTTTGCCAGCCCCCTCAACGCCACCTCACGTTCCTGTAACCCCTCCCCTTCCCTCGAGATAGCAACGTAAGGGCATCTCCAGCCGCGCCCCCAACAGGCCCCCAGGCCACTTTTTCGGCGTCGGCGCCAAAAAACACCCCAGTCGCACCCCCAACAGCCCCCAGGCCACTTTTTCGGTGCCGGCGCCAAAAAAAGCCCCAGTCATGCCCCCAGGACGATGAAAAGCACCGGTTCAGCCCTTTTTCTGCCCGGCG
The DNA here is from genome assembly GCF_056163025.1 of Triticum urartu. Lineage (NCBI taxonomy): Eukaryota > Viridiplantae > Streptophyta > Magnoliopsida > Poales > Poaceae > Triticum > Triticum urartu. The sequence continues at coordinate 679,710,032 of NC_141874.1, forward strand.
GCCACAGGCCGAACCCGGCGCACTGGGGGCGATCGGGGGCTCCGGCGCAAGGGAAAAGCGCGGCTGGCCCACACCGTCAGGCGAAAAGTCAAGATTTTCTTCCCTGACCCGCCTTCCACCCCCCGCGCCCTCGGCCTCCACTAGTTATATCCCAGCACCGCCCGCCGCCCTTCACCGCTAGATAGTCATTCCCCGCCGGACAAATAACAGAGGTTCGCCGCGGCAGCCCCTCCAACAACAGCTGGGCGTTTCAGGCCGCCGTTTCTGGCCGCGGAGGGGCAGTTCGGCGGGTGCACGCCCACCGAGCGCAAGGTGTTCGGCGATTTGCCTGCCTCGGGGATGGACTCGGATGACGAGGAAGCGCTCGCGGCGCTGCTGGAGGAGGAACCCGAGGCCGACGTCTAGGAGGAAGAGCATCTGATGGTGCTCGCCGCCCTCGCCCAACTGCTGGCGAGCAATGAAAAGCCATGACGAGGTGGCTCGGCGCCAGGGCAGGTGAAAGCAAAAAACCGGCATCGTCTCGAAGGCTACTGCATGCTCTACTCCGACTACTTCGCTGATGCTCCACTTTATGGCGATAAAACATTTCGGCGCCGTTATCGGATGAGTCGAAAGCTCTTCCTCAGGATTGTGAATTCCATCCGGGAGTTTGACAACTACTTCAAGTGCAAGATGGATTGCATTGGGAAACTTGGATTCACCTCGATCCAGAAGTGCACGGCAGCGATGAGGATGCTTTCATACGGAGCTCCCGGTGATTCACTGGATGACTATGGGTGCATGGCCGAGTCCACCAGCATGGAGTGTTTCTACAAGTTCTGTCGGGCAGTGGTGACAGTGTTTGGACCACAATACTTGAGAACACCCAATGCGAAAGACACTACTCGGATCCTAGCACAGAATGCAGCAAAGAGGATTTCCTGGGATGCTTGGAAGCATCGACTGCATGCATTGGAAATGGAAGAATTGCCCATTTTCTTGGCAGGGGATGTACAAAGGCGCCAAAGGCGGTTGTAGTGTGGTACTTGAGGCGATGGCCACACAGGACCTCTGGATTTGGCACTCCTTCTTTGGTATGCCAGGAACTCACAATGACATCAACGTGCTGCAGTGCTCTCCTGTCTTTGCCAAGCTTGTTGAAGGTCATTCTCCTCCGGTGAACTTCGAGATCAATGGGCGGCACTACAACAAGGGGTACTATCTAGCTGATGGCATCTATCCGAGATGGTCGACATTTGTGAAGATGATCTCAAACCCTGTGCCAGGAGGCAAGAACGCCTGGTTTGCGAATGTTCAGGAGGCTTGCAGGAAGGATGTCGAGCGGGCATTTGGTGTGCTCCAATCTCGATTTGCTGTTGTCCGGTACCCCGCTCAGACCTGGTCGAAAGACCAAATGTGGGAGATTATGACTTGCTGTGTCATCTTGCACAACATGATCATCGAGAGCGAGCAAGAAGACCCAACGTTTGACACTGAACCATACTACAGGCAGGGTCCTCTAGCCGAAGTTGATCACCAGCTACCGGCAACCTGGACTGCCTATCTCAGTATGTGTCAGGAGATTTGAGACTCGTAGGTGCATCATCAACTGCAGCAAGATCTGATAGAGCACCTATGGAGGCTCAAGGGCGATGCCGGGCGCGACGTGTGATGAAATATGAGTTTTTATTTGTTGAACTATATAATTTGTATTGAACTATTTGTTGTTGTACTATTTTGTTGACGTATTTGATTTTTCTATGATGAAATATGTGATAAAAAATTTATGTTGATAATTGAACGCCGAGTAACGGCGAATCACGTCGAATATGGGTCTATTGTCGCCCATATGGGCCATTTATGCGCCGAAATGGGGCTGAAAAGTGGGCCAATATCGACGCCTGGGGGCGACGACTGGGCACAAAACCGCTCCCAACGCTGATTGTATCGCTGGCTCATCCTCAGGGGGTGATTTTTATACGTCCTAGGGGGCCAACGGCTGGAGATGCTCTAACCCATAGTTCTCCTCTCTCAGCATTGTTGTCTCCGTCGGTCGGCCGTCCGTCGGTTCGCCCCCTGCCGGCCGACGAAGTCCACCGCCACTACCTCATCTGCATGTGCTCTTCCTCCGCAGCGCCGGAGGATGGCAGTGCGGTCACTAACGGAGAAGGGAGCGCGACCATGGATGGCCCGATGCCGACAGACGTCATCATCCTTGGAGTCGGGGTAACCGGATCGGCCTTGGGCCTACACGCTCGGAAAGGTGACATATTTAGATCATGTTGTACACTTCTTTTCTTCTTTTTCCATTGGGTCGCTGGTCCAGAGTGATGGATCCATGGCGACCGCGCTGGTTGGACTAGCAGCGCCTTGCCGGATGGCTGGTCACAGCGTCAGCTCAATTTACTCGATCAGTTCGGTTGCACGGCCCGGCAATTCTTCTTCGTTCCTGCATCTCCTCTTCCCCCAATTCTTCTTCGATATACGTATGAAATTTGTTTTGTTTTGGTCACTGTTGTGCCGACAAAAAAGTGCAGGTTGTATACAGGATGATTCGAGCAACATACCGCTCTGGGTCAAGCAGCACATCAACTTACTCATCTTGGAAAGCTAGCAAGGTGTGTACTTTTGCTTTACGGATATAGTATAAATTCTCAATTTATTTATCTAATGCATAATTGCATTGTTCATGATTGTCAAGCTAACTCAATCTTTGACACTCTTGCATATGGCAGCGATGTAATCACTCAAAAATACAACTAAATACGTTCATCTGTCCTTGCTCAAGTTGTCCTACACAAGCAGTAACAACAAAGAACTTGAGGACAAGGACGGGGACAATGGTAAAACCATTTATTACTTAGTTATACCATTGACTAAAATTATTTAGTTCATTGTCACCGTGATTTTCTTTCAATAATTTGAAGGAACACATAGCACCATCTTCTGCCAAGGAACAAGAAGCAGCATCTTCTGACATTGGTACTGCAACCAAAAATGATTCACCCAGAAGAAGTCCTATAGAAGGTCTAAACTTCAACTTAGAAACTAGAATTTCTTCATGTCCGCTTAATATTTATTTACAAACAATTTTGTGGATTACAGGGCTGCAAGCCTGCAACTGAAACAAATAAATCGCCTTCAGCAAAAAAGATGCACTGAATCTAAAAAGATCTTGGATCAGCATTTAAAGTGCTAATAAAAGGAATGGCGGCGTTCTGCAATCTACATACGTCCATCTTTTTGACTGATTAAGTTTTTCATTAATAAATATATCGATTGTGTGTGAGTGCTACTGCATGGTCACATGGTCAGCAACTTTATCTTCACAAGTAACCGTGTTTTGGTACTATGTTTGCAAAAACCTGTGCCCTGAACAATTAAACATGCAATTCTATACATATGGTTATTCTACCCTAAATAATGTTTGTTTTGATAGCTCTGCTGTCTATTCCTATAAGAAAATGCACTGATTTGATATTGCACTATTCTGCCAAGAATGTTTAACTCTCCATGCTATATTATCTCAAAATTGTATTAGCATGACAAAATGCACCTTTTAAGTTTCCAGTTAAACTTTCTCCTCACATGAGCTAACATCTGATTTGACCATCTTAGTCTCCAAATTCATATTCGAAATCAAAATTCTTACCCTGAATTCAGCAGTGCAAACAGCAGACCTGTAGTGCCCACCACTCAAAAAAGACTTACAGTAAATGCAGACAACTTTATTCATCAATTATCAAAAACTTATTTACTACTCCCTCAGTCCCGAAAAACATGTCGCAGTGCTGTTTTTACAATTTACCCCTCATTGTTTTCCCGACCAAACTCGCGGTCCTCTCCTTCCTCACTCTTCTCCGACGCCGGCCGATTTGGTCGCGCCCGCCCCCGCCCACGGCTCCCCCTCCCACCGCCCCATGCCACTCCCCCCTCCCCGGCACCCCACGCCTCCGCCTCGTTTCCCTCCCCTCCGCCCGCCGCATCGTTCCCCTCTGCTACCACCCTTCAAGGTTCAATTTTTGGAGACCACTGTCCGCATCTGTCCATCGTCGACCACGAAGCTCGCCCCCTCCATGGACGCCATCGACCCCAGCACTAGAAAGCACGGGTGCCCCTTCTCCACTCCACGAACGGCTACGCGCTCAAGGTGGAGGAGCTCACCGTGTTCAAAAAGGTGGAGGAGCTCACCGTCGAACTCGCCGGAGTGGTGCTCCCCGTCGGCCCCGCGCATCCGGGCCCGGTGCCGGCGCCGCCAAAGACCACCACTTCAAAGTATCAGACGCGCCCACCATTCTTGCCATTTCAATTTCAGAGAGACCATATGTAGGGCATCAGATGCATATCTAATTTCGAATTTCTGCTCTGTTTGTCAAACCACTTTCAGCTGTGTTTACTTTCAGCTCTGTTTGTCTCTTGCAGGGGTCGCATGACCACCCGGGCCTGGACACCATCGCCATGGAGGATATCCTGCAGTTCGCGGCGTCCATCGGTGGTGCAGGACACCCACGTCTTCGATCTGCTGGAGCCCAAGGAGCAGGAGGTCCTGGTGCTGGAGGATGCACATGGCAAGACCAATCTCAAGGGCCTCTCCAAGGTTTACTCTGCTCTAAAAAATCAGCCTCTTTTCAAATTACACAGAGGATTGCAGAAAAGTTATGTTTGTTGTGTGTATCACAAATTCAGTTTTAGTTCCAGTGAAGTTTCTTGTCCATTATGTTTATTCTTATCAAAAACAAATTCAACTAACCAGATTGCAACTAACCAGCCTTTAGAGCATGTAGTTTCCCAATAATCTTATTTGGCACTTCTGTGGATCTGTTAATAAGCAGACACCGCAATTTTGTAAGCTTAACAATACTGGATGGTACTGTGACTGGTGCCTAGAACCAGATACCTCTAGAGCATGTACTCCTATTTATTCTGATAGGCATTTTGTACTCCAAAGGTGAGGCCATGATCTGTGGTGTCTACTGAAGGCGTTTCAGTCAAAAACTTGCTTAAGCAAGAGCAGATTTATGAGCAAAAAACTCACTCCATATGTCTACTGTCTAGCACTTTGTGCATGAAATCTGCAACTTATTTATTCTCATGAACTTACTAAAATGGTTTTCCCAACAAATTTGTTGTAAAAGCCTTGGTGAGTAGTGGATCCTGCCAAATCAGAAGGATTTACCAACAAATTTCAGTACCATCACCAATCCATGATGAAATTGTAGTTTCACTTCACTGTACATAACCTTTATGCATTTTAGAAATACTCCATGACAGTATCTAGTAACACTGTCAGTTACTGAATCTATATCTATAGTACTCCATGGCAAAGATTAGTGCATTTCTAAAATGGCAAAGATTATGGCACAAAGATTAGTTACATCACATCAAAATCTCAAATTCTTGCTCAAAATCTCAAATCTAAATTTGATGGAGTATTCGACAGCAGTCTCTGATTGCTAAAAGCATCTGTTGCAGATATTGTTTGGCTGGTGATATTGCTTACTGTAGCTAGAGTAGAAGAAGGAATATGAGTAGCTGTAAATCAAAAAAATGTGTGTCCATATTTAGGAGCAGTAACTTTGTTAGGAAGAAAGCTAGCTCTAAACAGAGTTACTCCATTTGATATGTGATATTTGTATCCTAGAGTAGATTGTTAGGAGATGTTGTTTTTATCTCTGAACTTGTATGATATGTGAACCCCAAAAAATGCATCATCAGACAAGTGCAGGTTGATGCCCCTCCATTTGTCACATCACAGACTAGACTAGGTGATCATTTTCTTTTTAAATGCTAGGAAAAGGGGAGGTGTTCACCATATTATAGAGAGCAGAAAGATTAATGGCTAGGGAACCCAAGAAGTAAAAGGAACATCACTGAAAGCAAATAGACCATGCAAATAACCAAAATTAATTCAAATAAATCCAAATTCTGGATCTTATTCTCTCACTCGAATAACCTGTCACTTGTGCGGTTGTGCCGTGTTGTTGCTGGCCAGCCCCTTTCTACCAAGGTTAGTGTTTTATGAATGCTGCTAGTGCTACAAACCTGAATTGGCATCATCTGAATTTGCTAGTGCTACAAAGTTTTAACCTGGACTGATTTATGAATGATGCTAGTGCTACAAACCTGAATTGGCATCATCTGAATTTGCTAGTGCTATAAAGTTTTAACCTCGACTGTTTTATGGATGCTGCTAGTGCTACAACAATTTGCATCCTATGAATTTGACAGTTTCACTCTGAATTGGCATCATCTGAATTAGTATCATCTAATCTCTGATTTAATCATGCTCTCTTTAATTTTTTGATCAGTAACAGTAAATCAACAATACTCTGATGAATAAGTACTGTACCTTCTACAGAGTGCAGAGGAGTAGCAGCAATAGCAGCACGGGCAGGATCAGAAGAGGAGAAGCAGCACGGGCAGGGTCAGAGGAGGAGCAGCAGCACGGGCAGGGGAGAAGGAGCAGCAGCACGGGCAGATCTCCATCGGCGAGCTCCTGGTCCACCGGATTGTGGAGGCAAGCTCCGGCGACGCCAGTAGGGGATCGCAGCGGCGCACGCGCGAGAGCTCCAGGAGGATGCGCGGGAGCACGAGGGAGGATGCACACGAGCTTGAGGAGGATGCGCGGGGGCTCCAGGAGGGAAGCGCGCGGCCTCGAGGAATACGTGGCAGGAGATTCCGGCGAAGCCTGCAGGCAGGGGGAGGAGACCACGGCGGCGCAGGTCTGGGCTGCGGCGGCAGAGGAGGTAATTGTCGAAGGCGACGAGAGCAGGTACTTGGCAACGGAGGAGGAGCTCAGCTGGGCTCGTCGGCCCCTGGCAAATCACGCAGCTGGGCGGCGCCGGCCCCTGTCGACACGCAGGCGACGGGCGAAGGAAGAAGACGGGGCAGAGGGACTTGTTTGAAATGCTTTTGAAACCATGACATTTTTTTTGCAAAATTACCAGTGAACTACGCCCGCGACATGTTTTTCGGGACGGAGGGAGTACATCTCCGCGTCAAATTTGCCTTCTGATGTACCCGCCTTGATGCCTTTAGCTGCAGCATCAAGCTCGTCCACGGCTTTCGAGTACAATTGGCTACAGATGTCCAGGTCCATCTGGATGACCTTGTCCTTCTCCAAGGCCCTGAGGGCGTGGATGCGCTTGCCTAAGCTCTTGGCTGCCGCTCTGTTGAGCTTGGACGTGATGACGGCCAAGCCATGCTTGTCGGCGGTGGCGCTGCCCTTGCTGGCCTTGAAAAACTTGATGCGGTAGTTGTAGCCGATGCTCATTTCCTTGCCGGCAGCGATGGATTTGCACGTGTCTTCTACTCCCTCCGTTTTTAAATATTAGTCTTTGTAGAGATTCCACTATAAACCACATACAAATGTATATAGATGCATTTTAAGTATAGATTCACTCATTTTGCTTCGTATGTGGTTTATAGTGGAATCACTCCAAAGACTTATATTTAGGAACGGAAGGAGTAGAACAGAAGCGCTAGACGAGGAGAGGAGGAAGAGGAGGACCAGGCAGGGGAGAGCTCGTGAAGGCCCCATGGTTTTCGATGTACCTGGCACTACTATATACTACATGTACAAGACAGTAATCGAGATAAATAATTCACACATGTATTATATTTCCGGTTAATACAATTCTAGCATGAATAATAAACATTTATAATGAAATAAAGAAATAAATAATAACTTTATTATTGCCTCTAGGGCATATTTCCTTCATTTAATTCCTTTTTTAGAAAGCTCATGTACTAATCCATACATCCTTCATTCGGCTTAATTCATCCATCCTTCATCCAAGTTAATTCATCCATCCTTCATTCAGATTACTACATATCGTTTCGCACACGTATATAAGTATTGAACATATTTTATTTTCCTTATTTCCTAGGTAGCTGGACTGGCTAAATTTCGTGGGGTGTGAAATTCTTAGACACCGAATCGACCTGTGTTTGTAAGGCGTGAGTAAAAATCCAGAAAGAAAGATGAGTTGAAGGATCGTACTCATGATCTCAAACACCCGACAGTGTTGCCATTCACTCGACTAAACATGTCCAGCCAACCAATGGCCAACATAAATATTTAAGAACAAACTGCTGCAACAAATTCGAAACATTCTATGATTACTTTTGTTTTTTTCAGCTTTTCAAAAAAATAATTATAACTATGAATTGCCGAATATTCTTGGAAAAATGATTTTTTTTGGAAATCCCGAACAATTTTAAAAATGGCGATTTGTTTTTTGGAAGTTTCATACATTTTTTAAAATTCACAAACATTTTTCAAAAACATGAACCTTTTATAAGAACATGAGCATTTTTTTAATTTGTGAACAATTTTCAAAAAATGGCAACATGTTTACCATTCAAAACAATTTTAGAAAATTGGCAATTTTAAACGCTAACATTATTTGATTTGTGAACATTCCTCTAAAACAAGAATATTTTTCAAATTTGAAGCATTTTTTCAAGAACTTTGAACAATTTTGGATTTTTTTTTTTGAAAAATGGGAACATTACTTTTCAATTAAAAATTCCAGTGTCCTTTTCCAGCTAGCTCACGTGCCAATTCATCCACCCTTCGTCCAGCATAATAGATCCATACTTCATAAATCTTATTACTACGTGTAGTTTCACACATGTTTATAAATTGGTACGACCGTATGTAAAGAGCAATATGAGGCTATTTAAAATATTTTTCTGTTGAATTTGTGAACATTTCACTACAATAAGAACATTTTTCGAATTTGGAACACTTTTGAAAACACTTTTTTTTTAATCTCGAACAATCTTGTAAGACAGAAACATTTTTTCAGTTTTCAACAAATTTCAGAACAAGAATTTTTTTCAATATCCGAATATTTTTAAAACAGGAATAAAATTTTGGAATTCTGAACATTCTTAAAAATTTGAACAAATATTTAAATTCAAAAAAACTAAAATTTTAATTGATCAAAAAATTAAAAAGAAACTAAAATAAAATTAGAATGAAGAAAAAATAAGATGGAAAAAAGAGAAAGGAACATAATATGTTAAATATAAAATGAACAAAGAATTAGTGAAAACGGGCCGGCACAGTGCAGGGCTATCTGTGTGAAGCTACCACTATCTATCGCCCGGTGCGCCAAACAGGATTACCCAGTTGCATGGGCAGGGAAATAAGTGGGCTGGCTTTAGTCGGCTATAGCGTGCGGCCCATGTACGAAATTCTGGACAAACTGTATTTCTTTTTCTAGCACATGGATGCACAAAACATTAGTACCACCTCGGATAGTAAAAAATATATTTCCGCTGGTGAACGGATGAAAAAATTGGAGAAACACACCTTGCTTTATTAGTAGGTATAGAATGGTAGGGTTTAATGGACTGTAATCTTTTGCTATAAACAGGAGCATGATTTATTTATTTCCAAAAAGAAGTAGGATTTGCTTGTTTTAATAGAGAAACTTCTCGAGCTTAACCTAGTAGCCCAAAGCATATGTACAAGTCACGCTGTTGCACATTTTTCATAGGTACTTTAGCAACTGAACACAGAGTGTTGGAGATTTTTAGTGGGGATGAAAACGGCATGGCCAGAAAATAGACATAAAACTGAACAACAAGCATATATGGCATTATTTTTATATGATACATGGTTTTTAAGATATGAATTTTCCAAAACGCTATTTGAGCAGAAATCTGGGAAAACATAGATTAACATTATCATGCCTATTCTGAGCAGAACAATCAGTGGCTAGGCAATTTTATTAATTTGTGCAAGTGGCATATTATGAAAGTAGATGCAACACCGAACAGAAAACACATAGGACTTGCATCCATAAGAGCTACTGATGAATTTACGTTGATTTACAAAAAAGCTATAGAGATTTTTAGTGGGGATGAAAACGGCATGGCCAGAAAATAGACATAAAACTGAACAACAAGCATATATGGCATTATTTTTATATGATACATGGTTTTTAAGATATGAATTTTCCAAAACGCTATTTGAGCAGAAATCTGGGAAAACATAGATTAACATTATCATGCCTATTCTGAGCAGAACAATCAGTGGCTAGGCAATTTTATTAATTTGTGCAAGTGGCATATTATGAAAGTAGATGCAACACCGAACAGAAAACACATAGGACTTGCATCCATAAGAGCTACTGATGAATTTACGTTGATTTACAAAAAAGCTACAGAGATTTTTAGTGGGGATGAAAACGGCATGGCCAGAAAATAGACATAAAACTGAACAACAAGCATATATGGCATTATTTTTATATGATACATGGTTTTTAAGATATGAATTTTCCAAAACGCTATTTGAGCAGAAATCTGGGAAAACATAGATTAACATTATCATGCCTATTTTGAGCAGAACAATCAGTGGCTAGGCAATTTTATTAATTTGTGCAAGTGGCATATTATGAAAGTAGATGCAACACTGAACAGAAAACACATAGGACTTGCATGCATAAGAGCTACTGATGAATTTACGTTGATTTACAAAAAAGCTACAGAGCACAGATTTTCACAGACTTGGCATAAAAAAGAAAAACAGAGATAAAAGGGGTGATTCGGGATTCGATCCCAGCACCGTCTGAATAGTGCGTCAGCTGATGACCAATGCGATGCTGCTATGGGTATGTCAACGGTGCACGGATCTGAGCTCAAACAAACAAAGCATGCTCTGGCATGGCGAGAGCACGGCGGGCGCAACGATGGCATGATGTAGGTGAGTCCTAGGCGAAACGAGAGCGCGCGAGAAACGGTAGGGAGGGAGCGGATGTTACTTAGCTCACCTAAGAAACGAAGAAGTGGCCGGATGCACGCAGGAGACGATGATACGAAGCGCTGAACTTGGCGGCGCTCCGGTTCCGTGAATAAGATGCAGCAGGGGAAAAAGACGGGGTCGGGGAGGTCGTTCCAGGGGCCGTGGCGTCGCGTTCGTCGTGGTAGGAGATGTCGGGGTCCTCATTGGTCCTTTCGACGGAGGCCGAGGTGTCGGGGGCCTGCTGGAAGCTAGCGTTAGCTCGAGCTCGTGCTCGCTCAGGTCATGGTGGCCAGGGCGACGGCGTGGGCATGTCTCCTCTTACCTGGGCTGGCGGGTGGCGGCGGAGGAGAGAGAAGGGGAATGGAGAGGCTAGGGTTAGGGCACGGTGTAGAACACGTTTTAAGGGAGCTGGGAGGAGCTCCGGCCGTCAAATCGACGTTGCTCTCGACGTGGCTGTCCTGGATGTTCTGCCATACAGGAGGAAGGAGATGAACAGGGGAGATCGGCGCTGGTGGGCTAGCTGGGCTGAATTGGAAAGTTAAGCAGGTAACTTGCTGGGCCTCCTCTCTCTCTCGATTTCTTTCTTTTCTCTTTTCTCTCAGTTTATTTAAAACAGGAACTTTAGGGAAAATAAAAGAGAGCTAGAGGGGGCACAATAGCACAATACCTATTTTCTATGGAACCAACCAAATATGGTGCATTTGAAAAGAATGGTAGGAGCCATTTTTGAGGAGAAAATTTCAAAAGAATTTGAATTAAATCCAATTTGTTTCCATCTTAAATTCCATCTAGGTTAATTGCAAACAGGGTGAAACTCATGGGAGGATGCCCTACACTTATGTAGTGATTTATGAACATCTTTGCGGGAATTTTAGAACAAGTAAAATTGTCACTTGAGTTTGAATGGAATAAAGAAAGAAAGAAAAGGGTGTTTAATATCGGGTTTTGAAACTTGAAAGATGGTTGTTGAAATATGGACCAACGTAAAAGGAAGGGTCAAGACGATAAGTAGGAGTCGGCACATCTGATCACAAAAAGAAATATGGCAATGGTGATGTTTATGCATGATGCAAAATTATCATAGGGTAAACAACACAAGGTTGATCAAAGATGCATGGTGGAAACAATATGAACTCAAACATCACATGGCAATATCTCGATATTATATGACAAACATGGAATGCATTACATCTAGGTTGTTACAGGGTGGGGGATAGCTAGCAAACACGCACCACCTAGAGCACTCTTGGGCCAAGCCGCTGAGGGGCGCCGGCTTTCTATTTATTTATTTTGGTTCCTTTTCTTCTCTGTTTACATGGCTCATTAAAAGGTTCATTAATTATAAAAGTGTTTATGATTTTTTAAATGTTTACAAATTATTGTTAATATTTTACAAAATGTTCATGAATCTTAAAAATCACGAGTTTAAGAAAATTGTCATGAATTTCAAAACATATTCCTGAATTGTTCAAATAAATATTCATGGATTTTTTTAACAGAATATTCATTACTTTCAGTAATATGAATTTAAAAGGATAAAAAAAGAGGAAGAAACACCAAATCATAAGAAAAGGGGAAATACAGAAAAGCGCAAAAAGGGGCTGAACTAAAGAAAAAAATTGGGGCCCCGCCCTGGCAAAAATGTACTTCCAAATTGGAACAATCATTTCTTTCTATTTTAAATTTTCCAGGCGGACCTGGGGTGGCCCAACTAATGACATGGAAAGAAATATCTAAAAAAAATATCCCTTGCCTCGCATTGGGCCAGCCCAAATAGCAACACCATTTATCCGAGAATAGGCTCTATCCGAGGAGAGGCGAGTTGGACGGTAATTCTGGTGATTTTTTGTAACACCACATGCACATCCACCAGTTCTTGGCCGTTACACATGGCGGGATCTAGACTGGCCCCACAAATAACACTAGTCTTTTCTGCACACTTTGTCCTCACGCGTGTGCACTCAGGGCCAACACACTTTGTCCTCACTCCTGTGCACCCGGGACCAACTTCCCGATCGATCACTCATCATAAACTTGCTCCAAGCGAAGCACGCTTAACTTTGGAGTTCTTTTTGAATAGGCTCTCAAAAAATAAGGAATTCCTTGTTGATATGTGATGCGTCCACCACTACATTAGCAAAAGTTGATCGAGCTACAAATTCTAGTATGAAAATGATGGGCGCCATACAATTCCTAATAAGTTATGACTCTCTTTGGTATAGGATGAAATGTGTTGAATGGTTTTAGGTTCTCACCGCCTGAGATGGGGGAGTGGTGCTGATATTCACCTTTGAGGCTAGTCAAGCTTTTGCAAGTTTGTTCTTTTGCATGTTGTCCTTCGTAGGCTTGGAAGAGCATTGAGATTCAAAGAGTTGTGGGTGGCGATTACTTTGGAGTACGTTGATCAATGTGATAATAGATTTTACCAAAGAGTGTTGCCGCTTCTCTTTGTTTTAATAGTTATTGATCCGTTGTGTTGTGTTCTACATTGAGTAAAATCAGCGCGCTGCTAAGGATATGGTGTGTTTTTGGTTATGTAGGTTTTGTTTGGATGGAAAATCGTGCGAATAGGAAGAAAAATATCAGTATGCGTGGAGCAGGTAAATGGATGTGCTTCCTCGTATAAGGCTCAGATTAGAGTTGCTGAATTGTGTTGAATTGTTCTCATACTTATTTTATGATGATTGGAATAATAAAGCAACCATGAAAATGAAAAGAAAAAGGTTAGACGAGTGGTAAAATATGAAAATGTTGTCTAGCCAAAGAATATTAGTATTACAATCATCTCAAGTGCTGTATCTGTTTTTGTTACACATCGTGACCTCACCATGCATATGGTTCCGTTGGCAAACGAGTGATCCAAGTACGGTAAATCACTCGTTGCCCCCGTAGCCGTAGTAGAGTACTAGTACGTCAGTGGTGATCACTCACTCAAAAAGAATCTGCTGGGAGAGGTGAAACTACCGGACCCGGTGAGCACCGCGCTTGTTTGGAATCGTTGCACCAAACCAGCAGAGATCCAAAAGTCAGAGCAGCTCTGCTTCCCGTTGCGTAAAGGGGCGCTCGTGTCGTGGGTTTGACCAGCACTTGGAAAACAGCACCGGAATTCTGCTGCCGTCACTCGTCACGGACAGAGTGGTTGACCAAATCACATCACCTTGGCTGCCCGCGGCGCTTCACTGAATGCCGATGACATCGCCGACCGGGGAGGGACGCGATCTGACTGACCGTCGCGCTTCACATTCAGGCCGCCATTCCCGCGCGTTCCGTTTACTTTGCAGCTGGGTTTACCCACTTTCATGTGTTGGAGACCGAATGTGCGCACGAGAAACGGGTGGAAACGATTGGGTACGGATGACCTAGTACAACGGTCACTGCTTTCTCCACTCCAGCGCTCGGCGGCTCGCTCGTGTTGCTGCCGGGCAGTGCCGTGCGTGGCAACGGGCACAGCCTACCCTGTGACTTTGCGCATAGCGACGCGTAGACAACTGTTTTCTTTTTTCAAGCAACCGACCCGAGCTCTCCCATTTTATTAAGAAGAGAATTGATTATTTGATAAAGAAATAATAACTGAAGACCAATACATCTACAACAAACGTGCATGCTAGGGTCGAGACCGCATCAGCCGACGTGGCGACTCCGCCACCTAAATGGCCAGAGACAAGATCCTACGAACAAAACGGCAAATTCCGGAGCCGCTGCTCTAGCATCCATACTGTCTAGCACTCCAGTTTGAGGTTGTGCCAGATGAGTCGACGGCTTTCCCGCCCAAGCAACCAGACCACACACCCTACCATCATAACTATATCTGAAGTTGCCGCTTCAAACAAGGTTGTCAACCAAAAAACTCCTGAGGACAACAGCCGCCGCTACCAAAACCCCAGAATCCCTATTCTCCCGGTCCCCGCATGCCCCCGTGTGTGTGTAAAAGATTAGTATTGGAAAGTGGAAGAAGAGTGTGGGTGATCAATCTATTCCTCATCTTCTTTTTCCTTGCTGCTCTCTTCTTCTGAGCACACTTGCTCGTCTAAAATCGGTTATTCCTTGTTACCCTATTGTTTTGCTGCAAGTTAGTTTGGTAAATTTTTAATTCATGTTCTCTTATCAATTCTTGCGGCCATACATCAACGTGAATTGCTTGCTCTTCATGGTGTGCATCCTTTCCTTCATCCTTTTGTGGTTCATGCAAACAATTAGTTCCTTCCATGAAAATTTGCTAGCAAATGCAGTGAATAAGATGCACTTTTTATCATAGACACCATTAAGTACCATGCATTTCAAACCCATATTTTTTATTCAACGTAGAATCTCATGAGCACACATATAAAATACAAGTTCTATGACCTCCATACTAGCATTGTATTCATCACTGCTATTATAAGTTGCTAATGCGGGGTCGATATTGTACTTACATTGATAGCTCAGATGCTTCTCGGACTCATAGTCCTCACATGGTAGCGGGCATCCACTAACTATTATCGATGAGCAGTGGTTCACCGTTTCTAACCATTCTTTTTTCTTTGCTTCATTGGTAGCCAAAGACAATAGATTCTTGTATCTCTTTTCCTTTATTGCAAGTTTCAAATGTTCTTGGATAGTCATCTCACAAGGTATGTTTATCAGATTTTTTTTCTTGATTTAATTAAGAATAGAAAGATAAATAATAACAAACAAAATAAACTACATGCGAGCGGGGAGGTAATGACAAGCGCTTTGCTCATCAGCAACGATGCCAGGAAAGCTTGATGATCTGCAAGTGCACAAGTTGTTGCAATTCATGATAAGTAGATTGTCGAACCCATGTGAAGCGACATGCAGGTAACTACCAACCCCGCAAGTACATTGTCACAGACACAACTACATTTGCACCCAGCCTGTAGTTTGAAATAGGCTATCTATT